>NC_045426.1:534564740-534885893 GCF_902635505.1 Sarcophilus harrisii | reverse complement strand
CTAAGAAGCAAGTGGGAAAGAAAAAAGTAAAGAGATATCTTGAACGAAGAATAAAAGATAAGGAAGTTGAAGAAGTGGGAGAAGCATCAATCTATTCATAAATTAGTTAAAAGACAGACATAATATTCAGTTAAGAGGCAAGTAATGGACTAGAAAACCTGATCTTTCACCTGGAAGTTGATCATCTACCTGAGAATCAGTATGGCTCTGGAAAAGATTGAGGAATGGTCAATATGGCATTTTTGCTCCCCAACAACTCCAGGAGAAATGCCAGGAACAGGACAGAAGTCTGCATATAACATTCATAGATTTGACCAAGGCCTTTACTACTTTAGTTCTGAGGACTTGTGGAAGATCATGGCAAATTTGGTTGCCCAGAGAAGTTCATCAGCATTGCAGGTCAGTTCAATGATGGCCTGCTTACACAGGTTCTGGATAATGGATGATGCTCTCATACTTTCCCAGTCATCATTGGAATAAAGTAGGTCTGTGTATTTACTCCCATGCTTTTTTAGCATGATGTTTTCAGTGATGTTGCTGGATGTCACCAAGGGTGAAAATGGCAACAAGGTTAGTTACCATGTTCTCAATAAACTATTTAGCTTGAAAAGTTTAAAGAAAGACAAGACTAAAGTAAAGGGAGACTTGGTATATGACTTTTTGTTTACAGGTGATTATTTATTTAATGTAGCCTATACGGCTAAAATACAAGAGAGTATGAATTGATTTCTTTGCCACTTGTGTGAATTTTGGCTTGATAATTAACACCAAGAAAGCAGAAGTTCTTTATTATGCATTACTACATGCAGAATCAAGAGTTATAGCAAATGAAGAATTTTGAATACTTTGGGTAAGTTCACTTATTTGGCAGTATACTTTCCAGAGATGTCCACATTAGGCTAATGCTTGGATTGCCAGAGTTAACTCAGTGTTTGGAAGGCTCTGAAGAGTAGTATGAGAGAGAAGAAGTATTAGCCTGCCTACCAAATTACAGATCTACCGAACCACTATGCTGATCTCATTGTATGTCTGTGAAACCTGAATAACCTACCAGCACCATGCCAGAAAATTAAACCATTTCCATTTGCATTGCCTTAGAAAGATTTTGAAGATTATCTAGTAAAAATAATAAATGGTATAACAAAGTCCTTTCTTGAGCTAAACTGCCAAGCATTCAACTCTACTACAGAAAGCACAATTCTGATGGGAAAACCACATTGTTCAAATGCTAAACACATTTTTGCCTAAAAGACTACTTTTACCCCAAAGAGTAACATTAGATGGTGACTAGCCCAAAAAGAGTTCTTGGAAGAACTTTAACAGGAATTCAAAAATCAAATAAGAAAGATTGAAAAAAAATTAGGGGAAGAGCAATCTAAAAAAAATTATGAAAAGAAAGTTGACCCATTGGAAAAAGAGGTCCAAAATTTTAAGGAAGAATCTTTGAAATGAGAATTGGGCAAGAGAAATCAAATGATGTTTTAAGATACCCTAGAAATAATAAAACTAAAAAACAAAAGAAGAGACTCTGAAATATCTCATTAGAAAAACAAGTGATCCAAAAATTTTTCTGAGGAGAAACAATATAAGAATTACTGGACTACTAAGAAGAATGTGGATACAATATTACAATCAATTATTAAGGAAAAAAAAGGAAAAATTGCCCTGAAGTTCTAGAATAAAAGGGTAAAGTAGAAATAGAAAACAATCTACCCTAAAAGGAAACTTATAGGAATTTCAAAGCCAAATTTCAAAACCGGTCAAGAAGAAACTATGCAATCAATAACAACAACAACATTTAAATGCTGCAGAAATACAGTCAGGATTTCACAAGAACTAGTAGCTTCTATTCCCTCATCAATTCAGGAATGGTCAAACAAATTGTTCATTATAGCTGACTACTGGGCTATAAGAATCATTGGCTCAATGACCTTAGAAAAATTTGCATGAAATGATGAAGATCAAAGTGAGCAGAACCAAGAGAACATTGTATACCGTAGCATATTATTTTAAGAACAACTTAGAGCAACTAAGTCATTTTGATTATTATAAATACACAAATTAAAAATAAAGGGCATATGAAGAAAGATTCTACTTTCATCCAGAGAAAGAAATGATAAATAGAAGTATGTATAGAATAATTTTACATACATATATATATATATATCTATATATACACATGAGCATATATATATATATATACACAAACACAGAGATATGTATCTATACATACATACCAATTTGTGTTCAGTGGTAGCCATCTCTAGGGTAGGAAGGAAGGAAAAAAAGAGGAAAAAAAAGAAACTTACATAATAACTTTGTTGAATATTCAGAGGGAATAGTAAATTGTGTATGGCGGATTTGCCATTTCATGTGCAATCATCCTTTTTATTTTACTATATTATGGAAATGCTTCTTTTGTTCAGTGAGTTAAAAATAAAATAATTTTTAAAAATTATTTTACAGAGAACTTCACACAAGGCAAGAACTCACATGGAAGTCAGAAGAAGTGATACAAGAATGCTCTCAAAGTCTCTCTGAAGAACTTTGGTAACACTTGGGAGACTTAGGAAACACAGGAATAAGACTGACCCTCATGGTGTGCCAATATCAAAAGAAGCCACTGTGCTCTATGAACAAAGCAGAATTGCAGTAGCTCAAAAGTAATGTATGATGCACAAATTTAGATCTCTCTACTCCAAATATTCATGTACTCTTTGTGCCTGACCTGTAATGAAACTTCTGAGCATGTATTGAGTTTATTTTGATCAGTCAGTCAAATACACTCTACCTTGATCCCAACATGGTGTGTTATTTTGGTTCTTTTTGAGCACAAAGGACAACATGCAATAATTCTGAAGGAGTCTGTATAGATCCCTGGGTTGGCAGGGCCTACTGGAAAAAAAAAGAGCTAGATAAAGAATTTTTTAGATAATCCATTTATTAAGAGCATACTATGTGTCAGGCACCACATTAAGCATCGGGAATGTAAATACGAGCAAAAAGAAAGATAATCCCTGTGTTCATAGAGCTGACATTACAGAACAGCTGGAATCCACGGTAAACAGACTGCTAGAATTAAATTCTGAAAATCTTGAGTTCCAGTCTTAGATATTCATTAGCTATATAAACAAGGACTAGTCATTTAATCTCTGTCTTCTTTGGTTTCCTCATCTGTAAAATGGAACTAATAATAGCCCTTAGCCCACAGGGTTATTATGAGAACAAAATGAGATAATATGAATAAAACACTTTGTGGAATTTAAAACACCAAATAATTGAGAGTTATTATTACTAATGAGGTAAGACAACACATAAAAGGGAAATGAAAAGAAGGGGGAGGGAGAGAGGAGGTAGTATGAAGAGTTTCTTAGCTGAATTAGAGGTGAATTCTACAAATGGAGGTTCCAAAGAGGAACTCACCAGAGGAAGAGGCCACAGGAGTAACATCAGAAGGCCTTCAGGGCTGAGGGGAAAATTAATCTGGAGATCAGTTCCATATGCTTTGTCCTCGTATGGGCAAACTTTACCTTCATACCTTCATACCCCCATTCCCAGAATAGGAGAGTTGATTCCATGTTTTGCATTTTTCTGTGAAATGAAATAAAACCTGTCCTCAGTGTTTGCATGGGAACTGAAGGCTCTTTACCTTTTCTAGGAAACTCCACATAGGCCAAATTCTGATGTTCTCCTGTGGAAACCCTGGTTAGGGACACTAGTTGAAGACAGTGGTTATATGAAAACATGACCCAAATTGAGCTCAATATTAAACGCAGAGTTCTAGTTCTGGGACACAAACTACACATGCATTATTATTTTACAATTTATGAAGATGTTATAACTAGTAAAATATATGTTTTTTTTTTATTTTTGAATTCTTAGGGTTTTTTCTCAATTAGGAGATGTGACTGATATCATATAGGAAACACCATATTTTTAGATATTAATAAGAGGTTCTCTTATTTGAAAGGATTGAGACATTGGAGTCACTTTCTAAAAGGGTTCAACTCAGGGCTCCTTTGACGTTAGCTGCCCTAATACATCTAATATGACATTGTACTTACAAAAATTCCATTTCTGGACAGCTCTTCTAGAACATATCTATTGCTTAAAGCCATGTACAATTTGAACACCACACCAAACCCTGTCTTTCCCGAACTACCATTTTCTGACTCATGGTACACCTACTTGACCCAGGATACATCAAAGTTAATCTTAGATGAAGCCTGGGAATTTGGCCTTGGGCCGACAGATCTTGTGAGGGAGTGGTGACTTCACTGGATTACTCATTCATACTCAGAAACAGACAAGAATTATAGCACTCACAGAAAGCCAGAAAGACAACCCTTGAGGTCATGTTCTCTGTGGGGACAGTCTCTTTGGCTGTAAATAGAAGAGGATGCCCCTTTCTTTGGATCTTATTTTTTTTTAACCTCAAAAAACTAGGGACCTCAGGAGAGACAGAGCTAATTGAGGGAATTGGCTCCATTTGGAAAAGAAGATGAGTTCAAGATAAGAGAGCAAGCCTTCCAATGGAAAACGATTGCTCCAACTTCTTTCCCAAAGCTTACTGATATACCAGAATCTCCCTTTTTAGATTTCCCCAGGCTATGGCCTTTCCCAACCAGAGGCTCCATTTGTCTAGACCCCATCCTGTGGAGTTATAGTTTCCTACCTATTGTAACAAAAACAAAGAACTGGATTGAGTCCTAATCGCCTTACTTTAAGATCAAGTACTTTAATATTAAGAAATATCATAAAGACTTAGAAGAAAGATAATTCTCTTCCTCTATGAATATTTAAGCAGCCCTTCCAAATGGAAAAGGAATGAAGGAAACAAGAATTAATTAAGGATTTATTATATGCCAGGGACTGTGATAAGTGCTTTACAAAAAGTATCTTATAATCATCCCAGGTTCTATTTTTATTGCCATTTTACAGATGAGAAAGCTGAGGCAAAGAGGTTACATGACTTGCTAAGAGTTACACAACTAGCAAGTGTTTGAGGCTGATTTGACTGACTCCAGAACTCCAAGACACTGATCTAGATGTTAATACTAAATAGTATTAATCATCTGATTTCATCTAACCTGGCTACTTATTACTTCCTAACTGGAAAGAATATGCATAACTCTTTTATGGGGAAATCAGAAAAACTTTGACATATACTTTGTCATCTGAAATAAGAAAGTGACTAATTTCCCCAAACTTTGCTTGATGGGAGAATCTGGAAGACCGTTCAAACTGCTGTCATAGCCCAATAGGAAAGAGGATCTTTCACACATCTTTGGGGACTCTATGTCCCCAAACACATGTGTATGAGAGGATGACAAGGGTAATTCTGGCCCAGGAGAAGCACCCTACTAATAGTCAAGCATTTAACATCTCTAGGAGCCTTTCTCAGTGCAGTAGGGAAAAAGGGGGGTTGGACTAGATCAAAGCTCCTTAAAATGTGAGTCATAACCCCATATGGAATCCTGTAAGTGAATGTGAGGATGGCAAAAAAAAAAAAAAAAAATTGACAAGAGTAAAAGTTATCAAATATTTTGCAAAAACGTAATTCTTTATGTTAAAATAAACAAATACATCCATCTCATTAGTATGCAAATTTGCTTTAGTGTTTAATAAATGGTAAATTAAATGTATGCAGTAGAATTGTTTTAAAATTAACTTCTTTATGATTTATTACTAGTAAATGTTTGATTTGTATAACCTATTTTATATACCTGATATATAAAAATTTCTTGGACAAAAACAGTCTTTAAGTACAAAAATTTAAGAAGCCCTAGACTAGAATGATATCCTCTAAGATCCCTTTCAGCTATAAATCTATGATCTCATGATCCTGTAGTCTTATTTTGTACTTTGCTGTTGTGAGTCCTTGCTTGACACTTAATTCTTTTAAAAACAGTTGGGGGGGAGGGGATCTTCATGAAAAATTTCTTCATAAAACTCTTATATACAAGATATATAAAGAACTGATTCCAATTTATAAGAACAAGAGTCATTTCTCAGTAAATAAATGATCAAAATAGCTATTGATATAATATATATTAAAATATATAACAATACATATGTATTTCAATATATGTATACATATATGAAAAGTTTTTCAAGGAAGAAGTTCAATCATACTTATGTGAATAAGTTATCTGAATGACTAATAATTTTAAAAATTTCAAATAAGCCATTCTGAGGTCCCATCCTACATCCATCTGATCGGCAAAGATGGCAAAAGATGTAACCAAAAAAATGTTACAGATGCTGTTATAAAATAGGCAAACTAATGCACTGTTGGTGAGCTAACCACTGTTGGTGGTCTAGTAACTCTGGAAAATAATTTGGAACAAAGATCAAAGAATCATTAAACTTGGGATAACCTTTGATTCTGTCATACCACAACGAGGTCTATATCCACAAAAAGATTAAAGAAAGAAGGGAAGGATCACATATACAAAAATATTTGTAGCAGATCTTTTTGTAGAAGCAAAAATTTAGAAATTAAGAAAGTGCCAACTTAATGGAGAATGATTCAACACATTACAGAATATTAATGCAATTGAATATTATTGTACCATAAGAAATGACAGAGATGGTTTCAGAGAAGCCTGAAAAGACCTGTACAAACTAATATAAAGTGAGCAGAACCACAGAACAATAGCTAAAGTAAAACAACTTTGAAAGATTTAAAAATTCTAAACTGTACAATGAGACCAACCACGATTCCAAAGGATTGATGATGAAAAATAGTACCTACTCTCTGATAGAGAACAAATGGATTCAAGATGTAGAATGAAACATATTAGGAACTTCCATTCTACTATAAGAATTAACATACACATAGATAAGTATGTCACTTAGATATGTCTTTATATACACCTATGTATTTAGACTCATAATTTATATTCATATTTGTTTTTATTGTTATTTTACATTTATATATACATGTCTTTATATACATATGTGTAGTTACACATTTTGTTGTTTTTAAAATTATATAAAATATTATATCATTTGAATCTAGTTTATCTGATTTGGGATATCTACCCACTGTATTTACCTCAAATGCCTGGCACAGAAATAGGGTTTGATCAATACTTGTTGACTTTGTTTAAATATATTATATTGTGATGAGCAGCATTTTTACTTACCCAAATAGGAAAGGACTGATCAGCTACAATTTCATCAATATGGTGATTCAGTGATCCCTTATTCTCCCCCCTTGGATGGTCAGCTCCTCTAGAGCAGGATCTTTGCTTTTCTTCATATTCCTATCACTTAGCATAGTGTCTGGCACATAGTAGATGATTAATGAGTGATTATTGTCTGACTAACAATGAACAATAATTGTCCATGGCATATTGGAGCCACATGTTTCAGGATTTCTCAGCATTAGCAAAACAAACCAGAATATATGAGTTGGGGTAGCAACCAACCTGGGAAAGGAAGAATTCTAAATTCTTATTAAATTATCTTATTCCCTCAAAATTTTTCTTTAATTATCTTAAAATCACTATCCTTACCTTTGTAAACTGAGATAGCTGTTAATCCTTACTGGAGAATGGCCATGATAAACATGGCTCTGCTGGGTCACAAGTGACTATTATAATCTTTCCAGGTATTTTATTTCTATCTCTTCTTCAACTTCCTGACTTTATTCTTTATTTGTTCTCTCAGTTATCTTGGTTCCTTAAACAATGCAAGGGTTTGTCAGAGGTGAGTTCTATTGTTCTGCCTTGCTAGGTTCTCCTCTTCTTATCTGCAGTATCATAGGGCTTCAAATAGACCCACATTTTGATCTTTTCCTGGATATATTTCTTCTTTAGCACCTCAAGTGTGAATTCTTTTTAGTGGCCTAAAAAGGATAGGCCCTAAAAGGGATAGTTCCCTATCCTCAAACACTCTCCCAATTCCTGCCATCAGACGCACAAATACCCAACTCTCTACCTCCCTCCTACATCTGGATTTTTTTTTCCCATTTGTGCTGAGTGAAATATCTCCAGATGTGAAATTTTTCTCATCTTTCCTTTGATTTTATTGATACAAAAGCATGTGTGCTCTTGTGCATGGACGTTGTATTTTATCATATTAATATATTATATTAATATATATATATATATATATATATATATATATATATATATATATATATATATAATACCTACATATATATATCACCTGTGTATTGCCTCATGTACCTTTTAAGAGTTTTTCATGATGTCGAAGGCTCTGGGAAGACCTCCAAGAGTGACCCCAACCTTTTTCACCTAGCTTACTCACTGTGTGTGGAATGCACAACTAGCTTGACAGCGGGTGTTACTATTTTAAAAAATAGCCTCCCACTCTGCTGATGGTAGTTTCCATTAGCAATGTGCCTGGCCGTGCCATCACCCTGGGGGTTTGGGGAAAGACAGCATTACCCAACACATTCTCTGCACAGGAAATCAAATACTCTTCTGATAACAAGGGCCTTTATGCTGAAAGAAATTCAGTGGGTACCCAGGCACTGATTACATCAGACTAATGAGAGTAAGGAAAAGTATTAACTGAGGAGTGAGAGGAAATGGGGGAGAAAAGGCCAGGCAACAACCATATATTCAGACAATCATATTCCCATGTCCTCAAGCCTCCGGATAAGAATGATGGGCTACTGCTGCTCCCTGTCCCATTTCCTAAGAGTCCAAATTATTTACACAAGACACAAAATAGATGTTCAATTTCCCTTCTGGTGTTTCTGGACTTTCCCTAATTTACTGTTGGGCTATGCAAAGTAGAGAGAAGTATAGAAATTGCAGAAATATTCTACATTATTCCTGGCTCACCAATATTCTTTAGAGCTACCAAGCGATTCCTACCCAGGGAAGGAAATCAAGAAGTAAAGGTATTCTAAGGATCAATAGGCAGATCACCCTAAGGGGAATTATGAGCCCATTGATTATGGAATTTAGAATTGAAAGATACCTTTGAAGGTTTGGTCTAGTTCAACCTCTGAGAGCCTTCAAGATTTTTTAATCCAACTCCCTCATATAATAATTATGAAAACTGAGGCTCAAAGTGATTGAGTTGTCCAAATCTACAAAAAAGCAAAGATGAACAGTGATAAATATATGAATAGTGATAAATAAATACTATTATTACATATGCTTTCTTGAAATGGAAATTTATTGTTTCATATTTTGAATCATATGACTGTTATTTTTTCTCTTTCTGACCTTCTTTTTTCTTCTTATTTTGCATTTGTTCTAAATAAATACATTTTTAATTTTTAAAGCTTTTTATTGTTAAAATATATGCATAGTTTTCAACATTCACTTTTGCAAAACCTTGTGTTCTAAATTTTTTTCTCCCTCCCTTCCCCCTACCCTTTCTCCTAGACAGCAAGTAATCCAATATAGGTTAAACATGTGCAATTCTTCTATACATATTTCCACAAATATGATACTGCACAAGAAAAATCGTACAAAAAGGAAAAAATGAGAAAAAAGACAAAATGCAAGCAAACAAAAACAAAAAAAAGTGAAAATACTACGTTGTGATCCATATTGTCCTCTCTCTGGGTGCAGATGGCTCTCTCCATCATAAGATCATTGGAACTGAACTGAATCACTCCACTGTTGAAAACAGCCACGCCCATCAGAACTGTTCATCATATAATCTTGTTATTTTTGTGAACAATGTTCTCCTGACCCTACTCACCCCACTCAGCACCAGTTCTTGTAAGTCTCTCCAGGCCTCTCTGAAATCATCCTGCTGACCATTTCCCACAGAACAATAATATTCCACAACATTCATATACCACAGCTTATTTAGCCACTCTCCAATTGATGGGCATATAAATACATTTTTAAAACAAGTGACTTGTCCAAATTCACAGGTGGCAGTGACAGAGTTCACAATTTGAGTCCAGATCATCTGACTCCTACTGTACCATAACACCTTCATTTTTCTTGTTGTTCAGTTGTTTCACTTGTGTCTAACTTTTCCTGATTTTGGAGGGTTTTCTTGCCTTAGTTATTAGTTTGCTGTTTCCTTCTCCAGCTCTTTTTTCAGGTGAGGAAACTGAGACAAACAAGGTTAAGTGAATTGCTAGTAAACATCTGAGACCAGACTTGAATTCAGGAAGATGAGTTTTCCTGATTCCTAGTCTAGCCCTATGTACTTCCCCATTGAGGCCTTGGGAGATGAAGTGACAGTCGACCTCCTCCACTGTTACAGGATCATAGATATAGCCTCAGAGTCCACCAAGTCCAACCCTCAGCTGAGGAAATTGAGGTACAGAATAGCTAAGTGATTTGCCATAGATCATATAGCTAATAAGTACATGAGGTGGAATTTGAAATTCAATTCAATAAACATTTGCTAAGTGTAATAATGTTATAATTATAATTATATATAATTGTTATAATATATAATATAAATAATATAATAATACATATATAATATAAACAATATAATACGTATATAATATAAATAATATATAATAATTATAATTATAATAATGTTATAATTATAATTAATGATAACAACTAGCATTTATTTAATGCTTTCAGGTTTACAAAGTGCTTGACAAATGTTATCTCATTCTACGCTCACAACAATGCTGGGAGGTAGTTGCTATTATTACTCCCCATTTTACAAATGAGGAAACTGAGGCAGACCAAGGTTATTTGACTTGCTAATAGTTATCTGATATTGGATTCGGTGTCAGTTCTTCCTGATTCTAGGTACAGCTGTAACCAAAAGGCCATGTTGCCTTTCAGATTATTGCCAATTTGTCCTACTGTTAAAATATTTTGAAGTCATTTCCCAGAGCTAAGGCCCAGCAAGCAGGCTGTGCCCTGAGCTTGGTATAACAACAATCCTTTGCACTTTGGATGATCTCACCTTCTGGCAAAGTGTATTGCTTTGAGCCATCACCAAATGTTCCCTGAGGGAGCTCCTCCTATTTCTTAGAGACCTGAAAGCCAGAAGCAGCTGATCCATCACATCTTGACAATCTCTGTTTCTTGTAGCTGCCAAGTGAACCAAACCAGTTACAGAACTCGGGCAACTGCCATGCTAACCCTGTGCTGAGAGACAATCAACGTGGAGACTTCCTGCAGGACCCAGGAAGGCCTGCATTGTCCGTGCCTGGGAAGGGCTTTTCAAGACCCAGGAATGGTCATGTCATGGTCCAGCATGGTTTTTTATGTATATAAAGTATTGCCTTTGCCTCACTGTGTTACACCCTCCTTCCGAGGAGATGGAGCTTCCACTTGCAAGCATTTTTCACTCTTTGAAATTAAATAAACTTTTGTTTGATCCTTGATTCTCCTGTCTCTCTCCTGCTTTGTTTGATTCTGGTCCAGTGGCCACTGAGACACTGAGACGCCAGTTTCAACTTCCTAGTCACCACAACAGCTAACCCAGAGGATTAGGGGTAACAGAGACCCGACAACACAAAAATGAAGGAATTCCTACAGAAGAGGCAGCTTCAGCCTGAAGAGGAATGGGGAGAGCATTTTCAGCATCTCTACCTTTCCAACTTTTTTGTCTATGTCATGGATAGATCATGATAAGAGTCAACATTTATGGAGCATTTCAAGATTTGCAAAACATCCCACAAAAAGAAACTCATTTGATCTTCATAACAATCCTATGAGATGGATGTTATTATTATCCCCACTTTACAGATGAGGAAAACTGAGGCACATAGATTAAGTGACTTGCTCAAGATCACACAAAGTGTTTAAGAAACCTAGGGCTTCTAAGTCCAGATCTCCATATACTGTTTCTTCTAGCGGAAATTATCACACCGTTCCCACCCAAACCCTGCCCCGAACCCACATAGGCACAATGTATACTACACACTAAGGTATTAATAAGTGACTATTGACTGATTTCAAATAAGGGTTTTATAAAGGTTGGCTATTGTTAATTATTTGTATCGATTGATCAAAGGTTAATTGAAATATTACCTTTCATTACCTCTGGGTTATGAATATTGGAATTACTCAAAACATTACTATTATACAACTCCAGAGCAATCCAGGAATATTTGAGTTTTGAATTTTTGAAAGTAGTTGGTGGTTCAGTGGTTAGAATGCTGAGCCTCTAGTTAGTAAGACCCGAGTTCAAATCTAGCTTTGGACACTTATTAGATACTGGTTAAGTCATTTAACTTTTCTGTCTGCCTCAGTTTCCTCAGTTTTAAAATGGGGATAATAATATCTACTTCTCCGTTGTAAAGATCAAATGAGATCATATTTGTAACAAAAAAAAAAAAAAAAAAAAAAAAGGCTTAACATAGTGACTGGCATATAGTGACTGCTATTTTTATAAATGCTTGTTACCTTCTTTCTATACCCCAGGCTGAGAATCCCCTACTTCTAGATGACACCTCTGTCATTCTTCTCCAAGCAAAGACCCCTTCCACAAATAGGTTCTGGGACTTTACCCAGCAGACCCTCAGAAAGGAATCTGATTCATGTGATCCTCCATTTTAATCTGTGGTGACAACTTTGGGCCCCAACACACCAAAGACTGAGAAGATTCTAATACTCAGCTTTAGAGATTTAACTAAGGTTTTAAATGATTAACTACCAACTGTTCCCTTAGGATAATCCACTCTAATTAGCCTATATTGCTACTCAGCTGACTGCTTTTTTTTTTTCTTTTCTTTTTTTCTTTTGTTCCCAGGGATATATAACAAACTTCTCCCCTCTCACCTGCTTCCTGCAGGTGGTCCTAGTCCTCCCCCCTCCCCCACTGTGGGTACAGGTCCTGATCTTCTGGAAAGATTTATCTATTACATCTTAATTCTTTCCTCCTCTGATTCAGTGTAATTTCAAGGACTGACATCAAAGAATATGATTTGGGGTCAATACTCCCAATTATAACTTACATTTATATAGCATCTTACAAAGTGCATCTAATTCAAAAGAACATCTCAAGTACTTTCTAGTACCAGGCACTGTTCTAGACCTTTGGTATTCAACAGAAAGGAAGGAAGGAAGGAAGGAAGGAAGGAAGGAAGGAAGGAAGGAAGGAAGGAAGGAAGGAAGGAAGGAAGGAAGGAAGGAAGGAAGGAAGGAAGGAAGGAAGGAAGGAAGGAAGGAAAGAGGGAGGGAAAGAGAGAGGGAGGGAGGGAGTTAGGAAGGGAGGGAGGGAGAGAGGGAAGGAAGGAAGAGAAATGACTCCTGTCTTCAAATAGTTTACATTCTACTCAGCTCTGTGAGTTGTAAAGTAAATGAGAAGGGGAGGGGGATACCTTAGAATCTTGGAGACTAAAAGAAAGGCCACATGTAGAAAAAAAAAAACATATGAAGAAGCTTCCTTGAAGGAAACTAATAATTCCAAGAGGTAGAGGTGAGGAAAGAGAGCATTGCAAGTATTTGTCAGAAAGAGGGTGGCTGAAGTCAGTGTGTAAAGGTCAGACAAAAAAGTATGTAGCCACTGTAGGTTTTTGAGAAGAGAAATGAGTTGGTTACAGCTGTTCCATAAGAACATTAAATTTGTTATTCTATAGAAAATGGTTTGAAAAGGAGAAACTAGAACCTAGGAAATCTATTTGAAAGATAGTGTAATATTTTCTGTGAAGGTTATAATACAAGCATTATCATTCCCATTTTATAGATGAAAAAATTGATTTATCCATAATCACTCATTTATCAGATGAAGAAAATAAGATAAGCAGGGTAAAGTGACTTGCTCAGAATCACACAATTATTAAGTATCTGAGTCTGGATTTAAACTCACAAAGATGAGTTTTCCTGACTCCAGTGTCCACTGAGCTGCCTAAAAGCCCATAAATAGTGCTGTATCTGAGGCAGTATTTGAACCCTAGTCTTCTGACTTCATGCTCTTTCTGACATGTCAGTCTTTCTCTCCCTTTATGTGGCCTTATTTCACTTTGTGTAAAGCATTTGGACATAATCTCTAGTCCCTGGGAAGAAAATGACATATAGAAATCACCCTGAACTAAATTCTCATTTATTTAGTAAAACCATTGATCAATGGACTATCCATTCCTCAGCTTTAGTCTTTCTCTTTGCAAACTTTATCAGAGTTGAACAAAAAGAAGTGGATGAGAGGAACTCCAATCAATCCCTAAATTATTTACTTACTAATTCTTGAAAGGGTGGTTAAGTATTACTGTGGAGTCAGGCCTGGAGTCAGAAAGACTTATCTTCCTGAATTAAAATCTGATCTCAGATACTTATTAGCTGTGTCAGCCTATAAAAGTCACTTAACCTTCTTTGCTTCAGTTTCCTCATTCACAAAATAAAGCAAAGAAAGAAATGGAAAAATTCCAGTATCTTTGCCAAGAAAACCCCAAATGAAGTCACAAGGAAGAGGACATAACCAAACAATAATAACAAATTACTAACCAGTTCACCCCCTCAGTGTGACTCAAGTACTGGGCTAATTGTCTAGTTAAATGATACATGAAAAGCCAGGATACCTTCATGGCTCGAATTGATTAAGGCAGTACTTAGAACTTTTACAAATATTACCTCATTTGTTCCTTGTAATAACCCTGAGAGGTAATCATCATTTTTATTTAACTAGCACCTGATATGAGCTATAGAGGTACTATGCTAAACATTTTACAATCATTATCATATTTGATCTTCACAACAACCTTAGGAGGTGAGTGTTTTGACTAGCCAATTTTACAATTGAGGAAACTGAGGCAGCAACCAGAGATTGCACAGCTAGTAAGTATCTGAGGCCAGATTTTAATACAGATCATCTATGAAATGAGTTGAAGAGAATGGCAATGGTGAAGGGATTGGTTTTTTTGACAAGGAAAACCCCAAATGGAGTCCCCCAAAATCTGACAGAACTGGAATAACTGAGCAACTTCTTGATCCCAGGCCCAGAGGAGGACTGCCAACACAGGAGGAGGATTGCGAAATGAGAGACTTTTATATGAAATAGAAAGTAAACAGGGGATAGGAAGTAAAAGTTTGCCCGCAAAAAGTTTGTAGTAACTTTTTTGTGGTAGCAAAGAATTGGAAAATGAGTAGATGGCCATCAACTGGAGAATGGCTAAACAAACTGCAGTATGTGAAGATAACGGAATATTATTGTTCTATTTTAAAAAATGATGAACAAGCTGATTTTTGAAAGACCTGGAAAGACTTACACAAACTGATGCTGAGAGAAACAAACAGAACCAGAAACTCATTGTACACAATAACAGCAAGAAGGTGTTATGAACAACTATGAAAGACTTCTTTTTTCTCAGTAGCTCAGTCATCCAAATCAATCCCAATAGACAGTGGATAGAAAATGACATCTGCATCCAGAAAAAGAACTATGGAGACTGAATGTAAATCATGTTATGGTCACTTTTTTTTTTAAAATTCTCTCCCATGGTTTTTCCCTTTTACTCTGGTTTTTTCTCTTCTAGCATAATTCATAAAGCAATGTGTATTAAAAATAAATTTACTAAAAATAAAGAGTTTGCCAACATGGAAGGGGAGCTGTTGCCACAGACTGTACCCCTAATAAAGGCTTTCTGGAGATTGAATTACAGATATTCTAGGACTACTTGGAGCTAAAAAGAAAAAAAAAATCTGGAGACTGAATGTAAATCAACACATGCTATGTTTACTTTTTTTTCCTTTTTCTTCTGTTTTTTTTTTTCTCTTATAGTTTTTCCCTTTTTGTTCTGATTTTTTTTCTCCCAACATTATTCATAAAGAAATGTGTATTTTTAAAATTAATGTACATGTTTAACCAGAAAAAAAAAAGAATCATTAAAAAAAAAATCTCTGAAAAGAGTCGTTATCCATTAGCATGTTCCTCATCAACCCCATTCATTGTATATTGATGTTAGCTCTAAAGTTAATTCAAATGTTAGCTTGGCTAGTTATTGTCTCTGTGGACTCTTAGGTAACTCACTTAATTTTTCTTTCCTCATCTGCAAAATGAATCTGAATTAGATGACCTCTAAGGTCCCTCCCAAATTCCAAATCTATGGATCTATGATAGAGAGAATTCAGTTGGAGAAAGGTTATCTCTGAATGGATTTGCATTTGAATGATCTGCATGGATCAAATTGACCCATTCAATTTAGTGTTTGAGAAGTCAAATCAACAAATCATATGAGAGTCCACTGGAGTCACAGCCAACTCTGCATGAAGTGGGAAAAGGAAGAAATAGACCATATAAAGCAGTTCCTGCTGTCAGGGAGCTGACAATCTAATTGGACAATCAACAGGGCTTCCAATGACAAGAGCTAAAGGAGGAGGCCAGCATTGTGGTTCTAAATATGAAGGGAATTTAAAGAAAAGAAAGAGAGCTCACTTAATACCAGAGGGTCTTAGAGAAGGCAAAGCAGAACTTAGTCTTAAGTAAGATTTAAATAAAAGAGAGGAGAGAAGGGAAGAAAGGAAAGGGAATTCCATGTAGAAGCAACGCTATGTACCAATGCATAGAAGCAAGAAATCACATGGTATGTTCAGATGACAATGAGTTTACCAATGGAATTAGTGTGAAGGGTTCCTGTAAGGGGAATTTTAAGGGAAAATGTGAACCTTGAATTGCTAGCTTAAGAATTGCACAATTTTACTAAATTTAATACAATTTTTCCCTAAACTAAGCCCTATCCCTAAGGCTAGGCAACAAATAGAACTCTTCCTGAGTTTAAATCAGGCCTCCAATACTTAATTGACTTTGTGACCCTGAATCAGTCACTTTAACTCTATTTGCCTCAGTTTCCTTATCTATAAAATGAATTGGAGAAGGAAATGACAAAACACTCTAATATCTTTGCTAAGAAAACCCCAAATGGAGTAATGAAGAATCAAACACAACAGAAAATGACTGAACAAATCAATAAAAATAAGTATATAGCTAAATATACATATTTAGCTATATACTTATTTTTATTATATATATATGACAGAGAGGAGGCCTTGGAGTCAGCATGAGCTGAGTTCAAGTCCTTCTGCCACATACTGACTGTGTAACTCTGGGTAAGTCTCAAATCTTGTCAGAACCCCAGACATCTAGGAAGAGAAATTGAGAAAAAGATGCCCCATTGGTGGATGCAGTTCTTCATCATAAGTTTCCAAAGCCAATAAAATCAAAACTTTTAAAAAATAAATCAGTAGAAATGGGGGGATGGGTAAGGATGGTGGGGAAACCTCCCCAAATATTCCAAAGAAAGCTTGAAATAATTTACTTTTTCTTGTACCCAGAAGCTTTATTTATTTTATGAATATAAAGATGCCCTACCCTTATAATTGATCCCTCATGTTTGGCTCAACTGTAACCAGTTAAGGTGGTTGGTTAATGGCAAAATAGCTGACACTTTCCTAGGAAGGGTGTGGTATTATTTGTGAAGGAGAGGAAGAGGTGTTTTTTTAGTCAGAGGCCTATTATATAAAGTGGTAAAAAACAAAAAAACAAAAATAAAGAAGTTATTTTAGTTATAATGGTAGAGTTTCTAGGAAATCAATCCCTTTGGACTAATGGTATTGGAAATGATGTGCTCTGTGATGGCCTGGCTCTGCTGGGAAGTAAAACACAGGGTGGTTCTGGAAAACCTTAAGAAATCTCTTTCCGAAACATCTGTTGCCACAGGGGTCACGGAATTTGAGTCTGCAAAAGATCTGGGTTAACTCACTCTCCAGATTTTTTTTTTTTTTTTTTTTTTTTTGTATGTGCGTTTGTTCCCTTTTCAAAAGATAAGAACACATTTGCAAAGCTTGGCATGTGCCTTTCTGAGCCCCTCATCTTTTTTTCACTCCTTTTAAGCCTTTCAAGTGATCTGCAGGCTGTACTTCAGGGGTGGGGCAAATCAGGAATAACAATAATAACAGTGGTGTTGGTCACCTTAGGGACTAGAATAGGGGCTGTCCCTAAACAACGTGCTGAGAGTACCATTCAACTCATTATTATTAGCTGCTTCCCTGAATTATCTTAGAATGACCCATTTGGTATTTTCTTGGCAAATACGCTGGATGGGCTTGCCATTTCCTTCTCCAGCTCATTTTACAGATGAAGAAACTGAGGTGGACAGTGTCAAGTGACTTGTCCAGGGTCATATATTAAGTAAGTATCTGAGGCTAGATTTGAATTCATGAAGATGAGTTTCCCCTATTCCAGATCTGGCACTTCATTCCCTGGGCTATCTAGCTACCCTTTTGGCTCCTTCCTCTTAAAAGTCCTCAAGGCACTTAATTTAACCTGTATCCTTTGGCTACCCAGTTCCTGCTTTCTCTCATACTTGGGCCATCTCCCTTGGTCAGCTCCTTAGTCAAATGTTTCCTCTCTTATCCTCTAGTAAAGCTTTAAATTTTTTTTATATGCCTCATTTCTGGTCCAGCAGTACAGGGTCCTCCTAACTAAGTATAGAAACAGAGCAGCTAGTTAACTTTCTCACTAGCATGCTGTCCTGCTGATCAAATATTATGCTGAACTTGGAATCTGGGAGATCTGGGTTTCAGTGCTGCCCCAGACACTAAATAGTTATTTGACTCTGTCTTTTTCTCAATCTCCTTAATGGAGAAGTGGGAGAGAGCAAAGGGTTGAACTCTAAAATCTTTAAAATTTCTTCCAACTCAAATTGCATGATTCTGAGACATCATCTCCCCAACTCAAAATCATGGAAAAACACCACCACCTCCTCATCCCCAAACCCCAGAAGAAAAAAGAAAATAATGTTTGCCTTTTGGTAAGAAAGGTTATTTACTTAACCAGCCCCAATTAGTCTGTCCCTAGAGTAATTTCTTACTTCAAGGCTTTTTATTTTATTGCTTTTATGAAATTCAAAAGATGAGAAAAATGATTGGGATAAATGGACTGCTTGTCCTTAGAAAAGCTTCCTATTCCATGTGGGAGGAGAAGGTTAGGGCTGATTAAGGTGGGCAGGCACAGCTGGAGCTCAGCAGGATGCAGAGGAACCAGCAGGTGAAGGAATAGGCAACTTCTCTGTTACCTTTTCCTTTCCCTTCCCCCCTCTTCCTGCTCTGTTAGCAGGTTTCACAGGATGGGAAGTTATAGACCTGAAGGTAACTGAGAAAGAAAGGTGAGGGCCCAGAAAGAGCGCATATACTCAGGACCCTGCAGACCAGACAGCAGCTATCCTCTGCAGTACAGTTTTCAAGCTGGTCAGATAAAAGGGGGCTGTGTCCAACCAAGATAAAAGCTGTTGCTGGTACTCTACTAGGAAAACCTCCAGAGAAAAGAAGTATATTTATCTCTTCCACATCTCCACTTTTCCTATCTCAGTTTAGTTTATCATGGGATTAGCATAAGAAATTAAATGGGAATTAGGGAGGAGTTTCATAGGGACCTAGAACAACACAAAGCCTATGACCAAATACTTAGCCCACATTTACAATAAAGAACTGTAAACATCCCCTAAAAGAAAAAGAAAAAATTCAGAATTCTTCTCTGGCATGAAAGGAGAGCCAAATAAATTTACAAAGGTTTTCCAAATTGAGGGGGTGCCATCTCTAACTCCTGTCATGTTAGGGATAATAATAATGTGGGATGTTGCACTTATCTGAAACCCAGTGAGTTTGGAGAGTCAGGCAGGCAGGCAGTCATCATTTATTAAGCACCTACTATATGCTAGGTACCACACTAAACCCTGGGAATACAAAAGCAAAAAGACAATCTCTGCTCTTAAAGTTCTCACAGACTAATGGTGGAGGCAACATACAAGCAACTATGTACAAATAATCTATAGACAGAATAAATTAAAAATAATCAATAGAGGAAAGCATTAAGAAGAATTGGAGAAAGCTTCCTTTAAAAGGTTGTATATTAGCTAAGATCTGAAGAAGCAGAAAGGAGAAAGGAGAATATTCCAAGCATGGAAGACAGCCAAAGGAAATGGCTCCTACAGGCTCAGTTTTCTCATATGTAAAATGAAAGGGTTGGGCTAAATGATTTTGAAGATTACTTCCAGTTCTAAATCCTATGATCCTCAGTTTTTAAGTCATTTTTTTAAAATGAGAAGATTTTATCTATTTTCCTCAGTAGAGTAGCTTTTAAAGAATTATTGCCTAAGAAATGTTATTAAAATAACATTTTAAAATTCTCTTCTATCCATTTCTCCATTGTTTCTACAAGACACAGAGACTAGTCATCATAATAAATTTAAATAATACCTATGACAGTTTCTATTTAACAGGATCTTCCTGTAAAGAACACTCATGATCTTACAGGGCTCAAGGTGAGAGTCATCATGTTTATAGAAGACACTGTATCACGAGTTGATGGCAGAATATCACTGGTCTTGATTGCCAATCTTAATTTTGAATTTTGAGGCTTTTACAAGATACCCATTTAGGTTATTTCTTAGGCCTTTAGAAAAACTTTTAAATTACAGTTTTTTGTTTTGTTTCCTAAAAGAAAACTCTAATGGAATTTGGGGAGGAAGAGAGAGAAGATATTCAGGAGTCTTTACCCTTTTACTTAGTGAATTCTGTTTGCTTGTTTGAGGAATACAAAGGAAATAGGAAGTATGCAAGAGGGAGACAGTGCAGACATATGGTTGAAGGTGCCACAAATTCATCAGACTTGACTCATCTTGGTCAGAGGAAAAAATGTCAAGCATTTGGCTTTTCAACAAGACTGAACTACCTGAGACTTCTTAAGGCAGTTGTAGCCTTGCCCAACTCCTGCACTGTGTATCCGTTCTGACACATTTCACATGAACGTTGTACTCCCTTTATTATTTTGCAATTATTTTCTTAGCCCATATTAGGTTTTGGAAAAACAAGATACCAGCATTATGAGGTTAGAGGAGTGTCCATTATTCCACAGGAAAGTAGATATAATACCAGTGATTAGGAAAATTACAAGGACTGAGGGAAAGGAGGGTAGAGTCCAAATCAGGATACAAGTGAATATAATAAATCAGAGACTAGGCCAAATTGGTAACTAGAAAGTCTCAGCAACACCAGTATCCAAAAGACTGAGACATAAATGAAAAAAACCAAGACCACAGCTAAACTCTAAAGTCAAAGTGTTCTTCAGAGAATAAGGTGGACCCTACTACCAGGAACATTGGGAAACTTTAAATCAACAAACATTTATTAAGCATCAACTGTGCTGGTCATTGAATATATAAAAATGAAAACCCAAAAAAGAGCCTTTAACTTAAAAAAGTTTACATTCTATTTATAAAAATATAAATTTCCCAAATTAATAGAAGAGGATATAAAATACTTAACCCTATTTTAGAAAAATTAATCGAACAAGCTATCAAAAAACTCCCTAAGAAAAATCTCCAGGGCTAAAATGAATTCACAAATGAATTGTACCAAACATTTATAGAACAATTAATTCCAATACCATATAAATTTTTTTTTAAAAATAGGCAAAGAAGGAGTTTTAACAAATTCTTTTTATGACACAAATATGGTGCTGATACCTAAACCAGGAAGAATCAAAATGGAGAGAGAAAATTATAGACCAATTTCCCTAATGAATTTTGACCCAAAAATCTTAAATATCTAAGGCAAACCCAATAAACTTTGGACAGAAAACACCATCTGGATCCAGAAAGAGAACTATAGACATTGATTATAAATCAACACATGTTATGTTCATTTCTTTTTTCTCTTCTTTGATTTTTTCCCTTTTGTTTTGATTTTTCTCTTTCAACATGATTCATAAAGAAAGGTGCATTTAAAAAGTTAATATGCATGTAAAAAATCTTAAATAAAATATTAGCAAAGAGATTATAGCAATTTATCAGCAAAATAATACACTATGACCAAGTGGGATTTATGCCCAGGAATACAAGACTGGTTCAATATCAGGAAAACTATCAGCATAATTGAACAGATCAATAGCAAAACTAAAAAAAATCATATGATTATCTCAGTAGATACATAGAAGGCATTTGACAAAATATAATACTCATTCCTAATTAAAAAAAACAAACAAACAAATCTTTCACATTCTGCTGGGGGAATACAATTTATAATCAGAAAAGGAAATACAAGATAGTTTGAGTAGAAATTGTACACTAACAATAAAAAGAGGTCATTGAGATGAAGAATATGAAGATATAAATGCCTGTTCAAATTCATTATTACAATAATTGTCTTTGGCTTGTGTTGCCCTCACCTGTTAGGACTGTCCCTGAAAAGGTCAGAATCTGACTTAAATTGGGTCTGGTACTAATGAAGTGCAAAGTCTGGGTTGGCTCCTCCAGGACTCTCTGTGTTGTTCCTTGACTCTGGTTCCAACTTGATCCATGAAGTCAACCTCATTGAGCAACTTCTCTCACACCATATTCCACACAGAGATGCTTTCAGAAATTCTCTTTCCTCAAGTCCTTTTTGCCACCTCATCTTACTCCTTCTCAAAGTCTATATGACTGAGGATATCAAAGCCATATTCCCCCTAATCGCTTTTTCTGGCTTTTATTTCAGAACCTCTCTAGATAATGCACTATTCTCATCTCATCCAGTTTCTGAAGAACTTGCCCTTCTCTTGCCAAGGCTAATCTATCTATTCAAAGAATCTAGGTGATGCAATGGATAAATGCAGGTCCTGGAGTCAAGAAAACTTGAATTCAAATACAGACTTAGATGCTTACTAGCTGTGTGACTCTGGGCAAGTCACTTAAACCTGGTTTGCCTCAGTTTCCTTAGCTATAAAATGGGGCTAATAATAGTACCTACCTCCCAGGCCTGTTCTGGGGATAAAATTAAATAAATAGTTAGTATCTGGTACATAGTAAGAGTTTAATAAATGTTTCTTTCCTTTCTTCTGAAATGCCCTGAATGTTTTTTGTCACTATGGTCAAAATAAAATCATTAACATAATCATTTCATAAATTTATCACAAGTTGACTCATTTGCTTCCAACTAGAATTTAAGTTCTGGGAAACTCTCCAGATATATCTCTTGTCTCATTTCCCAATAAGACACTTATCTCTTTCCTAATTTTTCATGAGCTGAAAGAAAAATATATTTATTATAGTTTGAAAGTATAGTTATCTCTCTTGGCCTCAGTTTCCTTATCTACAAATGATGGGTTGACTAGAATGGCCTCTATTTCTTAGGTCCCTTCTAGTTCTTAATCTATGGTGCAATGGCTAGGTTAAGTTATTGTAGATTTTTGTTATAACTTCAGGCCCTGCATTCTATTCACTATAAACCTAGATGCCCCCAAAGTTTTATGTAAATTATGCATTCCAATCTCACTTTCTCCCTACCTTCATCCCACAGACCATAGTTCCTATAATCAAGGACTACTTGGGAGGGATGGAGTGCCCCAAGATGTCATCAAAATAGCAAATAAACAAGAAGTTGACTACATCCCTAGAGAAAGCTTGAATAACATTCATCTTTGCCCCAAATCCACTCCCACACTCCTTTATTGAAGATGGAACTATATAACTTGGTTTTGTTTTTTTTTTACTTTAAGACTTTAACTTTTTTAACTTTAATTTTAACTCTTTAAGACTCAATCAGTTGCCAAATCTTTTCAACTTTACCCCATAACAACTGCCGTGTACATCTTCTTTTTTCTACTCATATACCAGTACTCTAGTTCAAATCTTCTTCACTTTTTTTTTTAACATTTATTTATTTTATTTTTAATTTATGGAATAAAGCATTTCCATAAGATAATATAATAAAAAATGATTACACATGAAACTGCAAATCTGCTATGTACAGCTTGCTATTCCTTTTAAATATATAATAAAGTTATTGTGCAAATTTCTTTTTTTTCCCTTCTCTTTCACATCTTCTTTAAGGTTAACTTCCATCTATTCTTTTATGTGTCTTCTATGTGCTGTTAATATAAGTTGTCTCCCCCATTTCAGTGTAAGGTCCTTGAGAACAGAGTTGTGTCTTTATTCCTCTAAAGCTTAACACTGTACTTGACACATAAGTGGTTGTTGATTATTTGGCATGTAATGCACATTTAATAAGTGCTTTTTCATTCATTCATTATATATTGCATTTAAAAGGGAAATTGAAAATCTCCTTCAGCACCTGAAGCATCATTCATTCAACAGGGTGCTATTCCAATGAGGAAAAATTGTTGTTCATTCTTCATTCTTGAGGAGGACCAATGATATCAGGAGGAGGATGTCTTGCCTTAAAATGAATTGGATTTAAATATGCAAATTCATCAGTCTCACTCTCTTTTCCAGAATCATCAGAATCTAATGGCAAGACATAGATCAGGGCAACTGGTAATGAACCAAATGCAATGGGAGACTTGACCTTTTTAAGCTCAGGTCTTTCCAGATCTCATTTTGTCTGAGGCAACACCCATTCAGTGGTTAAAACTTAGCTAAGAATTGAGGCAAAAGATGTCGTACTTTGCCTTCTCAAAAGAATCAGTCTGGGAGAGGAAGACCCTAAAATAAATTTCTTCTCTTGATTGCTGTCAATAGGATGTCTATTGATAGGGAAGAAATGAAGTGTGCAGTTAGGTAGGATACCAAGAATATCTTGACTCACACCAAGGGAACTCCCTGGAGTTAAAAATCTATGAACAATTTGTCCTAGGACAGACAGTAGCACTGAGGAATCTTTTGCTACTTAAAGGGCCACTGTCCTGACTTGAAGCCAAATTCCAGAACTTATTTTCCTCATAGTAGTAAATGCCCTTGAGAGCGTAGTCAATTCCACCAAGGTCAGCTCCTATTGTCTTTATCCTTCTGAAGGCCCTGCAATTTTATCTGAGCAAACAGACTATACATACATGGGAATGACTTAAGAACAGTTTTAGAGGAATATAAAACAGGTACATATTAACTTAGTGTAAATGGAGCAACAAGATACTAAGACACTAAATAACCAATTGGATTGGGATAAATAAATCCAAGTTTTCAAATGTAGCATTGCTTTGACACTGAAAAGCCTGAGAATAGCTAGTGAGAATAAATCGTTTTAATCCTTCAGCAAATCTGTTTTAAATTTCCAAATTGTTCTGGTGTTTGCAAAGTATGCTCTTATAATTGTTGTAAAGAAGTGAGACTCTTAGGGTCTGTCATAAAAACATCTCAAGGGTTCACAGTCTTAGATGGAGTAATGAGGACATCATAGTTTTAAATTATAAGGATCCAGCCTCTAATGAATATTTTGCCTTGCCCCAAGTAATCAGCATCAAGAATCAGACAGACACACTTAAATGGTACCTTTCTCTTCTCTGGAAAGTCAGATTTGAAACTAAAGTCAGTGGGTCTGTGTTTATTTTTAAATCTGTGTCCAGAGTTTGCATTTGTTTTGTTCCTATCATTATTCTTTGACCACCACACATTAAGGGCTGCAAGTTGCTTATTTTGATAAGAGGATTGGAAGAATATATTTTTTTTTTGCTGAAGGTGCCTATGAATATTTGTCATATTGAGATCTTTTGGTAAAACAGGGGTAGAGTACTCCACTGAGAAAATAAAAGAAATCATGGTCATTGGAAATTTGAGATAACCCAAAGTATTCTGCTCAAGTTCTCCACAGATTCTCCAACCCCTACTTGTCCTGTTCTACCAGTTATGTTTTATCTCTTTTTTGCCCTATTTGGAGTGTGTTTTACACTGTGTCTCTCTTGACAAGAGCATAGGATCCCTATTTAGAGATGTAACAGACCCTAAAGGTCAAGGAATACAATTCTCTTATTTTACAGATTTGCCAACTGAAATCCTAAGAGGCTTTTTAATTTGCCAAAACAAACCCAAGTAGTAAATGACAGAGCTAAGATTCAAACTCAGGATCTCTGCCTCTAAATATTGAACTTTCCACCATACAATGATGGTTCCCTGTTCTTCTCCCTTTTTTTTTGGGGGGGGGGGAGGGAGGGTGGGCAAATGGGGTTACTAGCTGATCACACAGCTAGTAAGTGTTAAATATCCAAGGTCAAATTTGAACTCAGGTCCTCCTGACTTTGGAGCCAGTGATCTATCCACTGTGCCATCTAACTACCCCCCCTTTTCCCTCTTTTTGTACCTCCATGGAGGCGGGGTGTCTAGAGCACTGGACTTAAGAGTCAGGAAAACAACAGTTCAGATTTTACCTCAGATACTTACAAGATATATGACCAGCAAGTCACGTAAATTCACTCATCCTCTATTCATACAACTGTAAAAGAGAAATTATATTAGCACCTACCATGAACAACCAGAGACTCAATAATTAAGTATTTAAAGTCCTTTGCAATACTTAAGTGTAGTATAAAGAGATAGCTGAGCATAGTAGATAGAGTGTTGGACCTGAATTCAGAAATATCTGACTTCTAATCCCTGACTGGGACATTTACAATCTCTGTAACATTGGGAAAGTCATTTAACTTTTTCTCAGCTTCAGTCTCTTCATCTGAAAAATGGGGGCCACAATAATAATACTACCTCAGAGAATTTTTGTATCAAATGAGATAATAAGTATAAAGTATTTTACAAACCTTAAAGCACTACATAAATAATAGCTATTGTTGTTGTTGTTGTTATCCATTCGTATATTTTTAGTTACCTTTTATTACTATCTGTCCTAGATGACATTTAAATGGAAATCTCTTTGATTACTATTTCTCTATGTTCTATGCTGCTTATATGCTAAATATTTTTAAATTCTCCCACTTATTGATTCCCTTCATCATTCCAAGTTATATCACATTCCTTTTATTATAGAGTATTTTCTGCTATGGCCAAATTTTTTTTTTGCTTAACATTTCCATTCAAGACTCACTCATTCCTGGCTTTGAATCTTTGCATATGTCATTGTCCCAACTCATATCATAGTATACTTTACTCCCTCAAAACTCATTTCCTCTATGAAGCCATCTCAGAATAATTGGTCCTTGTAACTCTTGTCAACCTAATAATTCATGTGTGTATGCATCTGCACTACAGTCAGCTCATACTAACCTTTGAGAGCAGATTGTTGAAAATTTATATCTCAGGGGCAGCTAGGTGCAGTGGATAGGAGCATCAGCTCTGAAGTCAAGATGACCCAAGTTCAAATCCGGCCTCAGATACTTAATATATTCTGGCTGTGTGACCCTGAGCAAGTCACTTAACCCCGATTGCCTCAGCAAAAAAAAAAAAAAAAAAAGAAAGAAAAAAGAAAAGAAAAGAAAATTTATATATCAGAAATTAAATCTCAGGGGAAAAAAACCCTACAAATAGAGGGCTCAATAAATATTGCTTTGTTGGATGTTTACCCCGATTGCCTCAGCAAAAAAAAAAAAAAAAAAAGAAAGAAAAAAGAAAAGAAAATTTATATATTAGAAATTAAATCTCAGGGGGAAAAAACCCTACAAATAGAGGGCTCAATAAATATTGCTTTGTTGGATGTTTAGATTTAAGAAAGCATTTACCTTCTGAATCCAATTCTTCCTGTGCAACAAGAGAATTGTTCGGTTCTGCACACATATATTGTATCTAGGATATACTGTGACATATTTAACATGTATAGGACTGCTTGTCCTCTGGGGGAGGGGGTGGAGGGAGGGAGGGAAAAAGTCAGAACAGAAGTGAGTGCAAGGGATAATGCTGTAAAGAAATTTTTTTCAAAATTAAAAAAAATATATTAAAAAATAGATTTAAGAAAGCAGAGGAGAAAACATCAATAACAAGATTAAACTTAAAAGTGTACTGCAAATTTTTTGAGTGCCAGTTGTTAAATATTTATCATCACTGCACATCACTACAAATATGCATTGATATAAATACACACAGAAATGTCCTTATTTATCCTTGATTATGTAGTCCATGACCCTAAACAGCTCTAGAATGGCAAGGAACTATGTTCATTATTTAAAAGTCTTTTCATTAATGATCTCCTCCATGGTTCTCTTTTTCTCCTTTCCATATGAATTTGAGAACTTCTGAGACAAATTCATGCCAAAGTTATCCAGTATCTATTTTGCCAGCAAATCAAAGGCTGAGGTTGAGAAGTACAGAACATTTATTTAGGACAGAAAGGCACAGTAAGGCAACAGAAAGCAATCTCTACCCACATTTTCAGTAATTAGCATCATCCTCTCCCTGTGGTCCCCTCCCCCACCTAGTTCAAGTCTTAAATTCTTTCAAATACTCATCATTCTGATAAGGAAGGTTTAAGCAAAGTCTCTCATTAGCTAGAATGGAGGAGGAGAAATGGAAATGCTTGGTGAAAGAAGTATTTGAGTCCTAGCTCAGATGGGATTCAGTCCTTCCAGCTTGCAATATAGCAGGATAGCAAGTCAACAAGCATTTAAGTGCAATGAATAGAGGAAGACCTGAAATCAAATTCTGCCTCAGACACCTTACTATGTGACTTTGAAAAAGTCACTTAAAAATTATTTGTTTTAATTCTTCATCTGTAAAATGGGAACACACTGGGAGAAAGAAATGACAAATCACTTCAGTTTCTTTGCCAAGAAAACCCCACAGACTTTGTCCACAGGTCACATAGAGTCATACACAACTAAATGACTACACAACAAAATTTGTGTGCTCTACCTGCTTCAAGTTCACTGTGGATGCCTGAGCTACCAGGATCTTTGCTGCCACTGTTCCTTGGCCAATGGACTCCACTGTTCACAAACTTTTCATCCTTATGGCTTTCCTAAACCTTCTCAAAAAAGCTTTGTTAGTAATAATAGTTGTGGCTAATATTTATATAGCACCTGTTAACATAGGGTTACCTCATTTAATCTTCACAACAACACTGAGAGATAGATGCTATTATTTTTACCATTTGACAAATGAGGAAACTGAGGCAGAATTAAGTGACTTGCTCAAGGTCAGAAAGATGATAAGTGTCTAAAGCCATGTATAAACTCAAGTCTTGCAGACTGCAAGCCCAGGATTCTATCTACTTCACCACTTAACTACTTCTAATAAATAGCTGTGTCATCGGATCAAAGCCTGATGAGAAATGAACAAACTCCTTTCTCTCCCCCAGCGAACGCTTGTGCTTTTTGCAAAAGACACGATATATTGCAAAGAGCAATGGATTTACAATAAGTAAACCTGTGTTCAAATCGTGACTTATTCTTGACCACACACAAGTCTCCTGGTTTCCTCAAAAAAAACCAAACCAAACCAAAGTTTCTTCATCTATGAAGAGAGAAAATTGAATTAAATTACAGCTAAGATTCTAAATCTATGTCCTTGTGACCCTGGTTAGTATAGTACTTTCTCTATCAAATATGCCTGTTATATCTGAAATATATGTATATTTCTGTGTATGTATGAAAATAGTTTTAAGATAGTCCAAGTGGCCCATACGTGGCATGGATTTATAGATAGATATAAAAATTTCCCACACAGGGAGACAAAACTCCACCTTTGCAGAGAATAGAAGGGAGGGCTGCTGACTCCTTTACCTTTTCATCTCCTCATCTTCAAGAGGGCTATTGAGCTTGGAATTACATCTATTACACATCAGATATTTGAAATCTAGGTATTTGATACTTCAGGGGAGGAAGTATATGTGTGTGGGGGAGAAGGGGGTCAGGATGAAAGACTCTTCCCCTGGTCACTCTTGGGAGGGAAGTAAATCCACTCCAGACTTGGACAGTGATAGCTTAATCTTGCTTAGTACAGTTTCCTCCAAACATTTATAACACAAAAGAAAATCATGTCTCCCTATACATAGGAGGAGACACCAAACCCAACTGTGTGGCTACGTGTGCATTTATATAATCTATAAAATTATTTTAATATATTATATGAATTATTATTTTTCATACACATGTACATTTATATAATCTATAAATATTCTATAATAATCTATAGAATTATTTTAATAATATAATCTATATGTTTCTATGAATAATTTATGTCATTTTTTATACATATATGTATACATGTTCATGGAGATATGGAAAGAAGAGAGGGAGACTGAAAAATCTTCTTCAATCTTCTCAGTATGAATACACCTATATAACACAGATTAGAATCCTCTATGCTTTTTCTCCTTATACAATTCTTACTTATATTCTCCCTATAAATCTTCTACTGAGAATCAACCCAGCTCTCTGGATGTCATCTTCTTCAGTGCTACAAATGTACCCTGGAGATGTCTATTGTCTTTCATTCTCCATATCCAATTAGTTCACATCTTCTTTCAATCATAAATATGCTCTATGAAACTTTTTTTTTGCCAGAATTTCTGGTCATACATCAACACCAATTATTGGCAATATTTATCCATCCACAAAATTTTATTGTCAAAAGTGTTTACTTCTTAAAGCCTGTAAATTAATTTAAAATACTTCCCATCTATAGACAAGACGAATTACACCCTAATTTAATGTGGTTAATATGAGCTAATTGTAACTCTCAATTAATTTCTTGGCAGAAGTAAGGAAGAAGTCACATATCTGGGAGGAAGGTTGTCATGTCCACACATGTACCCTAGATTTCATTTCTGTTCACAATTACCAGAGACCAGGCAGTGGGAGAAGTTCATTTTTAGTGGTATAGGGAAGGTTATTTTAATCATTAGATTCTTCCATGTATTTTCTAATCATCAATTTTTAAATGAGAGGGAATAATTCAAGGAAAAATTTTGGTTTTGATCACACAAATTGCAGTGAACCAAATATTTCAGATTTAACCATCCTCGATGAAACAGAATTTGATTATCTAGTTGAGGAAACTAACTGTGTGAACCTGGGCAAGTCACTTAACATCTCTGTCTCAGTTTCCTTATCTCTAAAATGGGCATAATAATAGCATATACCTACCAAGGGCTATTGTAAGTATCAAATGAGATAGTAATTGTAAAGTGTTTTGAAAATCTCAAAACACCATATAAATGATAACTATTATTGTTATTTCTATTATTATTATAAGGCATAACCTGCTAGTCATTTGACATCGTTCAGTCACATCCAGCTCTTCTTGACCCTATTTGGGATTTTCTTGGCAAAAATATTGCAGGGGGGCCATTTCCTTCTGTAGCTCATTTTATAGATGAGGAAAATGAATCAAACAAAGTTAAGTGATTTATCCAGAGTCACACAGTGTCTGAGGCCAAATTTAAACTCAGGAAGAGGAGCCTTCTAACCACAGATGCAACAGTCTACTCACTACACCACCTGACCACCCAGGCTCATTGTTTGGTCTGGATCGAGAAGAGCTCATCAAAAGTATAATTCATGAGAATAGGTTATTAATTAAAAGCATTAGATCAGCAAAAAATTTTTTAAGATAAAACATTAAAAATTATCAAATAAGTTTATTTTTTAAAATATTTAAACTAAACATTAAATATTTTAAAACTTTTTAAAATATCAGGGAAGCAATTGCTAATATTTTTCAAAATGTGCTTATTAGCTTAAAAATGCAAAGATTTTATTTTAAATTGCTTTTTGATCTGCTATTAATCATTTTGACTGTAATCAAAGCAAAACAAGGAAATCAAATGGTATTTCATCCTGCTCTATGTTGTTATTTTGAATCCAAGGACAGAAAAATTAGTGAACAACAACCTATTATCACACTGATTAGTTTTAATTATATTTAATTATATTGTGCATGTATCACTTAATATTTAAATATAATTTCTTCATGTGGATTTGTGTTTTATTTTAATGTCCAAATGAATTCATAAGAAAGGATTTCATTTATGTGGGTATTGAAAATTTTAATACATATATTAGATGTCTATGATCTTTTATTGATCTTCAGAGTAAAATATATATATTTAATTATTCCACTGTAAATTGGGAAACACTGCTTTACCATGGATATATAAATATGTAATTTTTGGCATGCAAAGTAATAGCCTCAAACATCCACCCAACATCTTCCAATTGTCCTTTGAGTTGCCTGTAATTATAAATCTTCTGTCATCTTGGTGTTCCAGGTTCAAAGTCATATAATATCACAAGGAGATTATGTATCTGAGAATTTGTGGCATGCTTCCCTTGATCCCAATGCAAAGATATATCTCTGCTTAGCATCCATATTTTATTTTTGCAAATAGTATTTTCTTTTTTCCCACTACATGTAATGATAACTTTAAAAATTCATTTTTTATAAGATTCTGAGTTTAAAATTTTTTTCCTCACTCCCTCTGCCTCATCCTCCCTCCCCAATAAAGCAAATAATTGGTAGTTTCTACATGTGCTATCATGTAAACTTATATCCACATTACTCATATTGTGAAAGAAATAGGACAAAAGGGAAAAGCCACAACCCTCCCCACCCCATACACACAAAAACATAAAACAACAACAACAAAAAAGTGAAAATATTAAGTTTTGATCAGCATTCTGATCCCAGTTCTTTCTAGATGTGGAAGCATTTTCCATCATTTGAAATTGTCTTGGATCCCTGTATTTCTGAGAAGAGCTAAATCTATCTTAGTTGATCATTGTATAATGTTGTTGTTACTCTTCAATACTCTTCTGGTTCTGCTAATTGCACTCACCATAAGTTCCTGTAAAATTTTCCAGGCTTTTCTGAAATCTGAAATGAATTCTTATCACACAACAGTATTCCATTACAATCCCATATCACAAATTGTTCAGCCATCTTCCAATTGATGTCCAATTCTTTGCCACCCTTAAAAGAGCTGTTATAAATATTTTTATACATGTGGGTTCTTTTCCCTTTTTTATGATCTCATTAGGGTACAGACTTGTAGTAGAAATGCTCGATAAAGGGCGTGCTCAGTTTAATTGTCCTTTGAGCAAAGTTCCAAATTATACCATATTTTAAAAACAATACACAGTCTGTGTGTATCATTATATCAGTATTTATATGAATGCTTACATTTATTTTTACATGGTTTTATAGATTTTGAGCAAGAAATGATATCAGAAATCATTTAGTCCAACTCATTCTTTATATACATGAGGAAACTGAGGCATCAGAAGTGAAAGGTCACATAAGTAGGATCAGAACTGACATTCCAACCAGGACCTCTGACTCCAAATCCAGTGCCATAAAATGGCACCGTAACACACATGATTTATCCCATTTCCCCCATGACTAAGCAAGGAGCTTAGATTGTAAAACCTTTTAAGTAAGGAGTAATATCTTCTCTCTTCTTTGTTTTTCCCCACAATACCCGATTGAGTCTCACAGCGGGAGCACTTTCAAATGTATGCCTTCAAGGGTTCCAACTTTATAAAAATCTCCCAAAGGAAAGTGGCGACTCAATGCCAAGGACAAGGAGCTAAGTGTGTGAGGGGAGAGGGGGAGAAAGGGGCTGGGTAAAAGAGTTCTGACACAGAGTCATTAATCCCAAAGTTTAGTTGCAGTCTGCACTGATGACAGCCATCAACGCAGTAATAGCTGCCAGTTAGGAATATCAAGTTAACTGCAGAATACAATGGGCATAGAAACAGACTGGGATGCCTAAAAGAGGGTTCCTTTCAGAGGAAAAGAGGAAATGGAAGAAAGCAGAAGAAGAAAGTGGAAAAAAAATTAAAAGGCTAAATACCACCAAAGAGATAATTTGGGAGAAGATTAATGGGGGCACACGGAAATGTTAAAAGGAACAAAAAGAAGCAATTCATAGTGAATGCTACACACACACACACACACACACACACACACACACACACAGTTAAAACATAGGGCCAGTTACATGGCACAATGACAAGAGTCTGAAGAGAGGAAAACCTGAGTCAAATCAGATATAGCTGTGTGATCCTAGACAAGTCAATAATCCCGTTTGCCTCAATTTCCTGATCTATCAAATGAGCAAGAGAAGGAATAGCAAACCATTCTAGAATCTGTTTCAAGAAAACCCCAAAATAGGTCACAAAGAGTTGATATTACTAAAAACAACTGAACAACCCTCTAAACAGCTAGGAGATGTCTTCAGCTAGAAACTGAATGGAGTTTCATTGGATTTAGTCAAAGGATTTACACAAGTGAATACAAATGTCTTAGAGCTCAGGTTCTGTTAACATTTCCCTGGGGGACTTGTCAGTGTGTGTAGTTGGAATAATAGTGTTACAGCCCTTTTTAGTCTGCTGGCACTGAACAAAGGCCATAGTTGTCATTTTTCCCCTTCTCACATGCACAAGGGCCAGCTTGATTTAGAATAGTTCCAGCTTGCCATACTTGACAATTTTGCTCAAAGGGTTGGGTGAGGAGCACAGAGAAGCCACTTTGGGGAAAGGGGGCAGGCAGGCAGGAACGGAAAGGCCTTCCTCAGGAGGTAGGATGTGAGCTGAATCCTAAAGGAAGCCATGGAAGCCAGGAAGCAAAGATGAGAGGGAAAACATTCATAAGCAAAATGATATGATTGAATGCAATCATGTCACCATGACAAATAATAATAATAAATCACTAACTACAGACAAAAAGCACAAATCAGAGGAATGAGGTATAGAAAAAATAAAGATTTATTAGAGAATGGGGAGGAAACATTTAACTAAGGAGACCGACTCAGAGATATGGGTCCAAGTATGAGAGAAAGTAGGAACAGGGTAGCCAAAGGATACAGGTTGAAATAAGTGCCTTGAGGACTTTTAAGAGAAAAGATCCAAAAGGGAGACTATGTAGCACAGTGGATGAAGTGCCAGACCTGGAAGCAGAAAAACTCATCTTCATGAGTTCAAATCTGGGCTAAAAAACTTGATACAGACCCTGGATAAGTCACTTAACTCTGTCTACCTCAGTTTCCTCATCTGTAAAATGAGCTAGAGAAGAAAATAGCAAATAAGTCCAGCATCTTTGCCAAGAAAATCCAAAATGGGATCATTCAAAAAGTTGGACATAAATGAATAACAAAATCCAAAAGGTCAGAAGGGAAGGGAGGAGATACTGTAGTCAAAAGTTGTGTTCATAAGTAGCTCTTCCTGGGAGGGATTGGATGGAAACTCCTGGAATTGAGAAATCTTTACAAAGGAGTAAAAGAGTCCCTGCGGGAATTCTTTGTCTTGTGGCAGAAGGGTTAGCCTGCCCAGAAGAGATGCAGAGTAAATTCTACCTAGATTTTGGCAAAGTTAACTGGCTTCCTCAAAATGGCTGTTCTCTAGGTCACAGATACTGCACCAAGCCAAAGGGTTTATTTACCACAACATTTCAATAAAGTGCATATTTATTTTGGTTTCTCCATCCCAACACAATTATGCCATTGGGTAGCCGAGGCTGGCTCACGTGCACATGTCTTACCCAGAGGGAAGCACTGGATATGTTACTGCACGCCCACTATCTATGAAATGATGTTGCGATGGGCCATTCTTTGATGTTGGTAAGTTACACTGACCAGTACATACTGAGTGACTTCAAGTGTGGCAGAGAAGCTATCATGGCAGCCATATGTTGGTTTAGCTATATGTACCCACATGCATCTTCTTGGTACAGACCCTAGAGTGGTTTGCTATTTCCTTCTCTAGCTCATTTTATAGATCAGGAAACTGAGGCAAAGAAGATTAGTGACCCATAGCTTGCCAGGCCAGCAAGAATGACTGTATTGCTGTAATGGAACTGGCTAGCAATAGAATAAAAATTAGTTATTAAAATAGATGATTATTTTAAACGGTATAATTATTTAAAAAACAAAAACAAACAAGCAAATCACAGTGTGGTTCCACACACAGAAATGCATGAAAAATTCTTGAAAAATTCTTAGCTTTTGAATTGGGGGCAGAGGGAATTTTTTTTTCTTAGTTTTATTTTGATTGGTGGACAGGAAGACCAACCTATTGAGCTTTGCAGTGGTCGCATTATTATAATTAGTTGGATAATCAGCATCCATGACCAACAAGATGGCAAAAACAATATAATCAAAGGAGAGAGAAGAACTTGGCTTAGTTTCCCTAAAACAGAATCACAGAACTTCAAATCCAGCCCAGGCCTTTCAGCCTGAGGGCAGCGCCTCCCAATATTAATAAGCGAGAACAGGACAGATGGCCTAGCCATCTTTCAAAGATTGTAGTGGTGTTATAATGTTTTTTAGCAACATCCATGAAAACATTTTAAAATTCTACTTTAAACTAGTAACTGAGTTGCCAGGAAAGGTTAATAGGACCTAAGGGGAAAGCAGGTAACTGCCAGGTAGAACATGGATTAAATAAAAGATGGGATGTAACACAGAAATGAAGAAAAAATTCATTGTAAAGCTAACAAGTTTGCCAAACCAACCCATATTTAGACCTTAAATGGAACTCATTGTTAGGATATTCTTCTTCTAGTGAATGTCATGAATTTTGCCCTCATCTTTTTGTAAATCCTCCATAGAGGATTTATTCCCCCAGTGTACTTACCAGGACATCACTTGGGTTGCCCATTTCTTAGTCCCCGTTTTTACTACCTTATTAGTCTAGCACACAACAATAGTTTAACCAATTTTTGTCCCCAAAAAACAAAGTGGGAATTTCAGACATCATGTCAAACAAAATATCTATAATGATGATGATGATGATGATGGTAACATGCAAATATATAATAGACCTATATAATCTCATTTGATTCTCACAACAACGCTGGGAGGTAGCTGCTATTATTATCCACAATTGAAGAAACTGAGAGTGACAAAAGCTAAGTGGCTTGCCCAGGGTCACAAAGCTAGTAAATGTCTAAGGCAAGATTTCAACTTGGTTCTTGTTAACTCCCAGTCTAACCCTCTTTCCATTGGGTCACAAATTGTCTTACATACACACACACAAAAAATATATTCTCTCCCCTCTTAGCATAGGTGTCAGGACAATGGATGTGAAACACTGCATATACTATCAGACTTGGTGGAGATATTTTGTTGAACTGACTTACCTTTTGGTACTCTATTATAAAAGATGGCTCTGGATAGAGGAGGGGGAATGTATTCGTTTGTAAATATAAATAAGTGATATAAAATTTTTTGATAATAAACTTTAATTTTAAATGGAGCAATATCTTAGATGGAATTAGATTAGTTATTTTTGATTTGAATGATGAGCAAAAATTTCATTCGATAGATGTTACTACCCTAAGAGGTCAGCAAATCGACCTGGCAGCCAATATTTGAAGAGACGGGGCTTGAAAGAGTAGAAGGAGCACTGGTGTGAGTTCTAGTTCCAGCTCTACCACTTATTAACTATGAGATCTAAAGCATGGAAATCATTGGTCTGGAGAATCCCAATATAATTCATACTTCGTCACTTTGCCAAATTAAAAAATAAAAAATAAAAAATAAACCTTCTTAAGGCATAGATCCAGCCAAGTGACTCCCTTGCTCAAATGCCTTCATCCTAGTGAATTGATAATTCATTTATGAAACTGTGAAATGGGGGCAGGCACACCAATTCTTTGGGTACTTGAAAGAAAAGACCATGATGACAGTAGGAAATGGGGTCATAATCACACTTTAATAACCACAGAAGGTGTGGAACACCAGAGAAAGTATAGATACAAGCAGTAAAAGAGATACAGGGGTAGGTAGGGAATGACATCTAACCCCTGTGGCAAATGACAAACCTTCAAGTGCTTGAAGAGAGTGTCTTCTTCTCTAGACTAAACATACCAATCTCATGTAATGTAGTTGCTTATCCTTTTGTTAACCATTCTGAGATTCCAGGGTCTGACCATTGTTTACCGAATAACACATAAACTCCTCAGACTTTCATTTAAAACTCATTGTATACTGCTCCTTAGCAGATAGTCTGATCATTCCCCCCCAAAAAACTATAGCTACAATGTTTTGTATCTGATCTGATAATATGCCCTCAAATCTTTATTCATAATGTTTCATCCTCTCTCTGGAAAACTTGAATGGTCTCCACAGTTCCATCTTATGAAATCCTTCCCATTTCTTCTGATGTCATCTGATGTTCTATCCACTCTACCACCTAGTTTGACCAAATGTTTTGTTCCATCTTTGTATCTCTCCCCAAAACACTATAGTAACTATTAAATAATAATTCTTTAATGAATACTGGGTTGAATTGAATTTCTAAAATCTCTTCCAATTATAAGTTATTAGCATATATGAATGATTATTTATTGGAGAGTCAATGGAAGAAAGGATGTTGATCTTGAGGTCAAAGTTGATCTTGAAACCTGTTTCTAACATGTATTGACTATATGACTTTATCTCTCTGAGCCTGTTTTCTTATCTATAAAATGGATACAATAATATTTGCATTGCCTAACTCACAAGTAGGAAAAGAAAATTCTTTGTAAATTTTTAAAATGCAAGTTATTATTATGACCTAAGATAGCTTACTTGTGGGTTTTTGTTAAGAAATTTGAATGTATATTGGGTAAAAAAGAAGTCAAATCATATACAGTGTAAATGTAAAGATTCTCTATCTTTATAGGTCAATTTGGTTGACTAAAAATAGTTGCTCTATCTAGAGAGAGGACTATGGGGATGGAATGTGGATCACAACTTAGTATTTTCACCTTTTTTGTTGCTGTTTTTGCTTGCTTGTTTTTTTTTTTCCTTTCATTTTTCCCCTTTTTTGATCTTATTTTTCTTGTGCAGCATGATAAATGTGGAAATATGTTTAGAAGAATCACACATTTGACCTATATTGGATTGCTTGCTGTCTAGGAAAGGGGGGAGATAGGGAGGGAAGGAGAAGAATATGGAACACGAGATTTTGCAAGGGTGAATGTTGACGGTTGTAAATGTGTTGAATGAGTGAATGTTGAAAATTATCTCTGCTTGTATTTAAAAAAATTAAAAGCTATTATTAAAAAAACAAACAAACAAAGAATAGTTACCCTGAGAATTAATAGGCTTTTTTTTTTCATCTTAGCATTATTATAGACCTTGCATCTTATGGATAACAGCAGAGCTCTCCAGCATACTGTTTTCACAACAACAATAATAACAACTGTATATAGCACTTTAAGGTTTGTAACATAGTTTACATGTTAACTCCTTTGATGCTCACAGCAATGCTGCCAAGTAGGTATTATTCTAAGATTCTGAGAAAATCCTGAGGAATTAAATGTTTTGTCCATGAAAAGATGCCCTGAGGTTCAGTAAGGCCTGAGTTCAAGTCTCACCTCTGGTACACACTAAATATTTGACCCTGAATATGTCGCTAAGTCACTCAGTGACTTCAGGCAACTCTCTGATATTATGCTACAGAGAAGATGCTGATCTGCTTTGGTGGAGGGAATGTCCTCACCTAGAACTTCCCTCTACATATGAAATTACAGGTGTGGTCCTTTATCCTACTACATAGCAAATATAAGAGATGGAATGACTTCCAACCTAATCTCCACTTCTGAACACACATGCTTATCAAGAAAATAGTTTTGAGCACATAATCTACATATATTTTTACAAATTATATTCATATACTGCAATACTGATAAACGTACATAGCATAAATCATACAGAGATTAAAATAAAGATATACTGAATGAATGAAAAAGCATTTGTACTTATTTTGAGCAAAAGGGAGACAACAGGTCTGCAAAGTAGAGGAAATGACCCATGGTCTTCAGGACAGAGAAGTAAAGCAGATACTTTGTTGAACCATTTGACAATGCCAAGGTCTTTGATAATGAGAATTTTCTTTTCTATTCAATAGCTGTGGTTTTTGAGGAGGTTATTGATTTTTCACAAAAGAGAATTCTCTGGATAATTACTGCTGGGGTTAGAGAAAGTGGTCTGGAGGACCAATCTGCCCTTTTATGGACTTTGAAGCTCAGAGTCTGTTGTTCCCTTGAACAGTGGCTGTGAAGACTGGGCTAGAAGGAAAGGGTCAGTGTCTCTGGTAGCACTACTATTACAAAGTCTTATTCTATCACCAAGGGGAATTATTCTATAACAGGTGTTGATGACTACAGAGGCTAAGAAGAAGCACAATCCCTGCTATCCAGAGACTATTGGGTTCAAGGCACTAAGGCTATTTCCATGATGGTCTAAGGGAGAGAGGTGACCAGAATGGTAGCAAAGATATTTTTAAAATTTTATTTCATTTATTAATAGCACAAAAATTTTTTGCTTTCACTAAAAATAGTATTATTCATAATGATATTTTAGTGAGAGCAATGGGACTGATTAGGCTTCATTATTTTTGGAAGTTCTTTGGATGTTTTAATACTTTATGACACAATGATTCAAACTTCTGGTTCTAAGTTCAGCTAATTTCCATGCTGAGTTTCAATGGTTGTCATAGCTGAAAAAAATTCTTCCTACACAAAAGCACATCTATCCAAATCAAAGAAATACATCAGAGACTGCAATTAGTAAATCAGGTTACCCAATTTTTACTCTCATCCCACCAATGATGCAAAAATTTTGGTTGAGATTGAGCTTGAACATTTCCATCTTCTCTAATGTCAGTTGTGTTTACAAAACTGTCATAAAGTGTTGCATTTTTATATTTTTAACAAGTATTCTCAAAACACACTAATATTTTGCTTGGAATATTTGTAAACAAATTAGAAAATTCTGTTTCCAAGTTTTTTACATGTACAGATTCAAGGTGTTATATGGTCCATATCATTTTCTGCAAATCAGAAAGGAAAGGGTAGCTATCCAGAAGAAAAGAACGATTAACAGCATCAAATGTTGCAGAAAGGGAAGAATAAATGAGAACTTTTTTTAAAAAATCTGATTTATCAATTAAGAAAAAATTTGTTGACAAACCACAATTCCAAAGAACTCATGAAGAATTATACTATCTGTTTCCAGAAGGACAGCTGATGAACTCAAAGTAATGAGGCAAGCATGTTTTCTTCTCTTTCTTCCTTTTCTCTTTCTTTCATCCTTTCTTTTTTTTTTTGAAGTATAGTTAATACATGAATTTATTTTGCATGACAATACACATTTTTAGTGAGTTTTGTTTTTCTTCTCAATGGAAGGAAGAAAAAGAGAGAATTCAGAACTGAAAAGAAAATTAAGTTAAATTTTTTAAAATAATAAGTAAGTTTAAAAAATCTTTGGCAACTTTGAAGAAAATAGTTTCAGTTGAGTGAGGAGTAAAGGATAACACAGTGGAGGAACTGGGAGGCTGCAAGTATAGGGATGTTCCCAATAGGCAGAGGGAAAGAAGTTCTGAAAAAGAATGGGTTTGGGGAGAAAGATAATGGGAAGAGAGCTTCACTGATGTACAATGCAACCTATACATATCTGTTTATCCCTTATGAAAGAGGTTCACTCTATCCCTTATGAAACTGAAAAAAGGGGAATGGATGTGAATTTTATTCTCTAGTCACTCTTCTGGATTTCAAAGACTGGCCCACTGAGCACTATTTACCCTCTCCATGAGGAGAAAGGATGTGGGTACATTGACAGCAAAAGGGGTTCTCAAAAGCAGCTACATATCTTCTTCAGGTCTATTTTGAAGAACCAAAGCCATATCATAGAAAATTGGGAAGGATTTGGAGCTTTTACAGCCATGAGAAGCCAGCTACAGATATAATGGTGGATGGAGTGATCCCATTGAATTGGAGACAATCTCTGCAGATTGCTTGGAGAAGGTGGGATGCAGCTCATCTTCCAATCCTTTTAACTAGTTAGAGCTGGAGTTCATGCCAAAGACCCCAGAAGGTGCTTTGCGCCTACTTTGGAGACCATGGCTCTACACCAGATGTACCTCTTGGGGCTTATTGGTCCAGCCTACATCACTGGCAGGGTGAACTGAACATGGCAAGTTTGAGTGCATTGATTTGGTCTCATCAGTCTAAACTCCTTTATATTTGTCCTCTTTCTGTAGTAGGAGATGGAGTCAGTTTCCTGGAAACTTCTGAAGCAGACATGAGGAAAAGGGATCAAGGAACCTGAGGTTGGGGTAGAAACGGGAAGAAGACCTCTATTCTTTTGGAAAATCCAGCAAATTGTGCAAATCCTTTCAAAAACTGAAGTACCTTGGAAAAAGCAGCTGGGACATATACTACGCCAGGAACTAACTATACTGCTGACAGCTGACTGCACTTATCTCCTAGGAAATCATGTCCATATATTTTTCAAGAAGTCAGTGAAAACATTTTCCAAATGATTTTCTCCCCCTTTCTCTCTTTTAAACTCTGATCCAAATACTTCATTCTAAGCTGAAAGAGATCCTAGGGACAAGTGCCATTTGTTTTATATTCTAGGCCTCTATTTTGTTTGTAATTTGAATAAGCCCTTCAGGCCTTTTTTGTATTAAAATCTAAGAACTCTAAGATTATGCTTGGCTGGCTCCCCATCAGCTTCCTATGTGAGGACATGTAGCTACTCTGAGCTAATAAGCTAGGTCTCAAAGTCCAACTCCGTGGGGCTTCTTTAAAAGACATTGTAACCTCAGCTTGGACAGTTTCCAGGCAGTCCAGTGGGCTTCATGCAGAACCACATTTGTGGGAGATGCTGGGGCGCAGATGGGAACAATGATTCCCACATGATTCTGGAATGCAGGCAAATTCTTATGTTCTGGGTAACGATGTGTGGCTTCTAAAGGGCTTTGGAGGCAAAGTCAGACAAATGAACCGGCTCACCAATTAGCCCAGGGATGAGCTATAGGCTCCCCACTCTTAAGATTGCATCTTAGAAAGAGAAAAATGATCAGGTTTTGAATTGGGTGACCAGCAAAAAAAGTGGAAAGAAGCAAGAGATAGACCCTAAGTCAGTAATGTTTGTATAAAAGCTTCATTATACTTTATATTTGCTTAAACTGCCATTCTCCCCTTCCTCCTCCCCAACTCTCTCCAGAAAGATATCCAAAGGCATTACAAAGGAAATGGCACTCTAATACAAAGAATACAGTAATGCTTTCATATCATCCAAATGAAAACATATCTGAAAGACTGTTTATTTTCACAAGGAGAATACATCAGGAACAGATGTTCCACCAAAAGAGGAAAAAAGCCTGTATTTTTTCTTTATTTAGAAAGATCCTGTCTTTATAAATTTACAGGCTTGGGACCTAATTCATTCTAAAATGGATTCTTTTAATAAGAAGGCATATGTCGGACAAGATTTCTAAGCTCTACTAAACAATGGATTATAGATGTGCTACCCTAAACAGAATTGATCGCCTAAGACAATCCACATTTTTATAAAGGGTTATAAAAGAAGAGACAATGTGCTTTCAGCAAGTATGCTTCCCTGAATAGTAAGGGATGGTCTTCAAAAAATGAAACAAGAGCTTTTCCTCCTATCCATGACCCTTGGGACATTGCTGCCAAGGCATAAGTTCAGCCTAAATTTAGCAACTGCAAATTGACATTCCTAAAATGATACCTTCCCAACACTATGCATGTTAGCTTTTTTCTTTCTTTCTTTTTTTTAAACACCGTGGAGGGGAAGATAGAGAAGGAGAAGAGGAGAAAGAGAAGGAAAAACTTTTAGCAATGGTGTCCAGGAGTATCCTTCAACCCCACCTTTATGAAACTTATGGGAGCATGTTGCAGGTAACTTAGAGCCAGCAAAGTTAAATCTTCCTCTTCCTTTGGTTCCTTTCCCATTGGCAGTTGGATCCACCAACCCATTCACACACACACACACACACACACACACACACACACACACCCCTCTCTTCCCATTGTCTCATCACAAACCTTATTGTTTCTTGAGATGAAAGTCCCTTAAGAAACCAGGACACAAATGGCATAATTTCTATCTAATCTGACTCCAAAAGCATTTATTAAACATCTGTTAAGTGCCAGGCATTTTGCTAGATACTAGGAATATAAAGACTCAAAAAGGGAAAAAGAAAAAATATATATAGTGCTGCCTTTATAGAATATACATCACAATCATTTAATTGGAGTGGTTTTCAGCCTAGTAATCCATTCTTACCTAAATGTGAATTATTTCCTTTTTTTGTCAGAGTTGAGAAGTAGCTGTGATATGGTAGGAAGAGTGCTAAATTTGGAGTCAAAATTTGAGCAAGGTTTTTCTTGTCTTTAAGTCCCAGTTTCCTCATCTGGAAAAAGGGGATAATAACACTTGTTATTATTAAGTAATTTATTTTGTATTTATTTATTATTATATATCATTAAATTATATATAGATATATTTATAATATTTATATATTATATAACATATAATATAATATTTATTATATATTTATTATTAAGTAATTAAGTAATGGAAATTCATTCACAGGGTTGTAATGAGCTTCAGATGAGATAGACTTATGCCCTATTGCTACTGCAGAAACAAACTTTAAAAAAATCTCAGCCTTGAAGTTAGAGTCCTGCCATGTGGGATAGTAGAAAGAGGGCTGGAATTGGGGTCAGAAAACACTTGTGTTCATATTCTGACTTCTGATCCTTACTGTGGCATTGTTTGTCCTTTGTTCTCAAAGAAGACCAGTGACATTAGGGAGGTGATACCTTGACATGTGAATTGGACCCTCACCAACAATGTAATCGAAGGCAAATGGCATGCTTTTATTCAGCCTCAGTTTCCTCACTCGTAAAAATGGAAATAATTATCCAAGTAGTGCCAATTACCCAGGGTGGTAGGGAAGTTCAAATGACATAATATATGTAAAGGGCTTGTTAACCATAAAACACCATAAAAATGTCAGTTATTAGTCTCTTCAATAGAGGGAGATGGAATTGGTTCTATGGCAAAAAGGCACAGAGAGGCATCTGACCACTGAACCTTCTTACAGAGACAGAGTACCATGCTGAAGTCCCAGGACTCTAGGAGAGGTTCTAGATGCCAGGTTATCACAAAACACTCTCCAGAAAAGTCTCCTATTAGCAGTTTCCTGCTGAACACTTCTGAAAGACCATGTCAGGGCTGTACCAAGGTCATTAGGTAACCAATGGCCTTATATAATTTTCTTTAAGTTAAAAGTTAACTTAATCTTGTTTGTGCTTTGATTCCATTTTTAGAAAACTAATTTATTTCCTTATTTTTTTTTTCTTTTTTCTTTAGTATCAGCATTGAAAGAATAGTGGTGTAACACTGATAATTCCTGGTACTAGATGCTAGGGCTAGTGGATTCTGGAGTTCTGAACTGCCTATCATATATTTAGCATTAATATAATGATTCTCTGAAATAAGTGGGTACCCCATGCCTTTAGAGCACTTAGTTTGCCTCAGGTGGGGCAGAACCAGCCCAAGTCAGGAAAGAAAGTACTTTGGGGTTTTTAAAAAAACTATAGCTTTTCAGGCACTGCCCAAAAAAGTTTTAAACTCAATCCAATCAAATTAACAAGTATTTGTTTAAGCATTTAGCCTGCAAACAAAGTTTTGTTCTAGGAGCTAGAGATTGAGAGAAAACAAACAAAAATCCCTGCCCTTGAGGACCTCAGGTTATACTTGCTATACTTGCAGACACACCTAACAGAAAGATAAATTGACAAAAGATTATTTGAGGAGAGGGGCAAGCCACTAGATGGTGCAGTAGAGAGAATACTGCTGTGGAGTCATGACAATCTGAATTCCAATCCAGCTTCAGACTTAGTTATGATTTTGGGCAAGTCATTTAATCTTGTTTGCCTCAGTTTCCTCATTTATAAAATGAATTGGAGAAGGAAATGGCAAGCTACTCCAGCATCTTTGCCAAGAAAACTCCCAATGGGGTCACAGAGAGTCAGACACGAGTGAAATGACTCAACACAATGATTTGATGAGACAAGAGAGTGCACTAATTGCCAAGAACATCAGGAATATCAGAAAAGTTTTCCCACATGAGATGGATACATAAATTAAGCTGTGTGTGTGGGGTAGCTAAGTGGTGCCAGTGGATAGAGCACCAGCCCTGAAGTCAGGAGGACCAGAATTCAAATCTGATCTCAGACACTTAACACTTCCTAGCTGTGTGACCCTGGGCAAGTCACTTAATCCCAATTGCCTCAGCCAAAAAAAAAAAAAAATTAGATATAAATTAAGCCATGAAGGAAGCTAGGAATTCTAAAAAGCAAAGATGAGAAGAGAGTGCATTCTAAGGCATGGCAATGGGTGATGGATTGCCAACTTTGGAGAAGCAAGTAAGACCAGAACTTAGCTTGGACCCATATTTTAAGTGACTTTGTACTTTCCTATTAGACATAGGGTTTTTTGAAAGTTCTTGAGTAGGGAAGTGACATAGTCAGACCTATGCTTTAAAAAGATGATTTTAGCAACTGTATGAAGGATAAATTGGAAAGAGGAGAGTTTGGAAGTTGGGAGGGAGTCTAATTAGGAGGCTGTTGCATAGTCCAGTCAAAAGCCAGAAACTGGATATTGACCATGTGAATGCAGAATAGTACATTTTTTTTCTCTAATGTGAAGCATGATGAAGTAATGGATAAAGTCCTAGAACTGGAGTAAGAAACACATTATTTTAATAAATTCAAACATCACCTCAAATATTTACTATGTCCTGAGAGTTTCAGTGACTAAGCTGTCTTCACACAGCTAGATCCCAAATATTCCTGCCTCCAAGACTAGCCCTTTATCAAATACCCCATAACTCATCGTGTAAAGCAATATGTAAATCTCAAAGCTGCATATCAGCTCTTAATATTTTGAAAGACAGAAATCCATTTAACTAGAGCCTGAGGCAACTTCCTAGGACATTACATAAATCATAGACATTGTTTTCTGCTATTGATAGAAAGCATTCACAACTTGAATATAATCAAATGGTTTTCTGCAGTCTTTCTCTTCCTATGACACTCTGAAACCTTTTTACTGGCTTAAGAAATCCCAGTTTCTGTAATTTGCAAAACATCAACAACTTTTTTATTGGCTGGTGAATAGTTCCTTTAAGCACAATATTCCACTCATGGCATCTCAACCAATATTCTCATTGTAAGAAATAAAGGATTTGACCACAACTTGCTGAGCCTCCTAAAAGTTGAATGTTCAACTAAATGGAATGTTTCTTTGTGGTTGGATCGTACCACAGACAGTGAGGCTTGGAAGAGGATTTGAGAGTTGAAATAACAGCTCCATTGAACTATCTCAATCTATGTCCTGTACGTCCTGATTTACACAAACTCATTTACTTTTCTTTACCCTCATCCTACCCTCATCTATCACCATGAGTACATTAGACTGAATGATGAATTAATCTCCTGAAGTAATAGTATATGCTTATATTTATACTATTTGAAGTTATGGTTATGTCGAATATGGTCGTTGGTTCTAAAATGCAGCATGAGTTTGAATAATTAGATTAGTTCCAGGGATTCATTATTTGCATTAATCGGATATCTAGGTGTCTAGTGATTAGAGCTCTGGGTCTGGAGTTAGAAAGACCTGAGTTCAAATCATCCATCAGATCTTACTGGCCAGGTGACTCTGGATAATTCACTTAACCTTTGTTTATTTCTGTTTCCTCAACTGTAAAATGAAAATGAGAATAGTAGCATCTCCCTTGAAGAGTTTGTGAAGATCAAATAAGGTTATATTTGTAAAGCTTATTTTCTTCAGTTTGCTCATCTGTAAAATGAGCTGAAGAAGGAAACGGCAAACCACTCCACTGTCTTTGCCAAGAAAACTCCAAATGGGGTCATGAAGAGTGAGATACAACTGAAAAGACTGAACAATAATTGACTTTTATAAATGCTTATTCTCTGCTCTTTCCTAACCCTAAACCCTAATACCCCTTGATTTGAAATACAGACCCCAGTGCCAGCAGGTTTTTCTAGTTAAATGGACTGCTGTCTTTCCAGAATATTAAAAGCTGATATGTAGCTTTGAGATTTACACACTGCTTTATATGGTGAATTGTGGGATATTTGATAGAAGGTTGGCCTTGGAGGCAGGAAAACTTGGAATTTAGCTGTGTGGAGACGCTTTGTCACTGAAACTCTCAGTGTGCAATAGGAGTTCACCAGGAAAAAACCCTCTCTGCCAAAGGCTTAATTTTCATAACTACCTTAATTTACAAATGAGGAAACTGAGGCTAAGAGAAATTCAGTGACCTACCCAGTGTTGCAGAGCTAAATAATCTCTCAAGATGAAGGATTACATTAAACAAGAGTAATGATTGAAGAGTGAAGTTTAAGTTCTGCTTCTGAAACATATTGTGTGACACTGAACAAATCATCTGTCCTCTTAGAGTCTCTGTAAATTACATAAAAGATGCTGGCCTGAATTGATAGAGTAGTTTTTGAAACTGTTGTAGTTGTTGTCATTCAATAATCAATTCTTTGTGACTCCATAGACTATACTATTCATGGATTTTTTTTTTTTTTAGCAAAGATACTGAAGCAGTCTGCCATTTCTTTGTCCAGCAAAGGTAATAGGATTACCTTATACCAAAGAAATGCCAGATATACATAGCCTCTATTGAAAATATTAGTTGCTTATCATGAGCTAAGGATTATAAAAGGTAACAACTGGTATCATCCAATTTACTCCCACTCAACCACGTATGGCAACGGATGATGGATTGCCAACTTTGGAGAAGCAAGTAAGACTGGAACTTATCTTGGACTCATATTTTAAGTGACTTTGTACTTTATTCTATTAGACATAGGGTCTCTTGAATGTTCTTGAGTAAGGAAGTGACATAGTCAGACCTATGCTTTAAAAAGATGATCTTGGCAACTATATGAAGGATAAATTAGAAAGAGGAGAAGTTAGAAGTTGGAGGGAGTCCAATTAGGAGGCTGTTGCAGCCTCCTACAACTCCTTACAACTTTTTTTTTCTTACCAATATAGCTAGTAAAAGATTTCAGAGTGTCATAGGAAGAGAAAGCCTGTAGGAAAACATCTGATTATATCCTAGTAGAGAATTTCTATTCAAGTATTGATTTCTATCAATAGCAAAAAACACCAGTCCAAGATTTAATAATGTCCTACAGAGCTGCCTTAGGTGCAAAGAAGATAAGCAGAACATAGCTAGTAAATACAGGGTCTCAGGAAATTAGTGTAGTTGTAAGCTAGTAAAGTCTACAACTGCACTAAGATTTTTGAGGACACTTTGTACTCCTATGGACATCAAAGATTCTCAAGATCTAAATTATCATTGATTTAGAACTGTTATCTAGTTCAACTCTAATTTTACAGATGAGGTTAAAAAAAATGCTATTTGCAAAAGGGAAGTCATTTACTCAAAATCCCACTAATAGTAAATTACAGAACTGGCTTCAAATCCAGTGCTATTTCCTCAATATGATTCTGCTTCTCCTTAAGTCACTCACCTAAAATTTAAAAGGAAAAGAAATTCCTAGTGTGCAATTTTTTTTTTTTTTTGATTATTTGTAAGTAATTTCCTCCTAATCAGGTATTTTCCTTTGCACAGCCAGGAATTGCTAAAAGAAGGGGAGAATGCTAATGATCAATCTATTGTCTATCAAATTTAGTCACTGTTGGCTGTGTGACTAGCACTAAGTCACCATCATTCAGAGTTTTGTGATCCTGGACAAGTCATTTAATCTTTATTTGTTTCCTCTTAAATAAGTCTCTGTCTTAGACTCATAAAAGATACTAAATATAGGTATACCTTGTTTTATTGTGCTTTATTGAACTTCGAAAATTTCATTTTTTACAAATTGAAAGTTTATAGCAACCTGGGTCAAACAAGTCTGTAGAGGTGCCATTTTTCCAACAACATGTGTTCACATCACATTTCTGTGTCACATTTTGGTGATTTCCACAATTTTCAAAATTTTCATTATATGTATATGCTTGTGTATATACATTTAGGGTATATATATGTATGATACAGTGATCTGTAATCAATAATCTTTAATGATATTATTGTAATTATTTTGGGTTACCACAAATCACACTTGTAAAGTTTGTTGATAAATGTCGTGTACATTCTGACTGCTCTACCAACCAGTCATATCTTTGTCCCTCTCTCATTATCTCTTCCATGAGACACAACAACATTGAAATTAGGCCATTTAATAATCCTATAAGGGCCTCTAAGTGTTCAAATGGAAGCAAGAGTCAATGCAACAAACTTCATGGTCACCTTATTTTTAAAAATTGCCACAGCCACCCTAGCCTTCAGCAGCCATCACGCTATCAGTGAGCAACCATCAACACTTAGGCAAGATCCTCCACCAACAAAAAGATTACAACTTGCTGAAGACTCAGATGATGATAAACAATTTTTAAATAATAAAATATTTTAAAATTAAGGTATGTTCACTATTTTAGACATATTTAGACTAGTACACACTTAACAGACTCCAGTATAAGATAAACATGAACTTTTATATGCATTGGGAAACCAAAAAAATCCATGTGACTTGCTTTATTGCAATATTCATTTTATTGTGATAGTCTGGAACCAAATCCTCAATATCTCTGAAGTATGCCCGTATAATGATGGTTCAGTATTCATATGCTCCCATGATCCATCACTCTTCATTTCCCACTACTCTCAACCTTCTGGTTTGAGTTGTTTGTGATTAGAAGGAAAACAGCAAAGACAACCATTTAAATATATATATATATGTGTGTGTGTATATATATATATATATATATATATATATACACACACATATATATATATATAATGTATTAATTTGCATTCCTGCTCATATATTCTTTGTTTCTTTTTGCTCTGTTTTTAATGTATATTTTTGTTATATAGCTGTGTGCCCTTAATATTAGATTGTGGAGCTTTTTTGAGTGTTTGTCTTCAGCTTCCTATTTGTTCCCCAAAACTACCCAGACAGTACCCAGTCAATATTGGAAATTGTTACAATAGATAGTGAGGACATTTGTTGTCTGCTTTCCAAAATTATCAGTAAACAAATAGGAAAGTTAAGCTGATTTAATTAAGCAGAAATTTGATAGAGAAATAAATAAATACACACACAAATATGTCAATATGTATTTAGATACATATTTGGATAGACAGATAAATGTACATCATTTAAAGATGATTTAACTCTGAGAGGTAAACTATCTTATGTTCTTCTAATTTGTTTATAATATTCTTTATGTCTAGATCATGAACCCATTTTGACTTTATCTTGGTATACAGTGGTAGGTGTGGATCAATGCCTAGTTTCTGCCATACTAGTTTCCAATTTTCCCAGCAGTTTTTGTCAAACAGAAATTCTTATCCCAAAAGCTGGGGTCTTTGGGTTTGTCAAACACTAGATTACTATAGTCACTGATTATTTTGTCCTGTGAACCTAACCTATTCCATTGGATCAACTATTCTGTTTCTAGATCTGTGGAGAAGGAAGGAATTTGTTACCAGAGAAGAACTAGAGATTATTATTAATCACAAAATAGATAATTTTGATTATATTGTTAAAAAGTTTTTGTATAAACAAAATTAATGCAGACAAAATTAGAAGGGAAGCAATAAACTGGGAAAACATTTTTACATTCAAAGGTTCTAATAAAGGCTTCATTTCAGAAATATATAATTAGCTTAAATTTATAAGAATTCAAGCCATTCTCCAATTGATAAATGGTCAAAGGATATGAACAATTTTCAGATGAAGAAATTGAAACAATTTCTAGTCATATGAAAAGGTGCTCCAAATCACTATTGATCAGAGAAATGCAAATTAAGATAACTCTTAGATACCACTACACACCTGTCAGATTGTCTAAGATGACAGGAAAAGATAATGGTGAATGTTGAAGAAGATGAGGGAAAACTGGGACACTGATACATTGTTTGTGGTACTGTGAACAGATCCAACCGTTCTAGAGAGCAATTTGGAATTAGGCTCAAAAAGTTATTAAACTGTGCATACCCTTTGATCCAGTAGTATTTCTACTGGGCTTACATCCCAACAAGATCTTAAAGGAGAGAAAGGGACCCACATGTGCAAAAATGTTTGTGGTAGCCCTTTTTGTAGTGGCTAGAAACTGGAAACTAAATGGATACCCATCAATTGGAGAATGGCTGAATAAATTATGGTATATCAATGTTATGGAATATTATTGTTCTGTAAGAAATGACCAGCAAGATGATTTCAGAGAGATCTGAAGAGACTTACATGAACTAATGTTAAGTGAAATGAGTAGAATCAGGAGATCATTATACATGGCAACCATAAGACTATACGATGATCAATTCTAATGGACATGGCTCTCTTCAACAATGAGATGATTCAAACCAGTTCCAACTGTTCAATGATGAAGAAAGCCACATGCACCCAGAGAGAGGCCTGTGGGAACTGAGTGGGGACCACAATATAGCATTTTCACACTTTGATCATTATGTTGATGTTTGCTTGCATTTTGTTTTCCTTTTCATTTTTTTCCTTTCTAGATCTGATTTTTCTTGTGCAACAAGATAACTATATAAATATGTATACATATATTGGAATTAACATACATTTTAATATATTTAACATGTATTGGACTACCTGCCATCTAGGGAAAGGGGTAGGGGGAAGAAGGGAAAAATTTGAAACAGCAAGTTTTGCAAGGGTCAGTGTTGAAAAATTACCCATGCATATGTTTTGTCAATAAAAAGCTTTAATTAATAAAAAAAATAGAAAAAAATTTTTAAAAAATAAAGGTGGTTAACTCATTGAATTGAACTATTCAAGGCATTCAGGATGCTCTTGGTATGTGCTGGCCTCTACACCTTACCACCACCACAACCATCATCATTAATGCAGATCCCAGCTTTTCTATAACTTGATAGATAATTTTAAAGTTTTACTACAACCAAAAAATTTTGACCTTGCAGTCAGCTTAATAATGAGCCTCTCCAAAGTTGGACAGATGCAATCAGTTGTTGGGCCATAATCAAAGCCTTCCAAGTTTAGTGTGGACTGGCAAAGCTTATGTTCCATTGACTTAGCCCTCAAAGGCACAAAATTACCTCCATATTATGATAACATATTGGAGGTAGGAATTTATTAAGGAGATTCATATTCTATTTTATAAATAATATTTACATAATTTATAGAAATATATTTTGGAAGGACAGAGCCAAAATGGCAGAATAACAAATTATAGAATTCCCCCCCCCCCAATTTCCTCCCTAAAAAACTCCAAATAAATTTAGAAAATGTATCAGACATGATTATAATAGGAAAATTCAAGGAAAAAAAGTCACAGTGAATCATTATTCCAGCCCATATTGACACTGGGAAATAGAGGTGTGTAGATATGTGAGATCCAGTTTGGCCAACAAAGCACTCTAAGGAATATTCCAACATGAGGAGAGGCTATGTACTAGGCAACTAGGGGTCACAAATCTAGCACAGATGGGCCTAAATTTGTGTAAAACACAAGAATGGGTACCAATTGGCAGTTCTCTTATTCAGTAGCTAGGTTCTAATTCACAGATTAAGGTCAGACTGAGGAAATTAGCTGCATCCAAGGCTGATAATGTATATTGGGATCAAATTCAGAGGTAAGCAACAATGATATCTCTCAGATCCCAGGAGCAGACTAGGGCTTCAAATCTAGTTTCTGGCCCAATCTAAAGACTACAGAGGAATGATCCCAGACTAGTGGGAAGCCCACAGTATTGTTCCTCTGAAATATCAGAGCTTTCCACCTGGCTGACTATTGCTGCATACAAAAGCAATCTGCTGTTACTCAACACCAAATACAGGTGAAATGCTGAGCTTAGACCAGAGAGCAGCAATCTGACTTTGCCCTTGATCAGAGCATTTTGGGAGCAGTGAAAGTTTATAAATCACTAACCTGAGCAGTCCCTGAGACATCAGAAAACCACAATGCTTGATATCCCCAAGAAAGCAGCAATAAAACTAGGCCAGATCTTTCCTCCAGCAATGTACAGAGCCCAGCCAAATATCAAGTTTAAAGTCAAGTAAGCTAGAACAATGAGGAAGAGGGAAAAAAAGAATCCCATCATCAAAAGATTTTAAGGTGATAAGGATTATGGCTCAAGATAGAAATCCAGATGAAATGATTCCAAAATATCCACAAGCAAAGCTTCAGATAAAAACACAACTTAAACACAAACTCGACTAGAATTCCTAGAAGAGAGGGTTGTTTTGGGATTACATTTTTTTTCAGGAATTGAAAGATATCCTTGTAAGTTAAATGAGATATTGCTTGCCATCTCAAGAGGCAAGAGAAAGGTAGAAGGGAAGAAGATAATATAGTACTCAAAAGTGAATTTTTTTCAAATTTTCATGTAATTTGGAAATAATTAAAAAAATAAAAAATTGAAAATAAATTTTAAAAAAGCACTAAAGGAAAAAAAAAATTAGAAAAGGAATGAGAGCTACAAAAGAATCAGAGAAAGAATTAAAAATTTGCCACAAGAGATAACAAGTAACAAACTTTCTGAAAATTAGAATGGACCAACTAGAAGTCACTGGTTCTGTGTCAAATGACTCTTTAAAAAAAAAAAATAGAAAAGATGTGAAGTATTAGCTAAAACAATTGACCTAGAAAACAGAACAAGAAAAAAAAGTTAAGAATCATTAGACTACTTAGAAATCATGACTCCAAAAAAGAGTCTAAATAGCATATTTCAAGCAATCTTTAAAAGAGAACTACACAGATATATTAGACCTGAAAGGCAAAGTAGAAACTGAAAGAGTCCCCATATCACTCTGGGGGACACCTCAAAATTAAAATTCCCAGAAATTCCCAAGAAACATTGGAGCCAAACTCTAGTTCTTTCAAGTCAAAGAAAAATTATTCCAAGTGGCTAGAAAGAAAGAATTCAGGTACCAGGGAGCCACAGTTAGGATCACACACAATTTGTCAGCCACCATGATAGAGGCAGCTAAGTGACACTTAGTATGTCAGACACTTGTATGACCTTGGGTAAGTCCTTTAACTTCTTTCTATCTTAGTTCCCTCAACTATTAAAAGGTAGATAATAATGGCTCCTACTTTTTAAGGTTATTGTAAAAAGAGAATGAGATAATATTTGAAAGCCCTGAACATATAACAAATGCTTATTTCCATCCTTCCTTCCTATAGTTAGGAGAGAATTTGGAATATGATATTCTAGAAGACACAGGATATAGGATTATAGCCAAGAATAACTTACCTAGCAAAACTGAATGTAATTTTATAGGGATGGAGGTGGGAGAGAAATGAGATGGAGGACTTCCAAACATTTCTGATGAAATAGCAGAGCTACATAGAAAATTTTAAGTTCAAACACATGAGATAAGAGAATATAAAAGATAAACACAAACAATAGTAAGGGACTAAATGAGGATAAAAATGTTTATACTCTAATGTAAGGAGATGATATATATATATATGCTCTTTTAAATCCTATAATATCAGTGGTCAAAGAAAGAGTTGAATTAGACAGAAGGCCTGGGAGTGATCTTGTTTTATGTATTGATGTTAACAGAAGAATGGAAAGAGAGGGAAAGAGAAATATCCTGGAAAGGAAATGAAAGGAAGGTTAAAAAAAAATGATCTGATATTATCAGGGTGTGCAAGTAGAAGTCTATGCAAACAAAGAAGGAAAGGGGAAAGAAGGAAAGAGAACTATTACTTGAGTTTCAATCTCATTTAGTCAAAGAAGGGAAGAATATACACACACAGTAAAGTGAGTACAAAAATATATCTTCCTCAACAGAAATAAGAGGGAAATGACCTTCCATTTAGAAGTAGGAACTCTGAGGAGGAAATCAGCCAAACTAGGGATACCTCCTCCTAGTGAGTATATATGTATTTTCTTCCTTACATTTCGACTCTATAAGTGGGAAATATGCATAGTCAAGTAAAACAAATTCTCTCAGAGAATATAAATTATATAACACATACATATATACTCACACAAACACATACACATATAGATGTACATACATATACACACACATATATACATATACATTAACACATATATATAATATGTGTTACTACTATTACATACTACATCATACTAAAGAGAGTCTCATGTCTGCGATGGATAGCATGTTTTATTATCAGTCCTCTACAATCATGAGTAGTTATGTCATTGATCATAGTTCTAATGGCTTTGAAATTTTTGTTATTACAGTGTGGTAAAATTTGTTCTAAATCCTTCCCCTGGTTCTGTTTATTTTATTGACTCTTTGCAGGGCACTTAATCCTGGGAAGCTATAGCTGACATTAATGCCTCTGTGGACTGAAGAGACTGTGCAGTAGATGGATACCAGGCCTAGAGTCAGGAAGACTCATCTTTGTGACTTCAGATGCAGCCTCAGATACTTACTAGCTGTGTGACTTTGAGCAAGTCACTTAAACCTGTTTGCCTCAGTTTCCTCATCTGTAAAAATGAGCTGGAAAAGGAAATGGCAAACCCCTCGAATATCTCTGCCAAGAAAACACCAAATTGGGTCACAAAGAGTTGGACACAACCAAACAACAGACCAAGGAGGAAGGAAAGATAGAGGCTCCCATTTTAAATTTTCAATTGCCTGTTGGATATCTTGAACTCTATGTCTTGTGGACATGTGAATTACAGAATGTCCAAAACCGAACTCATTATCTTTCCTCTAAATCCTCCCATCATCTTAAGTTCTCTTCAATAGAGAGGTGGGGAGATTATTAACTGATATGAAATGTCCTATGTATTTTCACATGAAGTCTCTGTATTATTAGTTTTATTTAGCTATTTTACTTTGTTACAAAAGATCTCTCACTAGATCAGCAAAATTAATTTGTAAATGCTTATAATGTAAAAATGAAACAAATCAATAAAAACTTTTAAAATAAAAAATACAAAAAAGGAAAAAGACAAACTTTCAATTCTTTCTTATATCTTTAAAAGATATTTTTAAATATAAATAAACTATGCCATTTTATTATATTTAGTATATACTATATTATATACTATTTACTATCTTTATTTATATTATTTATACTTTTCTTTTATCTCTATGGCAACCAATGCTTTCAGGACCTATTAAAACCATGAACATTCTGCCAAACCTTAATTATTTTGGACCAAAGCTATTTGCTCTGTAGAATTATTAAAATCCTTAGACATTTTCTAAAAGCTTTCAACTAACTCCAATTGGCAGTCATCTCCTTCTCTGAATTTGTGGCTCCTATCATTGCTAGGTGGTCTCATTCCATGTTTGTTTTACGTTTATAACACTACTATCTGAATACATGCTTATCATCACAATGCTTCATTCAACTGATTATATATTTATCTTACAAAGGGACAAAGAGCAGCATAACATTCCTGGCAGATGGAGAAGGTACTGTTGAGAAGTCAAGTAAGGTTCATGGATTTCAGGTTTAAGATTTGATTGTGTCATTTGATGTCACATAATATTATTTCATAATATGTCTTATGTCATTATTGTTAATGACATTCCCAGTATATCTTAAATAGGTTTTGAAGAAAAGGAGAAAAAAAAACAACTCTTCATAAATTGAAACAACATTGCATGGAACAATATTTCCAAAGAAACAATGTTTCTGCACATACGTGATCTATGAGGAGAGAATAAGTAGAGGTATACTCAATGAAATTGAGACTATTGGATATGATATCCTGGGAAATTGTGGGAAGGGTATTTATGTCAGGACAGTGAAAGGAAGACTAAGAAAGCTAGGCAAGGTACTTCCTAGTACCTAGTACCTAGTACTAGGGTTAGGCTAGAGAGACTAAGAAGAAATAAGCTTTGCCACCCATAATGATGTGTATAGAATTAGGAGAGAAGGGTCTATTGTTCAAGCAAGGAAAAGACTAAATAAGCATTTAATTAGGGCACCTACTATGTGCCAGATACTAAGCTAAGGAATTTACAAATATTGTCTCATTTGATTGTCTCAACAAGCCTGGGAGGTAGGTTTCATTATTAATCACATTTTACAACTGAGAAAACTGAAAGTGACCTTTGCTAAAATATTATTTCTCTTCTGCCCCTTGTGGCTAAACTTGAAAAGAATGTTAATAATAGATACCTTCATTTTTTCTTCTTTCACTTTCTTCTTAATCCTTCACAATTGACTCTGATATTATCATTCCACTGAAACTATTCTCTACAAAGTAACCAATAATCTCTTAGTCACCAAATTTGATTGCCTGGTTTCAACTCTCATTATTGTACAATATCCTGCAACTTTTGATATTTTTGATTACACTCTCCTTGAAACTCTCCCCTCTCTAGGTTTTCCCGACAGCACTCTATTGTTTTTTCCTCCTACTTATCTGACCTTCTCTTCATTCTCCTTTGCTGGATCTTTCCACAGATCACATCCTCTCCAGGGGTCCTCAAACTGAGGCCCACGGGACAGATTCGACAGCTGAGGATGTTTATCCCCCTCACCCAGGGCTATGAAGTTTCTTTATTTAAAGGCCCACAAAACAAAGTTTTTGTTTTTACTATAGTGTGGCCCTCCAACAGTCTGAAGGACAGTGAACTCTGGTCCCCTATTTAAAAAGTTTGAGGACCCCTGCCGGTGTCTCACAAGACCTTCTTCTCTTTTCCCTCTATACTTTCAGTTGGTGATCTCATCAATAATGTATGTAATTTATGTGTAATTTATCATTGGTATGCTGATGGTTCCCAAATATACCTGTCTTGCCTTATACACTCTATTGACCTCCAATCTTATATTTTTCAGGAAGTCCAATAATTCTTAGATTGTCTCTCCTAGATCTATTTTCCAGGTCAGTTGTTTTTCCAGTTTGGCATTTACATTTTCTTCTCTTTTTTTTATTTTTTCTTTTTCTTTCTTTCTTTTTTCCTTTTTTTGGTTTTGTTTGACTGATTCTTGAAGTCTCATTGATTCATTCACTTCCATTTGTTCAATTATAATTTTTATTGAATTATTTTCTTCACTTAGCTCTTTTTATTTCCTTTGCATTTGGCCAATTGAACTTTTATATGAAGTGTTTTCTTCATTACATTTTTTCCCCTTTTCACAGATTTTGTTATCCAACAAATTGGTTTCTTTTTCATATCTATTTTGTAAGGAGTTATATACTTTTGCCATTTCATCAAGTCTATTTCTTAAGGAGTTTTCTTCAGATAAATTCTAGTTTTCCTTTTCCATTCCCTCTTGCAAAGATCTCATTTCCTTTCCTCATTTTTCTTTTAACTCTCTTTTAAGATCCTTTTTGAATTTTTTCCAAGAGAGCCTTGTAAAATGGGGACCAACTCTGGAGCTGATTTGCCTTTAGAACCTCAAAATTTGAGTTCTGTTCTTTTCTTTCTCCATAAAAGCTGTCTATAATCAGAGTTCCTTTTGGGTTTTTTTGCTCATTTATTTAAAGGATTGAGTTCTGCTCTTAAGGCAAAGGGGTGACAAACTACTTTAGTTTGTTCTAGGGTAGTTCTGCTGATTGCCTTCCAGTGCTGGGTAAGTATGGCCAGGTCCCCATGTTCTTCTGGAGCTCAGCAGCTCACAATTTGTCTTTTGTATTTGCTTTTAGGTATCTTACAGCAAATCTGTTGAACTATTGGTTTGCAACCAGGACAGAATAGTCTAAGAGCCTCACAGTTCCCATTGTAGGATGCAGCAATGCCCTGGCTCCCCAACCCAGATCTCTGTCTCAGATTCCCTGTGCTGTGGCCTGGGCTCAGCAGCCTCTCCCCCTGCCCAAGTGAAACAGACCTTTTCTGAAGTTGTTCCAAAGTATCTTCTTCTAGAAATTTGTTGTACTCCAATGTTATGATTCTTACAAGGTGCTAAGTCAGTGGAATTGATAGAGACAATGGTTGTTCAGCAGGGTGCTTAACAATTCTCTAAGTGTACTTAGTACTTATTAAGAGTTCCACAAGATTCACACCTTTAAGAGAGCATATATAAGCTAGGAGCCTCAACTAGGATGCACTTCAGGAAGCCCACAAGCCCACTCTCAGAGGCAGAGTCAAATTCATTCCAACTTCCACCTTTGTTCTGGCTGAACACATTTGGAGGAGGAGAGGCTGAAGCTGGCAGAGGCAAAGAACTAGCAGCAAGAGCTCTGGGAACCAAGGAGAGAGATAAGCCTTTAAGAAAGCTAACCAGGCCCAAGAAAGGTGACCATACTTAGAAAGAGAAAATAAAAGATCTGGACATTAACTCCTGGCTAGATTGAGGGTGATTACTTTGAACTAAAACAAATTCTGCCTCCATAAGCCCCGCAAGAAATCTGCTCCCAAAACATTTTTACAGTCAAAGGTTCTGATAGAGGCCTCATTTCCAAAATATATAGAGAATTGACTCTAATTTATAAGAAATCAAGCCATTCTCCAATTGATAAATGGTCAAAGGATATGAATTCTCAGACATTTCTAGTCATATGAAAAGATGCTCCAAGTCATTATTAATCAGAGAAATGTAAATTAAGACAATTCTGAGATACCATTACATACCTGTCAGACTGGCTAGAATAACAGGGAAAGATAATGTGGAATGTTGGAGGGGATGTGGGAAAACAGGGACACTAATACATTGTTGGTGCAATTGTAAATACATCCAACTATTCTGGAGAACCCTTTGGAACTATGCTCAAAAAGTTATGAAACTGTGCATACCCTTTGATCCAGCAATGTTACTACTGGGCTTATATCCCAAAGAGATCTTAACGAAGGGAAAGGGACTTATATGTGTAAGAATGTTTGCAGCAGTCCTCTTTGTAGTGGCCAAAAACTGGAAACTGAGTGGATGCCCACCAATTGGAGAATGGCTGAATAAATTGTGGTATATGAATATTATGGAATATTATTGTTCCGTAAGAAATGACCAACAGGATGATTTCGGAAAGGTCTGGAGAGATTTACAGGAACTGATGCTGAGTGAAATGATCAGGACCAGGAGATCATTATATACTTCAACAAAAATACTATATGATGATCAATTCTGATGGACCTGGCCATCCTCAGCAATGAGATGAACCAAATCAATTCCAATGGAGCAGTAATGAACTGAACCAGCTACACCCAGAGAAAGAACTCTGGGACATGACTAAGAATCATTACATAGAATGCCTAATCCCTATATTTTTGCCCGCCTGCATTTTTGATTTCCTTCACAGACTAATTGTACAATATTTCAGAGTCTGATTCTTTTTGTACAGCAAAGTAATGGTTTGGACATGTATACTTATTTTGTATTTAATTTATACTTTAACATATTTAACATGTATTGGTCATCCTGCCATCTAGGGGTGGGGGTGGGAGGAAGAAGGGGAAAAATTGGAACCAAAGGTTTGGCAATTGTCAGTGCTGTAAAATTACCCATGCATATAACTTGTAAATAAAAAGCTATTAAAAATTTTTTAAAAAGAAAAAAAAGAAGCCTGCTCCCAGAGAACATTACAATTGAGAGAAGAATATTACATTCCAAATATTTGTGGGTTCTGTCACTCCAAAACCAGTTCAGAGGCTTAATCTGCTGTTAATCTGAGGGAAGCTCAGAAGTTACATAGAGACATGTCTGCTCTTCACCATCTTGGCTCTGTCCTCTCCAATCTTGCTGCCCTTCAGACATCTTGAACTGGATGTCCAGCAGACATCTAACTGAACTCATTATCTTTCTTGTTAAATCCTCTTCCCCCCCCCCCCCCCTGCCCCTAAATTCCCTTTTTCTCTAGAGGACAACTCTATCCTCTAAGACCCTCAAACTTATAACCTAAGTATCATCCTTGACTCATCACTAACTTTCAGCCTTCCTCCCCATATTTGATCTGTTGCCAAGGCCTGTCAATCTCACCATTGCAACATCTCTCTAATAATCTCCCTTTTCTCCTCAGGTACAAAACCTTATCACCTCATGTAAAGTCCGGATTAGCTCCCTGGAGGCCTCAGGATCAGCCAGAGTCAGGATAAGTAAAAGTCCTTGGTCTTTAGGGGGAGAAGCAGACAAACAGCCAGGAGTTTTGCCAAAGATCTCTTCTTGATTCTGGAGTCCAGAATCTCCACCTTGCTCCTCCTTGTCCTGCCCCCAACTGAGTCTCTGGCCTCTGTCACCCCACCCTCTAAACCTTGCCTATTTTGGGATTATTTTAACCCCAAACATTGACCCAGCATCAACTGTAAGAAGAGCCTTTTTTCCAAACATATGTTAATAGAGTCATTGTCTTATATTGAATAGGTAATTAGTCTTAAGTGCTCCATTGTCTGATTCAAGTACATCTTTTCATAATTTCATCCCTTTACACCTCATACTTGGAATGTTGTAAAACCCTATTGGTGAATCTGCCTGCCTCAAGTACTTCCCTATAATAATACATCTTTTATTCAGCCACCAGAGTGATTTTCCTAAAGCACAAAAAACTGAATATGGCACATGTGTGCACATACACATGCACACATACTCACTCAATATACTCCAATGGTTCCCTATTGCCTCCAGGATCAAACACACAAAAATATTGTTAGACATTCACAACCCTTTAAAACCTATTGCTAACCACCACTTCCTCCTCTTTTCAGTCTTTTTATATTACTTTCTGCTCTATTTTCCTCAACCCATCAAACAAGACACTGAATTTCTCAGTTCTGGTCATTTTCTCTGCTGGTTATACTCCATGCTGCATTGTTCTACTTAGCTCTTTTTAATAACTCCCATGACTTCCTTTAAATCATAGCTAAAATTCTATCTTTTACAGGAAGATTTTCTCAACCCTTCTTAATTTCAGTGCTGTTGCTCTGTTAATTATTTCCTATATAGCTTTTATAAAGATTGTTTATTCATATCTATTTGCTTGTTGTATCCCCATTAGATGGGGGATGGTGAACTTCTTGAGGATAGGGACTATTAGTTTCTTTTTTGTATTTCCAGATCATAGTACAATATCTGGTACATAATAGTTGCTTAATAAATGTTTATTGATTGACAGCTTAAGCAACTTGCCCAGAGTGATGAAATTTGAACTCAGGTCTTACTAATTCCTGACCCTGTAGTCTATCCAGTATATAACCTAGCTGTATCATATTTTATCAAACCACAGGCTTGGAATGTAATGTCTACTGTCTTATCCTAACTGGATTTGCCTTAAGGTTAAAGAAAACATATTTTCTATAAGATGTGATGGATCTGGCTTGCCTTTCTTGTCATATCACCCTGGCATTGTATTCTCTCACAGATTAAACAATAAAATCAGTGATGCACTCAGATCTATTCATGGTTATAAGATAATAAATCAGCACATACTATAAGAAATGTCATGAGTCAGAGAAATATGCTTGCTAAGTGATATATGAACTGCTATTTCCTAAGGCCAAAGGCCAAAGGCCTTTTTCAAAGTATAATATTCTTAAGATTCTTAAAAAAAACAATTTATAAAACCTGAGAATTGATTCCCACATCAAGTTAAGAATAATGTTTCTAGAAAAATGAGACATAATTATCCCCAGATTTTCACTGAAGACAATAGAAATATAAACCTCATATGACATCTTTTCTTTTTTATTTATCTTTAAGACATTAAAAATTAAAATCTGTCATTAGGCAAGCTTTTGTGATAGTTTTAATTCTCTCTATCCCAACTTGAATTCCTCTGGCATGTTTCTCAAGAGACTGCATCTAATTTTCATGGTGATATAGTAAATAACATGAGATGTTTTGAATGAGTAAGTATTCTTACTGGCTATGTGACTATGAAGAAAGCATTTAACCTCTCTGATCCTATTTCCTTATCTGTAAAATGACAAAGTTGGACTGGATAGTCTCTAATGTCCCATAACTAGAGTTTGATGATTCTGGAGGAGAGAGTAAGCCTGATAACTGCACAGCTTTACCTCTCTTAAATCAAATTCACAAGAAAATCAAGATATTACCCTAATTATATCATTGGTCCTCTTTGAGAATGAAGGATAAACAACAACAATAATGTCCTGCCAGTCCTAAATCTATGATCCACTTTTCATTTTTCTTTCTTCTCCATCCTGTCCCCCCTCTCCTCCCCACAAATCCAAAGGCAGAGACTAACATTAAGAAGTGGAGGAGGAAAAGGAAAGTTGAAGGATGTGGTCAAGATTGGTGTGGGGAGGATTATTTTTTTTTTAATCTCTTCCAACTCTGGTTTCAAAATGACATTGTGGTAAGCTAGACAGTTTACTACCATGCACTGCCTCATGATGGAACATTTCATTGATTCAGATATTATTTTCTATTATCTGTAACAGGTAACAGGTAACAGAAGAGTGCCAGGAACTTTACTTGACTATGTATTCTCCATGAGATTCTCCTGTACATCACCAGACCTTTAAGAGAGGATGGAGGTCAGAAAAGAGATGAGCAGTTTTATGGCTACTTTTTTATAGACTATAGGGATGGGGACAAGGAGGAGGGAGAACTTCCCTAATAGAATCTGTCATCAATTATCTTGGAGACACCCTCAATCAGAAGAGCTCCCTGTCCTTGGTGCTTAAGCGGCACAGTGAGTAGAGCTCTTGGCCCGAACACAGAAGATTTGAGTCCAAATCCAGTTTTAAACCCTAGGCAAGTAACTTGACCTCAGTTTCCTCATCCAGATAATAATATTACCTACTATATGATGATCAATTCTGATGGACATGGCTCTTCAACAGTGAGGTGATTCAGGCCAGTTCCAATATTCTTGTGTTGAAGAGAGCCATCTGCACCCAGAGAGAACTGTGGAGACTGAGTGTGCATCACAATATATACATATACATATACATACACACACACACACACATATATGTATGTATGTATGCATATGTAGCATATCCCAGAGCTTTCCAATTCTATCCTCATTCTCAAGTTAGAGGCCAAAGTCATGATCACACATATCAAGGAGAGCAAGCTCCAAAATCTCCTGATCTTTCAGATATTTGCCATGAATTAAAAAAGATCTGAAATCCAGAGCTAAAAGGGAGCTCAGAAGCTGTCTAACCAACCACCTCATTTTGCAAAAAAGGAAATTGAAACTCATAAATGAAGATGATCAAATAAACTTTAGTTTCATTGGTGCTAGTCACTATTATCTACTGATTGGGATTGGGAGTGGGATGGAAAATACAATTGGCTGGAGTTCAATCAGTGAGGTTGCCTACAAAGTCCAGCCCTTGTCCCATCCCCCAAGCGCAGTGACATGTTGAGTCCAAAGAAAAGACACATTTAAGCCTAAGGGTACCAGCTACTTAGCCAGGAATGTCTTTGTTCTAAGTTTTAAAAAGTTTAGTGCCTAAGAATCTTTAATAGGAGTTATTGGTGTTCTGAAGCAGTGCCTATAGATCTTAGACAGAAAAATGCATCCAGAAAAAGAACTAAGGAAACTGAATGTAAATCAACTCATACTATGTTCACTTTTTTCTATTTTTTTTTTTTATCTCTTCTATGGTTTTTCCCTTTTGCTTTGATTTTTTTTTTCTCCCAACATGATTCATAAAGTAATGTATATTAAAAACAAATAAATTTATTAGGGGAAAAAAAAGAAGTTATTGCTGTCCAAACCCATTTGGGTTTGTTTGTTTGTTTGTTTGTTTTGGTAAAGATACTGGAGTAGTTGCCCATTTCTTTTTCCAGCTCCTATTACAAATGAGGAAACTGAGACAATGTGACTTGACAAAGGTCACACAAATAATAAGTGTCTGAGGCTGCATTTGAACTCTCAAAGATAAGTATTCCTGATTCCAAGCCCACCATATCACCTAGCTGCCTTTTCTTTAGGTAGGATATCTTGCTTGATCTTTGTATTGCCAGATAGAGTAGATATCATAGAATCATAGATCTAGAGGTAAAGGTCAACTCAGAGGCTCTAGATAAGATTAATATTCTTATTTTAATAGATGAGAAATCTTAGGCCCTGGAGGTTACCAGGGTCAAAACACAGGAATTACACAAGTAGTAAACTTCAGAGGTAAGATTTGAACCCAGGCTCCCTGACCCTAGTGCACTCTCCACTGAACCACAGTGTTATTATTGATCCCATTTTTGAAAATTAAAAAAAAAAAAATTAGGTTATACATATATATTCATTTTTTACATATTTCCATATGAGCTATGTTGAGAGAAAAATCAGAATAAAGAGGAAATATCACAAAGAAAAAAAAAGGAAAAAAAAAGGGTGAAAATAGTGTTCTTCAATCTACATTCAGTCTCCATAGTTCTCCCTCTGGATGTGGATGACATTTTCCAATTGATCCCATTTTTAAAAATAAGAAGTGAAATAACTCAACTGAGGTCACATAGCAAATTAGCACCACAGTCAGGATCAGAACCTGCCTAATGTCTCATTTTTTACTATACCATATTCTAAACTTTTAATAATTTAATTTTTTAAACCATCAAAATTAATATCAGAATTATTATATTCACACTTAAAAATTTATTTATGAATTTCTATAGCCAATCAGTAAAGGCTGAGAGAGGAAATGATACCATGAGTATTAATGGAACTTTTTTCCCCTTCCCCATTTTGATTTTTCCAAAGAAATTAACTCAAGATTATAGACTGAGTTAGAAGGGATCTTAGAAGTCATGCAGTCCAAACTTATCATTTTGCAGATTAGAAAACTGAGAAATTGAGGCCCACAAATAGCAAGAGGCAGAGCCCATATTTAGCTCAGACTTTCTGATTCCACTGAAATTTTTAAACCAGAATAGATTTTTCCAAAGCAAAGAAGGACTAAGGCTATTTTTTTCTTAATGCAACTTTTTTTGGAACTCATAGAAAGATGTCTTTTAAAGATAGCTCTACATATGTGTGTATGTGTGTGTGTGTGTGTACACACACACACATACACACATATATATATGTATATAGCTTTGTATATGCCATTTCAAAGATATGGCATATATATATATGCCATATCTTTGAAATGTCAAGAAAACCTAGAGAAGGAGCCAAAATTAGAACTGAGTACTGCCTGCTTTCACAGAACAGACACTTGAGAGATTCCTATGTCTCCTTTCCTTTATTACTAGACACAAGGATCTGAAGGCAAAATAAGTCAACAAAGATTTTGTACATTTGACACGTTCCACAGGAATCTGCAAGATCAGTTTCTTACAGGAGCAAAAGGTTAGGAACTTTGGTTACTGAAATGTGTGTGGGAGCACAGAGTAGTAAGCATTGGAAAAAGGAGAGTTTGTTTATTTTTCATTAAAAAGTTCAAAGGTGGGTTCAATTAATCAAACTCTCGAACACCAACTTAACAGCCTAACTCTCTCTTCTGTCTAATAATCCAAGGAACCTGGCCCAATAAAAGGAATGTTACCTGGGAAATAAGGGAGAGAAACATTCAGATTCTCTCTATTCATAAGAGGGAAGGAACTGGGGTGAGGTGAAGATCTCTTTGCTCTCTCACCCACTGTTTCTCTAACCCAGATTCTTAAGCTCAGATTTGGCAGAGGGTCCCTAAAATCAACTGATCCCAGTCCCTGGCCCTGGGTGTCCTGTAATACACCCAAGATTCAATATCACAGCCATCTTAGATGCAAAATAAGACCCAATTCCCATTCTACAGCTTGGAACTTAGCTGGCTTTATAAAACAATAAGAGGTAATATTTGAAGGTGCATACATTGCTTTCATACATGTTATCTCATTTGATGCTGATAAGAGACCTACATGGTATAAAGGCTATTACTATAGCTTGTTTTTGCAAATGAAGCAACTGAGGGAGACACAGGGTACATGACTAGGGTTATACAGTTAATAGGTGTGGGAGAGGGGATTTAAACTCAGACTTTCTGATTTCAAGTGCAGCACTCTGTCACTATAATATCTAGCTGTATATAGTGGAAGTTAAGTGTTGATACAATGCATAAAATGCAAGAATACTCCTCTTCATGAGTTCAAATCTGCCTCAGGCATTCACTAGCTATGTGATCCTGTACAAGTCACACAGCTAGTGATGTCTATTTGCCTTAAGTTTACTTATTTGTGAAATGAGCTGGAGAAGTAAAGGGCAAACCACCGTGATATCTTTGCCAAGAAAACTCCAAAAGGGATGATGAAAAGTCAGTCACAATCCAGTTTCTTACTGGATCCTTTTCGACCTGACATCATTTTTCAGAAGAGAGGTAAGGAAGAAGAACAAGTAGCAACAAGCACAGAGACTCTACATGGACAGACAGATCATTCAGTGTCTCTTTATTCCCCTCCAGATGATTGAGGCTAGTTTAAATACCTTAAAACCCTTTTTGATTTGGGGAGGGTATGGCAGAACCTATTTAAAGTAAAAGCAAATTGTTGAGCAGGTTTGGAGAAAAGGATATCTTTTTTGGAGGGGAAAAATTAAGGCATAATATATAAAATTGAAAGAACTTCAGCAAGGTGGGTTAATAAGAAAAAGGGAAAAAGCACAAATGAAGACAAAGAAATTATCATAATAATAGGCATAGTAAGAGCTCATGTTAATGTTTACTTGACACAAGAGTGGGTTTGTTTTTTAAAATGGTGGGGGGGGGCCTGTGGTAGGGAGATATGTATAATACTGGTCTTCTCAAGTACAGAATAACAAAAATGAATTTTAATAGCTCATACTTTTATAGATATTTAGGGTTTTGAAGTATATTCGTTCCAACAACCTATGAGGAGAGTATCATAAGAAATAAGAGCTGAATGAAGTAAATGAATAGAGGACTCAAGTGGTGAGGTAAGATAATTGGGTATAGGTAGGTGGCTCAATGGATAGAGTTCTGGGCCTGGAGTTAGGAAGATCTGAGTTTAAATCCGACTTCAGATATTTTACTAGCTGTGTGGTCTGGGCAAATCACTTAATCTCAATTTCCTCATCTATAAAAATGAGGATGATAATAGTATCTACTTTCTAAGATTGTTGTGAGGATCAAATGAGATAATATTTGTAAAGTGCTTAGCACAGGATCTAGTAGTAATTACATAAATGTTAGATATTGTTATTATTATTATTATTCTGTTCTCACCAGGTGCAACCCTCATCTCTTAAGTATGAGATATTTATCTTCACCTATGAAAAGAGTCCCATGTCAACAGACTTTGGGTCCCAGGTTACATTTATATAGCTAAATATTTCCCAATTACATCTTAATCTGGTTCGACATTCAGGAGTGTTGTAGATTTTATATAGTCCACCAGCTGTGTCTGACTCTCTCTGCATTATATCATACAACCTTTCTTGAAAGGCAATCATAACTAAGAGGAAGAGCATAACTGGGGGGACATTTAAAGATTTCATTCAAGTGAACTCACCAAACTCACCAATCATTTCTTTTTTTTTATTATATGTAATTTTTTAATTTTTTAAACTTTTCTTATTTAATATTTTCTCTGGTTATATTTAAAACAATTTTTTTACATTTGTTTTTTAAAACTTGAGTTCGATTCTCTCCTTTATCCCCACCCTCAACCTCCATTAAGAAACCACATATGAAGTTATGTATAATATTTCCATGAAAGTCATGTTAAAGAAAATATAGGTCTTCCACCTTTTGAGCCCTGGACATTCTAATAAAGAAAAAAAAAAAAACCTCAAGAAAAATAAAGTGAGAGGGAGACAGAGACAGACAGAAACAGACATAGAGATAGATGCAAAGAGAGTGATTCAATCTATATTCAGACACAATCAGTTTCTTCTCTGGGTGTGGATAGGATTTTTCATCATAAGTTCTTCAGAACACTTGTGGATCATTGTACTGCTGAGAATAGCAAAGTCATTTACAGCTGATCATCCCAGAACACTGCTATTTCTTTGTACATAGTATATTTCATTTCACTTGTGTTCATGGAGAACTATCTAAGATTTTTCTTTTATTTGTCTTGCTTTGTTTTTCTGAAAGCATCCTGCTCATTATTTCCCATATAATAATAATATTCCATGACAATCACATACAATTTATTCAGCCATTCTCCATTTGATGGTCATCCTCTCAATTTCCCTTATTTTTATCCTGAGAAGAAAGCTGTCACAAATATTTTTTGTACATATAGGTCCTTTTTGTTTTGTTTTTTTATCTCTTTTGGAATTCATGCCTATTAGTTGTATTGTTAGGTCAAAGGATATGCATGAATATATAGCCTTTTGGGTACAGATCATATCTTCTTTTTTCCTGAGGCAATTGGGCTTAAGTGACTTGCCCAAGGTCACATAGCTAGGAAATATTAAGTTTCTGAGGCCTGATTTAAACTCTAGTCCTCTTGACTTCAGGGTCGGTGCTCTATCCACTGGGCCACCTAGCTGCCCCCAGAAAAAGCTTTTGAGGGAAGAAATGGAAAATATCCAGAAAGAGAGAAACAAAGTGAAGTGAACTCTAATGCTTCTAAACAGGTACTTGCTCTACTGACAGCAATGAATGCAACTGAAGGAGAAAAAGAGGAGAGACTAGCTTAACCAGAATAAAGATATAGGTAGCAAAGGAACAGAGTCACATATCAATACCTGAAATTCTGAACTGTGCCCTTTGTGGAGGAGAGACAGAATTCATACCCCAAACTTCATGATTCTCCTTCCTCCCAACAAATCCCAATTCTGACCAAATATTCTAAAAGATTAAAGCTCTAATACAATAGGTAAAGAGAAAAATGCCAACTGATATACACACTTGAGAAGAAAAAGGAATTAACAATTGTTTTTTCTGTTTGTCTTTCAATTCCAAACTTGTCATTCCATTCTCTTATCCTCATGCTTATTCATAGGTTTGCCTTCATACCTGGAAAGCAATCCTTCTTCAATCTCTGTGTCTATGAATCCTCGTTGTTTTGTCAGTTAGTCATATCTGACTCTTCATGAGTCCATTAGCTGCTCTGTATATCAATGTCTTGAATACAATTGATATTTAATAAATGTTTGCAAAATGTAATGGAAATGAATAAAAGATACTTCATATCTTTATTGATGTTCAATCATTTCAGTTATGTCTGACTTTCTGTAATCCCATTTGAGTTTCTCAACAAAGATTCTGTCATTTCCTTCTCTATCTCATTTAATAAATGAGGAATCTGAGGCAATCATCATTAAGTGACTTGTCCAGTGTCATACAGCTAGTAAGTATCTGAGATCAGATTTGAACTCAGGAAGATGAGTCTTCCAGACTCTAGATCTTACATTCTAATGTGACACCTAAATGCCCTATGAACCCTTTCAGTTGCCTCCAGAGAGCTGCCTCTCATGTGTCACCTCCCATTAGAAGCATTTCCAAATCTCTCTAGCTGTTAGTGTTCTTTCTCTTCTCAAACTATCTTATACTTTGTAATGTTCTGGCTAGCTTTCTGGAAGATCTGGGGACCAGCCTTGTTCTTTAGTGCAGGAGTGCAGGAGGCAGGAGGCAGGAGGATGATCAAAAATGGAATGTCTCATTTCCAGTCCTCCTCAGCCCTTAAATATCTTGGTATGATTACATCATTACAGCATACTATATATGTGTGAACTAAAGAATCATTATATCACCATGCTAAGTACTAAGTATATGTATACAAAAGAACCATCATCTCATCAATTCCACTGAGTTAACACCTTGTTGTAAGTCCTTGTATAGTAAGCTCTATACAATACTTATTTACCTTTTTGCAGTTGTAGCCTCTCCATCCATTTGAAGGTTGAGAACTCTTTTCCATTTTTGCTGTTTTCCCAGCATCTATCACCATATGTTGCCTATACTGGCAAGACACTGGGAGACACTGGCACAGGACCGCCCAGCATGGCATGCCCTCATTAGAGAAGGTGCTGTGCTGTATGAGCAAAGTGGAATTGAATTAGCCCAAAGGAAATGAGAGATGTGCAAAATCAGAGAAGTTACCCCAAATGTATATACTCAGACAAGTTGTGTCTGAGTTCACATTGTTCTGATCAGCCACAGTTGAACACACACTAAATCAACTCTAACATAGTGATATCATTTTGGTCCTCTTCAAAAATGAAGGACAACAACCAAGTCATTTAGCAAGTGTTTGTTGAATAAATAATAGATAATAGAATGTAAGAGAAAGGACTCAAGTGTATAAGTATACACAATCAAGTGATTTAAGTCACATCACCCTTCTGGACCTTAGTCCAGAAAAAAGAGTTGGTTGGATTAGATCTCTGGTTCCTTCTAGCTGTAACATTTTATAATTGTCTAAATGTTATCTTTTAGTCTTTTAGATTAGAGCTTCTTTAACATTTTCCACTAGAAGTCCCTTTTTGCCAGAGAAATTTACATGATCCTGGGTATATAAGTATATAAAATAAGTATGCAAACCAAACATTTACTGATAATAAATCACAAAAAATTTTATTTTAAAACAATTCCTCAATATACATATAATTTTGCCATGTATTAAAGGCAAAAGCAAATCTGAATACTAATAAAGTGGATGTAGTTGTTTATTTTTATATGAAGAATTAAATCTTGACTGAATAGTTGATACCTTTTATTATTGGCAAATTTGTTTTAAGTGAACTCACATAGGGTCTCTACCCACAATTTAAGAAGCTTTGTTCTAGATAACTAATTTAGCAAGAAACTGTTTGCCAGTCTTAAATCTCTTGCTTCTTTATCCTTTACACTATTCCTGTCTGGTTAATTTCCAACCCTGAGTCATCTCTATAATCCATCTTTTAGCCATTGAGGCACCACAGAAAGAGGGCATAAAACCCTGCTCATATTCATTCAGTCTAATATCAAATGGTCTCTCCCAATCAACCATCATCGTTTTATCAAGACTTCATCATTAGAGCAGGTAGGTAGTACAGTAGATAGAGCACCAGCCCTGGAATCAGGAGGTACTGAAGGCAAATTCAGCCTCATACACCAGCTGTGTGTATCTGGGCAAGTTGCTTAACTCTGATTGACCTGAGATAAAAAAAAAGAAAGAAAGAAAGAAACCTTATAATTCCAGGCTAAAGTGGTTCCTTTTTTTGGCAATCTTATTAGATTAAGAGACCAGCATATATATATCAGAAAGTCAGAAAACATTTGGCAAGAACTCTCATAATATCCCTTTGAACAAGATAGTGAGAAATGAGTTAACTATTAGTATAGTGTGGTAAATATGAAAATGTTTGAATGAGTATACCTAGAAAGCAATTATTTAACTAACTGGAGAGATTTCTCTAGGTAAATCTCTTCAGGGTTTTTCCTGGACCCTATTCTGCTTAATGTTTTTATCAAGAAGAAGGCATAGTTAGCATGTTTATCAATTTGCTGCTGACACAGAACTGGGATAGATTATCTCACACACTGAACAAGAGAACTGAGACCCAAAGAAAATTTGACATTTCAGAATAATGTTAAGAAGATGAAATGTAGAGATTAATGCAAAAACATTTTTTAAAAAATTAACTGAGCCAGTATAAGATGAGCAACACCTAGTTAGAAAACACAAAGTTAAAGTTTGGAAAGCTCATTTTGAGTCAGCTTTGTAACATGGTAGCTAAATATTCAATGAACTTATAGGTAACATTGAAGCATAGCATCTAGAATAAGGGAGGGGGTGAGGGTCATTCTGACTTCTTTGTTTAAAAAAAAAAATAGTATTTTATTTTTCCAAATATATGTATAATTTTTCAATAACTTTTAAAAAACTTTTTCAAAAACTTGTTTCAAAATTTTATTCCCTTCTTCACCTTCTCCCCTCCCCAAGATAGCAAGCAATTGAATAGAGGTTAAACATGTGCAGTTCTTCTAAACATAGTTCCATAATTGTCATGCTGTGCAAGAAAAATCAGAACAAAAGGAGAAAATACATGAGAATGAAAAAAAAAAAAAAACCCAAGCAAACAAACAACAATAATAAAAAAGTAAAAATACTATGCTTTGATTCACATTCAGTCTCCTAAATTCTCTCCCTGGATGTGGATGGCACTTTCTATCACAAATCTATCAGAATTTTGGCTTCTTCCTTGAGTACAGCACACCTAAAGTATTAAGGACTCCATTGTAGGACCCTGACAAATTTGAACCAAAAAAATAGGAACCAAAGATAACCTAGAAGAAAATAAAGGGGAATATGATGGTAGTCTTCAAATCATCAAAAAGCTATTCCAACTAAGTTCAGACTTTTTCTACATAATCTCTGGGAACAAAACCACAAGCTATTAGTACAAGTTACAATGAAACAGATTTTGGATCTTTGTAAGGGAAAAATTCCCCACACTTGGAAGCATTCAGTGAGTTGATTTAGGTGAGAGTGAGTTCTCCAATATTAGAGATTTTCATGTAGAGGCTAGATGGCCATTTGTCAAGAATTTTACAGAAGACATTCCTGCCCAAAGATGAATTACATTATTTAATTTAAAAGGTTCCGTCCAATTCTGGAATCTGGCTCTCAACAAATAACTTTTATTTCAATTTTACTGAAAAAAAATGATGTTATTATAAATTCTTTTATTTTCTACCTCTGTATCTCAAAACTTTTCTTTGTCCTCCCCTAATGTCTCCTTCTTTGCTCTATTCTCAAAGAAAGATACTTTCACCATGTTAGGGGGGTAATCAAGCTAACACTGATGCCTGTGCCCTTCCTTTTCCATCTTGTCAAGAAGAAAAACTTCTCCATTGTTCCTTTTTGCCCATCTTTAATCTCTCCCTATATCTATTGTGATTTCTAAGCTACTATTAGTCATTTCTGAAAGACCATGGACAATGGGAAAGGTCTTGTAAGATTAGAGAGGACAGAAGTCACAATTTTCTTTATTTTTTTATAATTTCTTTTTTCTCTTTTTAAATAGTATTTTATTTTTTCTAATTACATTTAAAGACAATTTTAAATATTTTTAAATAAAATTTTGCATTCCAAATTTTCTCTCTCCCTCTCTCTTTCCATTTCCCTCTCTAAAATGGTAAACAATTTGATATAGATTATATATGTGCAATCATGTAGAACCTATTTCCATACTAGTTATGTTGTGAAAAAAGAAAGTTTGCAAAAAAAAAAATTACTATTTGCAAAGGAAAAAAATATAAAGAACATTTAAAAAGTATGTTTCAATCTGCATTCAGATTATATCACTTCTTTCTCTGGATGTGAATAACACTTTCATGAATCTTCTGGAATCATCTTGGATCATTCCATTCCTGAGAAGAACTAATTCAATCATAGATGATCATAGCATAATGTTGCTGTTACTGAAATGTTACATTAAAAAAAAAGCAAATAAAAGGAAAAAGAGTCTAGTCTGTCAACTATTATAGGGCAATTAATTTGTTTTCACTCTTATCAAAGCCCTAAGATATATTGAATAATTATGAATGAAAGAATAATTAATGAATATCTAGAAAAGGAAGCAGTGATCACAAAAAGCCATCATGACTTCAGTAAGAACAGACTAATTTCATTTCTTTTTTCTTTTTTTTTTAACAGGGTTATTAGCCTGGTAGATCTTGGGGAAAGAGTAGTTATAATTTACCTAGATTTAACAAAGCACTAGATAAAGTTTCATGAAATCCTTCTAGATTAGATAAAGAAATATCAGCTAAATGATAGTCCACTTAAGTATAATTACAACTGCTTTATTGACTGTTTCCAAAGAATAATCATTAATTGATGCAAATCTGGAGATGGGTCTCTAGTAGAGTGCCTCAGAGATCTATCATTTCCTCCACATCCAATTAAAAAAAAAAATCATTGCCTTAGATAAAGCCAAAGATGGCATACTTATAAAATTTTCAAATGGTATAAATTTGATAGGCATACCTAATACACTGGGTGATAAATGGGCTCTAAAAATAACTTAATATGTTCAAATAAAGCATTAACTATAATATAACATATAATATTTTTTTATTCAGTCATTTCAGATTCTTTGTGATCTCATTTGGAGTTTATTCAGCAAAGATACTGGAGTGGCTTGCCATTCCCTTCTCCAGCTCATTTTACATATGAGGAAACTAGAACAAATGGGGTAAAGATATTTGCCCAGGGTCACACCACTAGTATCTGCATTTGAACTCAGGAAGATCTTCCTGACTCCTGGCCCAGCACTCCTATCTATTGTACTACCAAACTACCCCACAATAAAATATAAGAGACAAAATAAAATATAAAATGAAATTTAATAGGGATTAATGTAAAATAGACTTGGATAAAAACAAAAACAAAAGTGCAAAAACCTTTTCAAATCGGGATGGAAGATATGCAACTAGAATAGCTCTTAGTTCCCTAAACTGAGGATCTGAAGGTTTCAGTGGACTGCCAGTTCAATATAAACTGCTATTATTTCCCTAAACATGACAGTTCATCTCCTGTCTTGGAACTTTTGTACAGATTATCACTGATACCTGGAATAAACTCCTTCTACATCTCTACTTTCATTCAGTTCGATTCATTCAATAAACCTCCTATGTTTCAGGGACTCTACTAAATGCTAAGGATACAAAAAGAGGCAAAAGGCATCTGCCAAAAGACAGATGCTTAGTATACTTGATTTTTTTCTAAACTTAGCTCATCAACTTTTAAAGCTCTTTCCCTTCTCAAATTTCCTTATATTTGCTTACCTGTGTAAATAAATTCAGGGATTATTTTGATTTTTGTGTCTCTGTCTCAAGCATCTAATGTAGTAACTTGCTTATGGCATGTGTTTAATAAATATTTGTTGAATGATTGAATAAATGAAGATAAATCTTCAACCAAGTTATTGATAAAAACTATAAAAAGAATAGTATCCTCTGGGTCATTCCACTAGATACCTCCTTTTGGAGACAATGGCATAAAAGAAGAAAAAACCTTACATTTGCAATCAAAGAACCTGAGTTCACATTCTGGAGAGCAATTTGGAACTATTATGCCCAAAGTGCTATCAAACTATATACTCTTTGATCCAGCACTGTCTCTATTGGACCTGTATCCCAAAGAGATCATAAAAAAGGAAAAAAGGTCCCACATGTGCAAAAATGTTTGTGGCAGCTCTTTTTGTAGTGGCAAGGAACTGGAAACTGAGTGGATGCCCATCAGCTGGGGAATGGCTGAATAAGTTATAGTATATGAATATAATGGAATATTATTGTTCTATAAGAAATGATCAGCAGGATGATTTCAGGAAGACACAGAGAGACTTACATGAATTGATGCTGAGTGAAGTGGATAGAACCAAGAGTATCTTGTACATGGTAACAAGTTTATACAATGATCAGTTCCGATGCATGAGGCTCTTTTCAACAGCAAGATGATTCAAGAGAATTATGTCTCTTTAGGCCAGTTCTTAATTTTTTTGTTTCTTTCATGAACTCCTTTGGCACTCTGTTGAAACCTATGGACCCCTCTTCATGATAATGTTTTCAAATGTATAAAATAAATACATAGAATTTTAAAAGAAACCAATTATTTTGAAATACAGGTATCAAAATGTTAAATAATTTTTTTAAAAGCCTGCCAATTCCAGGAGAAGAAACCTTGCTTTAGGCTTATCATATTGCCAAAACATATTGGATTTTTGATACTTAGTCTTATCTCTAAAGCTCTATCAATCATTGACTAGCTTTTTGGGTAGAGGGGGAAGGGCAGGCATGACATCATTAATATAGGAAACACCCAAGTAAGGAAACACCTACTGATATAGATCAGAGTCTTATAGAGTTATTTTGGGCAACTCTATAGGTTGTTAAGTGATTTTGAGAGGTCAAATGAGTAGTTCAGGGTCACACAGTTAATATGTGTCAGAGGCTAGACTTGAACCCTAGGCTGTTTTGACTCTAAGGCTAACTTTTTAGCATTTCTGTCCTAATTGCACAATTAAAGGGTCCTGGCTGGAAAAGACTCCTCCTTGTAGATGCCATGAATATAAATTACTAGCTGAGACTTGAACAGGACTCCTTAGGGCTTCATGCCCACAGCTGGGCTGGCTCTATACAAAAACAGTCTGCCTAGTAACTCAGGTGATTCTGCTTCACTTTAGTTTAACTGGAAACACTCTGCATAGCCTAGTTAGCAGCAGAAGAGTGGAGAAAATACTTAACATGTTCTGGCATGATTAGCTTGTCTTCCCAAGGAGTCTTGGGCCTCCTACAACACTAGATAAATGTATGCTGGGAAGAAGAGCAGAGATTAAAAAAAAAAAAAAAAAAAAAAAAAGCCAAGTTAGGTAAAGTCTCTGTGCTTTTCTCCATCTAGTAATCTGTCTCTAATTTGGCAAAATCTGATATTTATGGGATCTCTTGGTCCTTCTGTGGCATTAATGCTAATGAAAGAAAAAGTGGGCATGGCTGGCATCCTGCTGCTCTTAGAGGATAATTTTCCAGGCAGAGATTTTGTTTGATAAAAATCTGCAACTCCTAGGTCTTGTCTTCTCCCCAGGTTATTTTCCTGATCCAAATGAAAATTTTCTTGGAAAGATTTAGCCTCTGTGGACTAGTCTTGTGGATTTTGGTCATTGGTTAATTATTTTGATCTGCTTCTGGTGCAACACTGTTTACAGTTTTGGATTTCACCCTTTCCCACCCAGGCAGGTTATCTTCCTCCAGGCTTTTTAACTGCTTTCAATCACAAGTAGGTCCTATTCCTGGGAGTTAACAAGATCTTCCAGGTTATAATATCACTCTACTTCTCCAGGGTTATTTCATACTCTTTCCTTTGGCAAGCTCTGTACTTCAAATGAATTGGAATATTTTTCATTTCCTTCACATCCTCTATTCTTTGCTGTAGTGCATTTGCTTACACTGTTCCACAAGCCACACTTTTCTCCTCTGTCCTTTAAAGCTTAAGCCAGATTCTATTTCCTCTAGGAAGCCTTCCCTGATATCCTTGGTGGCAATGACATTTCCTCCATTATCTAATACATAATACTTTGCTTGTGCCTCTTTGTGTGTATTATAGTTATTGATACATGTGTGCCATATTTCCCTGAAAGATTGCAATTTCTGTGATTGGATTTTCTAACTTTGTGTTTTCCTAATATGGGGTGCATAGGGTGTTCAGAGAAAACTAGCACCTCTGGTGTGAAGACTCTGCCTTTTTTTTTTTTTAGGGTTGCTCAGTCATCTCTGGTGTCTACTTGTCACCCAACTTTCACCTGTAGCTTCAAGAAACTATAGCATATACCATTGACATACTCCAAAAATCTCAACAAATCAGTTTGAGAGTAATCAGTAAACCTCAAATTCATCAGAGTTAGGGGGATGGGGTAACCAAGTATGTGAAGATTTCCCCATGTGGAATTGATGGATGGAAAAAAATTTTTTCCAATGGTCATGGAGGTGGTTGAAGCAGGAAATGAGGAACACTTACAGCTTGAACAGACATGGAAGCCTCTAAGGTCATCCACTGCATCCTGGCCTATTGCTATTAGCCTTGACTTTTGTCTTACTACTGGACTTTGATAACTCTGGAAGAGTAAGGCTGAGACTTCTGTGGCTCTGCTTCACTTAAATCAAATTCATAAGCAAGTTAAGACATCACCCCATGATGTCATTGGTCCTCTTCAAAAATGAAGGATGAAAAACAAGGACATTTTCATAATGTAATATTCAGCAAATATTAGATGCCTTTTAAAAAAATCTATTTTGAATTGAACTGAATCTATTGTTAAATCCTAAAGATGCCTAATAAAAGATATTTTTGCGTCTAGTTTTGCCCTAGGCAATATATTTTCAAAATTACCTGATCCAATCATCAAGAATTTTCCTTGTGACAGGAAAAAGTATCTTCTTCCCTCCTTTGCTGAAGTGGAAGACTATAGGTATAGAACATTGTATATTACACCAGGCTTTTTCAATCTATTGGTTAATTTTGTTGAATAGATGGAGTATTTTTTGGTGGTTTTTGTTGTTGTTGTTATAAGGAATGGTTTGTAGGAGGGGAAATAAGCTAGAAAGTAGAGACCCACATTGAGAAATGTAGGCAAGATAAGAACAAAAGATATTTTTTTAAAAATCATTTTTTAAAAATTCACTTTTCAATTGTGGGAAGAGAAGAGGCCAAATAAAGAAAAGAAGAAGCAATTCTTAGGATGAAGCTGCATCCTGGCTCAAAGGGAGTTAAGATGTTTTTGTTGAATTGGAATTTGGTCACTTAATTATATACCATTCCCTGCCTGAGGCAGTACAAGTAGAGCTGGCTGCTAGGGTCTTTGCTCTAGAGAAAATATGGGGGAAGGAAATGCTTTGCTGTAGTTCTCTTAGTTAACATTTCTAAGAAATCTTAGAGAATGTCCAACTCTCTCATTTTAGAGAAGTGGAAACTTGGACTCCAAAAAGTTGTCCCAGGTCAAATAAATGTGAGTGTCAGAGTTAAGATTTGAGCCCAGGACTCCCTTGCCAAAGTATGGGAGGCTTGTTATCTGTGTCAATGGAAAGACTATCTACAGGGGTAAAATCACATGTCTTTTAAAATATTGAAGTAACTTTCTAAAGAACAAAACTCAAAGAGTTTATAGAACATTTTAAGAATATTTTACATACGTGATTTCAATTAATTCTCACAACTTAGGGGATAGGTGATGTTATGATCCCCATTTTACAGATGAGAAAACAGAGAGACAGAGAGGTTAAATAATTTTGCCCAAGGTCATATAGCTAGCAAGTGTCTGAGGCAGAATTTGAACTTAGGTCTTCCTGCCTAAATTCATGACAGTATCCACTATGCCACTTAACTGCACATCAAATATTTCTAGTGTTTTCTAAAGACAGGGCACTATACTGATGGTTGAGGAGTATATAAAGCAATATCAGTTTATGTTCCTAGCTTTGAGAACACTGCCTGATTGAGGAGATAACACATAAATTGTGAATGAATAACTACTATAACATTATGAAGCTGTATACTATGTAGGCTTAATGAGGAATACTTTTTTTTTTTTTATTTTGCTGGAGAAATTCAGAGCAAAGAAAGAGCACTTCAGGTTAATGTGGTCTAGGAAGGTCTCAGCAAAAAACAAAAATAAATTAAAAAAATAAAAAACAAAAAAGCAAACTTTATGTTTGCTTGTTTGTTTGTTTTTATTTCCCCTTCACTAGACAGAGCTGGGGGGTAGAGGGATTGAGGTTTGTTACTTAGTCTTTGCCAGTTTTTCAGCCAGAGGTTTGAACTGAAAGGAAAAGTAATGGGTGGATTAGCATATGGGATCATTACATCAATGCTGGAAGTTACATTGAACACAGGTTTGTTTAGAGACCAGCTTGGTGGGTGCCTCCAGTTCCCTTGCATTCAATATACTCTTTGGAAGTCGGTACTGGACAGCTGGCAGTGCTCTTCTTCCCAGCATAAAGGTAGAAGAAAAAGACTGATTGGGAGTACAATAAGAAACAGGAGGTTAGATGATTCTTTCTTGGACCCAAGGATTAAAATTCAGGAGAATGTAAGCCTCTTGAGGACAAAGACTTAATTTTTTTGGGGGGAAGGGAGGCTTGTTTATAAGCAAGTCAGCCAATACTTTCCCCCAATAGTATTTTGTTTTTCCAATCCATGTAAAAATAATTTTTAACCTTCATTTTTGTAAGAATTTGAGTACAAATTTTCTTTTTTCTCACTTCCTTCCTTCCCCCCTTCCTAAGATAGTGAGCAATCTGATACAGGTTATTCATGTACAATAATTTAAAACATATTTCCATAATAATCATGTTGTGAAAGAAAATCAGAACAAGAGAAAGAAACATAACAGAGAAAAAACAAATTTTTTAAAAAAATAAAAATTGTATCCTTTGATCCTTATTCAGTCTCCATAGTTCTCTTTTCTGCAGAAGGCATTTTCCATCTCAAGTCAATTGGAATTTTCTTGGATCAATGTATTGCTGAAAAAAGCTAAGTCCTACATGAACTGATGTGATGCTAAGTGCAATGAGTAGAACCAAGAAAACATCTTGTACACAGTAACAACAAGATTATGTGATGATCAACTGTGGTAGACTTGGCTCTTCAACAATGAGGTGATTCAGGGCAATTGCAATCACTTTGTGATGGAAAGAACCATCTTCACCCAGAGAGAGGACTGTGGGAACTGAATGTGGATCACAATACAGTATTTTCACCTCTTTTGTTTTGTTTGCTTGCTTGTTTTTTTTTTTCTTTCTTTCTCATTTTTTTCCCCCTTTTGATTTCTTGCACAGCATGACAAATATGGAAATATGTTTAGAAAAATTACACACATTTAACCTATATTGGATTACTTGCTATGTAGGCAAGGAAGGGAGAAAAATTTGGAACACAATTTTGCAAGGGTAAATGTTAGAGACTATCTTTGCATGTATTTTGAAAAATAAAAGGCTATTATTAAAAAAAAAAAAAGTCCATCATAGTTGATCATATTATCTTGCTGTTAAGTGCATAATGTTCTCCTGGTTTTTCTCACTTCACTCAGCATCAGTTCATATAAGTCTTTCCATTAGCTACTATTTTCTACAGGAAGTCTTTTCTGATTCTCCCAATTGTTAGTGTCCTCCTTTTTCTATAATTATCATGTATTTATTTCATAATTATTCTGTGCACATATAGAATATACCAAAAGTCTTAATGCAGTTTCAATATTTTAAACCTACACTAAAATGACAACATTGAGATATCAAAGCTTAAAACTGCACTATGACTTTTGGGATAACCTGTATGGGTTATATGAACATACACATAGATGGAGAGGAAGAATGGTTTAGAAGCTAAAGAGCTATCCTTAAAACCAGGAAGCCAGGGGTGTTTAAGCATCGAACTTTTTTTTTTTTGAGGCAATTTGGGTTAAATGACTAGCCCAAGGTCATACAGCTTGAAATACTATGTTTCTGAAGTCATATTTGAACTCAGGTACTCCTGTTTCCAGCCAGAGTCAGTGCTCTATCCACGTGCCATCTAAGTTGCTCATTAAACCCCACATAAGACACTAGCATAGATACTGGCAAGGTGACCCTAGGCAAGTCACTGCAATTTCCAGTATTCTAGAGCAAAGCTTAAACTGAGGGTTGTGACTTGATATAGAATTATGGAACTTAATATGGAGGTGGTGAAAAATTTGGCAACAAAGACTTCTGCCAAGATTTGATTCTTTATGTAAAAAAAAAACCATGCACATCTATCTCATTATATGCCAATTTGCTTTTGTTTTTTAGCAAATGATAAAATTATATATATACCAAAGAATTATTTTAAAATAAATTTCTTTGTTCTGGGATGACTAGCTGTAAATAATTTTGCTATTCTCAGTAGTACAATTATTCACAACTACTCTGAAGGATTTATGAAAAATCCTATTTATACCTAGAGAAAGAACTGATTGTGCCTGAATACAGATTGAAGAATTTTCTCTCTCTCCCTCTCCTTTTAAACTTAATTTTTCTTGTGGGTTTTTATTTTTACTAGTGGCAGATCTGTTTTCTTTCACCACTTGACTTTTATAGAAATGTTTTGCATAACTTCAATGTGGTTTCTTAATTGTGGGTGGGGATAAGGGAGAGAAGCTAGAACTCAAAAATAAAAAAAAAACAATTGTGAAAAAATTGTTTTGAATATAACTGAGGAAAAATTTAAATAAATAAAAATTAATTTCTTTATGATTTATTATTAGTAAACATTTTATTTATATGCCTTTATATATATATATATGTTTGTGTATAAATACATACATGTATATATGGATGCACATTCATACACACACACATACATACACTTGGAATCACATAAAAATTTCTGGATCAAAAAGGGGTTGAAACAATGAGGTGATTCAGCCAATTTCAATACATTTGTGATGGAGAGAGCCAATTACATCCAGAGAGAGGACTATGGGGACTGAATGTGGATCACAACATAATATTTTCATCTTTTTTGTTGTTTTTTTGCTTGCTTGTTTTTTTCTCTCATTTTTTTTTGATCTGATTTTGTGTGTGTGTGTGTGTGTGTGTGTGTGTGTGTGTGTATGTGTGTATGCAGCATGATAAATGTAGAAATATGTTTAGAAGAATTGCACGTGTTTAACCTATATTGGATTATTTGTTGTCTAGGGGAGAGGGAATGTGGGAAAGGAGGGAGAAAAATATGGAATACAAAGTTTTGTATGTTTTCATGTATTTTCAAAAATAAAAAGCTATTTTTTTTAAAGGGGGGAGCGGATTGAGAGTGGAAAAAAGTCTAGGCAGTGGTCTCTAGATAACTGTCTAAGAGTAGAATTTGAACACAATTTGAAAACAAGGTACAGACCTACATTAGTAGAGGAAGTTTCTACAACTAAAAAATCATAGAACCAGTTTTTATCCCTATGTATTTAGATAAATATATGTTGTCACCTTAATAGAATTTAAAAGTGGCATAGTGGATAGAGCACTGGTCTTGGAGTCAGGAGGACAGGAATTCAAATGTGGACTCATTACTAGCTATGTGACCCTAGAAAAGTTACTTAACTCAAATTGTTTCCAAAAAAAAATGAATATAAACTTTCTTAGAATAAGGTTTGTTTTCACCTTTATGATCTGTATCTTCAGTGCTTAGCACATAGTAGGGACCTATTAATATTTAATTGAATCAATTGCTTCCCTTGTGTGTAGCCCTGTAGTAAGTGCTAGGGGAGGGGAGAGGAGACACAGGCAAGTTTATGGTATAATTCTTATCTATCTTCTGTGAGTTTGCAATCTGGCTGGGAAAACAATACACACACACTTGAAAAGTTACATAACAATACCAGGCAGCGTTTGCTCTAGAGCCAAAGGAGTGTTGCAGACTCTTTGTAGCTTCTTAGATCCCAGAAGAACAAAGTGTTACAGTCCCCCATTCAAAGCCTCTCGACCTTCAGTCAGGAATACATTTGTAACCCTGAAGGAAGACATGAGAATCCAGACTGTTTTCAAGTCTTTTAGAAATAGAGCTTCTATAATCTGCTTTGATAGATTTCTCCCCTTGATTTACAATCCATGTTTAAAAGGTCTTCAACTGTTGTTGAATTATTTTAATCAAGTCTTTATAGGACCTCTTGGGGGTTTTCTTGGCAAAGATACTGGAGTGCTTTGCCATTTCCTTCTGCTGTTTGTTTTACAGATAAGAAAATTGAGGCAAACAGTTAAGTGACTTGTCCCAGGTCACACAGCTAGTGAGTCATCTGAGACTGGATTTGAGGTCAAATCTTCCAATTCCAGGATCTATCCACTATAACATTGAGCGGCTGGAGTCAGTAAGATATGGAATGAAATCCTGACACTCTGTGGGATGCTGGGCAAGTGATTTAACATTTGTGGGCTTAAGTTTCCTTATTTCTCTACACCACATTGCCTTTATCTTCCTCATTATTTCACTAACACCAATGATTCTGACTATTCCCCAAACAAGATACTGTCTCCATTCTGGACATTTTCTCTGTTATTGCTTGGAATATTCTCCTTCCTCACCTCTGCCTATTGGCTTCCCTTGCTTCCTTTAGATTTCAACTACTTCAGGTAAACTTTTTCATCATCCCAACTCTAATGCCTTACCTGGTTTAATTATTTCTTATTACTCCTTGGATCAAGTAGGTGGTAGAGTGTGTAGAGCTTGGAGTCAGAAATACCTGAGTTCAAATCCAGCTTAGTTACTTCTTCACTATATGACCCCAGGCAAGTCACTTAATCCAGTTGGTCTCAGTTTGCTCATTGTAAAATAAGCTGGAGATGGAAATAGCAGCCCATTTCCTTATTTTTGCCAAACACCAAAACACTAAAAAGAGTCATAAAGAGTCAAATAAGATTAAAATGGCTAAACAACAACAAAAATTTATCCTGTATACAACTTTTCTGTATGTATTTGCTTGCTGACTCCATTAGATTGTGAGTCTTTCTTGACAGGGATTTTTTTTTTTTTTTTTTTGCCTATTTTTGTACCCTACTCCTTGTCAGGCACATAGTAGGTACCACTGACTCTGTCTCTAGATCCCTGGGATTTGATGGCTGAACTTTCAAATCCAACAATCACCCTTCTTTGAAGTGTTGTCAGTTAGAATGTAAGCTTCTTGAGGACAAAGACTGTATGCTTGTACTTTTTTTCTTAGTGCTGAGAAAGGATCTGGAAGATAGTAAACAATAAATGTTCTTTCTAAAAAGCAGGGACATCATCTTGTCATCAAAGGTTCCTGCAGTCAAGGCCATGTTTTGTTTTGTTTTTCCAGAAGCAATGTATGGTTATGAGAATTGGACTATAAATAAAGGTGCTTTTAAATTGTGGGGCTGGAGAAGAGTCTCTTAGAGAGATTATATAAAACAGTGCTTAAAGAAATTAATTCAGGCTATTCACTGGAAGGTCATATACAAAAGATGAAGTTTAAATACTTTGATCATGTAATGAGAGGGTACTCATTTGAAAAGACCTTGATGTTGGGAAAGATTGAAAGTATGGAAACAATGAATATGAACTTGGACAAACTTAAAGAGATAATGAAGGACAGAAGGTCCTGGTGTGCTATAATCCATGGGAAGAGTTGGATTTGACTGAACAATTTTCTTTTTCTAATTTGTTTTTACAAATACATGCAAAGATAAATTTCAACATTCACTTTTGCCAAACCTTGAATGACTGAACAAATGAACAACATCTCCACGTGTCTGTCTCTGCCTATGTCTCTGTCTCTCTCAAAAGGGGGATTGGACTTAATCTCTAAAGTATCTACTAGCTCTAAATCTATGATCCTAAAACAATATGTGTACTTCTTACTTTACAAAGTTATTTTGAGGAAAGCATTTTAGAATTAGTGAGTTTGTCCATGCGAGGCTCTATGGTTATTGTTGGGAATAATATTACCTGCTGAAAGACAGTTCTTTCCCTTAAAGAGCTTATACTTAATAGAAGAACACAATACTTTTTGGGAAACTGGAAAGCAGAAGGATTTCTAGGGATAATAGAGAAAGTCCATAATAAAGTTTGGAGAGTAATGGGCATGTCTTTTGTCTAAGGACTAACCCTGATAATTCCAGGATGGCCACCATGAAGGTTTGGGTGGTTTTGTGAGTTTTATCAATGGAAGGTGGTTCTTCCTTGGGGGAAAAAAATTACAAATGTTAGAGATATATTGAAGAAATAGTGTCATTTTTCCTTTGTTTAAAAAACAAATATTTTATCACTAACATTTACATATATAAATCCCAGTATTATATCCCAGTATTTCCCCAGGCCTGAGCTTTTTTTTAATTTAGTGGTGGAGATTTCAGAAAAGTCTCTAAGTCTCATCTCTCCCAAAGCCTAAACTCTTGGGCGGGTGGGTGGGTGGGGAGGAATCACTTTTCTTTGTATATACTGTGCTTAGCATTATCTCTGACATATAGTAGGCACTTAATAAATACTTATTGACTAACTGGACCTACAAGTTTATTGCTGAAATTCTCCTAGTTGGACTTCATCTTTTTAATTTGAGGATTTCTATAATGATAAAGTGGAAAGAGGTCTAGACTTGAAATGAGAATATTTGGGTCAAAACCTCAGTGTGGCTATTTACTAGCTGTGTATCATTGGCCACATCATTATGGTTCTCAGAGGCTTCATTTCTCCTCATCTTTAAACAAAAGGGTTTGACTCGATGATTTCTGCTGTTGCCTTCCAGGTCAGTGTCAATTGGAGGCCAATTCAACTAAACTCTGGGCTCTGAGAATGTTGTTCTTCCTTTGTTTCAGAGGACCAATGACATCATGGGGTAATGTTTTGACTTGTACTGAACTGGATTTAAATGAGGCAAACTTGCCCAAAGTCATTTGCCTCCTTCTCTCTTCCAGACTCATCAAAGTCCAGTGGCAAGACAAAAGGCAAGACAACTCAATGATCCAGAATGCAGTGGGCAATCTTGGCAGCCAAAATAAATGAAACCAAAGAAAGAGAAAGGATGGAAATGCAGTTGCTCTGCTTGTTTGCCCAAGCTGTCTTTGCCCTTGATTAGAGACAAAAAAAATGGAGGGGAGGAGGGGACAATGAAAGATGCATAAGAGAGTAGGATATTGTGTTGTAGGAGGGCTCCCCTCTCTTGGATGGCTAGGGATACCTAGTAGATGATCTTGGTATCTTCAATGTCTGATCAAGTCTTAAGTATTCCATAGCACTTGTTTCAGTTACCTTTATGCCCTTTAAGATAAATTGTTCTCATCTGTCCATTCCAGCAGGGAAATCTTCTCATGCTTAGGGTAGACAGCCCCGAACTCACCAATGGGTTTGATATTGATTATCCTTAACCAATAAAAGTCTGTTTGCCAAGTAGATTTTGCTGTGCTGTGGCTGCTCTGAATGCTATCAGTTCTTAGAGCCACAAATGAGAGTTGGATGATGGAGTGGAAACCAAAGGTGGATGGGCAGCCCTTAAAAGGGTTTGACAATCCCTCACACCAGAGAAGCTAATCCTCTCTGAATGTCCCTTACACCTCTGAGAAGGAAAAGGAAATAATCCTTGTGCTCAAGGAACTAGAATGTTACTGAAGGTTACAAGTACAGAAATAAATCAATGCTCTATCCACTGAAATAAATCAATGTGGAGAAACTAGAGAAAGAGGAGGATTTAGAGGTGTGCTGGAATCTAACCCTCAGAGGAAACCATCTTGGAAATCTGCAAATGCTACAAATCGGGGCTTGATTTATTTATTTTTTTGTAATTGCCTAGACTTAAATGTGATGAAGAAAATTGGAAAGCAGAAGGTTTCTAGGCATAATAAAATCCATTAATAAAGTTTGGAGAGTAATGAGCATGTCTTTTGTCTAAGGACTAACTGTGATAAATTCCAGGATGGCCATTATGAAGGTTATGGAAGGCTTTATGGAGACTTCAGAGAAGGCTTTATGATGAAGAAAATGTTAATAAAGGAGATTAACCTTAAAAGTACATCACATAGGGGCAGCTAGATGGCACAATGGATAAAGCACCAGCCCTGAAATCAGGAGGACCTGAGTTCAAAATCTGGTCTCAGACACTTAATACTTCCTAGCTGTGTGACCCTGGGCAAGTCATTAATCCCAATTGCCTCAGGAAAAAAAAAAGTACATCACATGTACATTTCTTTTGGAAAGTCGGGTGTTAAATATTTATTAGCATGCTTCTGGCTAAGACCAGAGAGATGGAAAGAATTCTTGAAATAAGTGGCCCCTGAACTCAACTATATAGACAGATGAGTAGGTGGCAAAGAGGGCAGAGTGCCAGAGGTAAAGCCAGGAAGACCTGTGTTCAATTTCTGCCTTAGATCCTTACTAGCTGTGTGACCCTGAGCAAGTCCTTGATCGTTTCATCACTAAAATACGATCAGTTACTATTAGGATTAAATAGATGTACTGTGGTTTTTTTGTTTTGTTTCTTTTTCTTTTTTTTTTTTTTTTTACAAACCTTAAATCTCTACGTAAATGTTAGTATTTGCTCATTTTATAGATGAAGAAACTAAGGCAAACAGGGTTAAGTGACATCGAGTGTCTGAGGCTGAATTTTAGGTCAGGTCTTCCTAATTCCAAGCCCAAGACTCTATCCACTGTATTCCTTAGCCGTTCCCAGGTTCGACTATCCAGGTATATATAGATAGATCAGATTCTTCCCACCCTACCTTACCCTAACTCTCCCTGACAAGTAGATTGAGGCTGGGAGTTGGACAGAGGTAAAAAATCTTACTGTAATCCATTCTCGAGGGGGCTTTTGAAAAACTAAAAACTTCGTGAATGGAATTTGTTTAGTATTCAGGGCCTGAGCCAGAAAGGGACAATGACATTTCTGTAGATCATCCAAAGATATTCCGCTCCCCCTCCCACCCTGCCCCTGCCCCTCGTGATTTTATCTATTCTTGAATTTACAAGTTTAAGAAATTCTTAAATAAGGAATGCATTTTTCTTTTTTTCCCCCTTGTGGTTTTCATTGCTATGCTTCGCTCAAAAAAATTACCCAAGGGAGCAGCAAAAACAAAAAACAAAACCAAACTAAAAACTAAAAACAACTAAAAACAACATCTACCCCAACAAACAAACAAAATCTCTACAAGATATGGTTGATGCAAGGAAACAAAAGCCGAGTAGACACTTGGATTTCGCGGGGTCGCTAAAGCCAGGAAGCTTGGCCACGATAGGTGTTTCACGGTGCGGTGCAAATTTCGCTGGCTAGAAAACCCGGTTTGCAGTTTCCAGAGCTTTGTGTGGCTTTGCCTCGGGTTCAGGAATTTCGCCACTGAATTGCTGACAACAGAGCGCGTCCTCTGCCGGCGAGGAGCCTGCTAAGGCAGCGGCACCGACAGCAGCCGCGGCAGCAGCAGCTTCCAGACTCCAGGGAAATGGAATGATGAAGGGGAGGAGAGAAAGGAGGCGGGGTCTCCCGTGAGGCGGAGCAATACGTGCAGGCGTCTTCCCTCCTAGCTTCTCTTCCCATTGAGTCACGGCGCGCTGTGAGCCCTGTTCGGGCGATTTTTACCTACTGAAGCCTGGGGAGAGCCGAGAGACTGAGGCGGGCGTTCCAATTAGAACGCTGGGGCAAAGTAGAGACTTCTCTCGTGGCTGCAGCGATCCAAACAGAGAGAAAAATCGCCTGTAGTCTGGGGGCCAGACGCAGGCAGGGGGAGGGGGGCGCTTTCCCACAGACGGATCAGCTTTTTGCAGCCCTTGTTGAGCAAGGGCGAAGAATAGAGATAACTGGGACCGAAAAAATGAATCGGAGTTTTAATAAATCTCAGAGTCTGCGGTTTTTCGATTGTAACGCAGTGGAAGTCAAGAGTAAGGTAAGCGAGGCTGAATGCCAGCCCCCAGCCCTGATCCAGCCCTCCCTCCGCCTTTCTCTCCTGCAAATGAATGGAGATTCTTTCACGTTTTGTGACTTTAGGAAAGTGGGAGGCGAAAGAATTATTAGTGACAACTTTTTTGCGCTCTTTTGATGTTTGTGAGATCGAGTAACAGGTCCACCTTTCTCCGGGTTGTGCTGGGGAATCCGAGGAATGTGCGACGTCTCCTGCAACCGATGGAGACTGAGGGACCCCCTCTGCAACCTAGACAGTGAGGGAGAAGTTTTGTTGCAGTGTATTCTTGCGTTTGGGGTTCGCTGTTCTCAGATTCCAGCAGCTACAGTGTAATCAGCCGGGGTAGCAGATTCCCTGTCTATCCGCTGTCTGTCTTGTTGAGCTTAAAGCTTGGGTTTCCAACCCGGGGGGAGATGCCCGTTAGATCTAAGCGCGTCGGTAATGTAGGGAAACTATGGAAAAAATGTTACTGCTCCCGACCTACTCAATTTAAATTTGCTCTTTTGTTTAGTCGGACTGAGAAGCTATCCTAGACTCGAAGGAGGCTAGAGAGGAGGGCGACATTTCTTGGGCTAACCAATTTTTTTTTTTGGGGGGGGGGGGTTGGGCTGAGAGTCTTAAAACTCATTGGGGATTAGGATCTGTGGAATGGAAAATTGGGGGGCAGGGGGCGGGAAGGACCTACTCTTACAAGCTTCAGGGGGAGAAATATTTCCAAAGAGAAGGAATCCAGACACCCTTTCATTTTTCCCCTCTCCATATCCCCTCATATGTCTGCCCTCCTTGCTCCCTGTTTTTCTCTTAACTTTCCCCCCCCCCCCCGCCCCTAGCTGTTTGCGCCCCTGGTTGGGGCAGTTTAGTGAAGGCTTCTGGCGGATCCTAACCAGTGAGTCAGTCTCGCCTGCCTGCACTGAGCCCAACTCGTTCGCTTCTGGGAGCGTGTTTAAACTTGTTTGTGTGGTGTGTATGTGTTAGTGTGGTGTGTGTGTGTGTGTGTGTGTGTGTGTGTGTGTTGATGTGGGGTGTGTGTGCGTGTGTGTGTGTGTGTGTGATCGTCTGATATGATCTTCCGAATTTTCTCTCCTGTGGGGGAAGGCTCTCTTTCCTTCCCTTGCTTTCAACTGCAGACACGCTTGTCTGTGTCGGGTCATTATCTGTGCGGGCTCGTCCGCACCCGGAGGCTCACTGGGGGAAAGGGAGGGGTGTAGGGGAAGGCGGTGAGGAACACTGAAGGTTTGCTCCTCTGCATCTTTGCACTCACATGGTCCTCATCTTCTCTGTTGTTCCTGGAAACCCGCCGAAGATGTTGAAGCAATGGGGAGCCCGCGGGATTGTAAACCCGGCAGGGCATTACAGTTTGGAGTTGCCGGGGTTCGCAAAGCTCAGACAACAGAAGGTGCTACAGTGGACCCCAGGGGCGAGGAAAAGTGGGATGCCCAAGACCAGCTCTTCAGGTTTTGGTAGTGTTTGAGCTCGATCTAGATTCGATAGTCTAGAACCCACCCCACCCCCATCATTCAGTTCACGTCTTCAGAGGGCGAGATTGTTGCCTGGGCCCGGCTCCCGCAATCGGGAACTGCAGGAGGTAGACAAACGTTCGACATTCAGCAACAGGCACTCCACACATTGTCTTTCATTCTACTGCAGAAGCTAGATCGTCTAGAGGAAGCTGGATGCAATCTTCCCTAAGCCTCCTTTAAAGCAATCAATGCTTCCTTGGATTGCAAATTCAGTCGCTATCCCTCTTCTTTCTCTTTTGGAAGTATCCAGATAAAATTCAATCCTGTTCAGAGTTATGTGAAGGATCACAAACAATACGGTTTAAAATCTTTTAGTTTCTTGAAGGCCGGTGAATGGGTGCTGACTTCTCAGGGAAGACAAGGGACCTGAGCAAGAAGTCTTCCAACCTATTAAAAGTAAATGAAAAGGCTTGTTTTTTTGCTCATCCCCAAAACAAGTAACCTGCAGTATTCCCTGGAAGCTGAGGCTTTATTCTTAAGAAGAGAAGGGTTGGAATGATTTGCACCATCTCTTGAAAAGTGACTTCAACTATCACTTCTCTACAGATGACAGAACTCTACAATCAGCCCTCATTTCTCTGTCCTGCTCTAGAAACACAGGAAGTCTCTACCAGGTTTTCTTGCCACACCTGGAACTCACTGGGTCTAAAACAAAACTGTTTATCTTTCCTCTAAACCTTCTGATGTCACTGTTTTTGCCACAGATGCCACTGTTCACCTGGACTCCCATCTTAGAAATCCTGCTGTTATCTTCTACTCCTTACTCTCCTTTGCTTCTCAGTTACCAGCTCTTATCGATTGTGCTTCATCCGTATCTCTTACATTTGACCCTTCTCTATTCTTACTACCAAAATCCTGAGACAGGTCTTCATTATCAACAGCCTGAACTGTTGCAATAACTTAGCAGGTTTTCCTTTTTTACCTTCCATCCCATTTCGATTCATTCTTCCTAATACATAGAGCTGTTCAGGTTACTATTCTGATCAAAACCCCATGATATCTTCCTCTTAGTTACTGAGCAGTTTACATGCTGAAACTTGTAAGGCTGGCATTTGAGATCTTCCACAACCTGACACCAAACTATCTTTCCAGCCTTATTTCATAGTTATTGCTTTTTATTTTCTCTGTGAGCTATCCAAAGTGGACCTCTTGTTCCTGTATGTGTACCTCACCTTATATCTGTAATGCCTTCATTCCTTCCTGTTCCCTAACTTCTCTCCATCCTTTTTCCTACCATCTCTTCTGCTAGAACTTTGCAACTCTCTTAGGTTGTTATTGTTCATTTGTTTCATGTGTGACTCTATTGTGATCTCTTTTAGGATTTTTTTTTCTGGCAAAGATACTAAAGAAATTTGCTATTTCCTTTACCAGCTCATTTTTCAGATAAGGAAACTGAGACTAACAGGGTAGAGTAAGTTGATCAGGGTGACACAATCTTCCCGATTCCAGACTTTGCATTCTATCCACTTTGCTACCTAGCTGTTCAACTCTTTAAGTATTTGTATTATGATTCCTTGTATATGTGTAACATTCCTTTCCCCTGTTATATCACCCACTCCTCCCTTAAGCACATACTCTCTCTGATTCTTTTTGTACAGCAAAATAATGTTGTGGTCATGTATACTTATTGTGTATCTAAGTTATATTTTAATATATTTAACATCTACTGGTCATCCTGCCATTTAGGGGAGGGGGTGGGGGGGGGTGGGGTAAGAGGTGAAAAATTGGAACAAGAGGTTTGGCAATTGTTTAATGCTGTAAAGTTACCCATGTATATATATCCTGTAAATTAAAGGCTATTAAATAAAAAAAAAAAAAAAAAAAAAAAAAGCACATACTCTCTCTGAACATAGTAGTTGCCTAAAAGTTTAGATTTAAGATCAGAAATTCAGAACTGGAAGTGGAAAGGTGGCCATCCGGTCTAATCATATTATTTCATAGGTGAGGAAAATGAAATTAAAGGTTAATTGATTTACCCAAGGTCACACAGGTTACAAACATAAGATAGTGAAATTGAACCCAGGTGCTTTGAATCCAAAGTCAAGTCAGTCCCTTTTTCAGCTTCTCCAGGGAGACTAGATAAAGAGTGCTGGGCCTGAAATCGGTAAGATTTAACTTTCTAAATTCAAATATGATTTCAGACACTTACTAGCTGTATGACCATGGGCAAATCGTGTTGACTCAGTTTGCCTCAGTTTCCTTATCTGTAAAATGAGCTGGAGAAGGAGTGGCAAACCATTGTAGTCTCTTTGCAAAGAAACTCCCAAATATGGTCATACTCTTTGTGATATGACCAAAGGGACTGAAAAGCAAACTTTCTCACATAGGAGATCTCTCAAGTCTGCATATAAGAAGGGAGTGTGTTATAACTGGATTTGGAATCAAAGAATCTGGATTGAAATCACAACTCTCCTGCTCACTATCATTTTCCTCAACTGTGAGAGGACAGGACTAGATGACCTGTAAACACTTCTTCTATCACTAGAACCCAAGAGTCCAAGTTTGAATGTAGTACCCATCTCTAAACCTTGAAACATGGAAAAACAGGAGGCACCAGAGGATAGAGCAGGGAAAAGAGACAGCTAAAAGCTAGTTGGTAAATATTCACTTGTCTGTTTATGGAACATACCTTCATCTTCCTGTGAGCTTATGTAAAATCTTAAAGTTGGATTTACTTGAAGACTTGGGAAGGTGGGGCTGAAGGTAGAGACTGTTGTTCATTAATATATATACATGTATGTATAATCAAGTAATATTCAGATATCGATGCATTCTAATAGATGGTCTTGGTGCCGAACCCAAGGAACTATAATACTCTTAATAGAGTAAAAAAGTGGAGAAGTATGATTTTACTCTTTATACTTTCTGTTCCTTTTACTCTTTATTAGGTCTTACTAGCAATTATTAATTTCTTATGTGCTAGAGACTATGCTAGGTCATACACATACACACGCACACACACAGAATGAATAAAACAATTTCAGTTCACAAAGTAGTCTGCATTCCAATGCAAGAACATGTTCGTGTATGAGTATAATCATTGAAAAAACTTAATTTTAACTCTGATTTTTCTATACTTGTAGTTTCTTGTTAATGACATTTCAGAGTCCCTGGCACATGCCTATTGGTTGATTTCAATTCTGTTTCTTAAAACTAAAAGTGTTTGTAAAGAATGTTTTCTGAAAACCCAAATATAGTCATTTTAATAATATTTATATTTATGTAGTACTTTACAGTATACAAAGTCTGTCTTTGTGACATAAAGTGCTCATCTAGTATTCCATTTTAAATGGACCTCTCCCTACCTCCCAGGTAGTTTATCTGACTTGCCTTATATTCACACAGCTAGTGAGTATCATAATTCGAATTTGAACTGAGGTAGAAACTGCAATAGCCTTTGCTATCCTGTATAGAGTTACATTTAAGAAAATCATAACATTTTAGGGATTTCTTTTTCTTTTGTTCCTATAAACACTGAGTTGGGGAGTCTGTTAGCTGCCCTATACCGTTCCAGAATCATCATTGGCTGTTCACTAATAGTAGATACTACTTCCAATACCAAGTGTTAATCAGATCATTTGTGTATTACTAGAGTTAAGTATTGCCATTCTCCCCTATCTTGAAAAAAACAAACCTCTTGCATCCCATTTTCTGTTCTTGTCACTTTTTTGCTAATAAAGCTACTTATTTGGGGTACTGTCTTTCTAGATCCAACGAAAGTCTGCATCAACTTGATGGTATTTGAGTTGTAACAATTGTGCAAATAGATAATTTTTTTAAGAGATAATTTAAGAGATAATAAGAGATAATTTTTTTAAGCCATTCAAGGTATTGGTGTGCTTTTTTCCAAATGTTTCGAATGAACAATTGACCTTTTTCCCCTTGGAATATTCTTCCTGAAGGATTTGGATTATATTCTCTGAAAATGGGTCAGTGGGTACACTGTATATTATGTTTCAGGACTGGGACTGAGCCGATGACTTGGTGGGTTCTGAAGGGACAGGGACAGGAGAATGTTAACAATTTCATTGAAGAGTTGTATATCCTGGCATTTGATATTTATTTATCTTTTGAACTCTTGTTTTTGGCAGCAGTACAGCTCTCCACACATCCCTTCCACATTGTGTCTCATATCTTCTCTTGGAATGGTGATTGAGTAAACAGCTTTTTTCCATCAGGTAGTGGCTTTCCTTGCATCATCAAGGGCTGGTTCAGAATTGTCCCAACATGGTTAGACTCACTTGCAAGTGTAAACTACACCCCTTTTAACATTTTGGCTTGTATGTGTATGTCTCACACACACACACACACACACACACACACAGTTTTTGTTACTTGATTTGGGAAGTATCATCTAGAGAAGAATCTTATCAGGTAACTGGGGCCCATCAGCTGGGCTGAAATAGTATTCTCTCCCCTATGATCCTCAGAATGCTGCGTCTTGCTTATTTTGCCTTCAGTGGCTTCCATTACTGCTACTACTTATTACTACTACAATGCTTTTTAGTCATTTTTCAATTGTGTCTGACTCTGTGATTTCTTTAGGGGTTTTCTTTACAAAGATACTGGAGTGGCTTGCCATTTTCTTCTCCAGCTCACTTTATAATAAGGTGAGGAAATTGGGGCAAACTGGGTTAGATGACTTGCCCAGGATTACACAGCTAATAAGTTTATGAAAACTGATTTGAATTCAGGTCTTCCTAATTCCAGGCCCTGAACTCTATTCACTGGGCCACCTCATTGCTCAATAATAATATTTAGCATTTAAATAGAACTTTTAAGTTTGAAGTGTTTAGAAGTTTTCTCCTTTGATCTTCCCAAAAACCCTATGAGGTGGGTGCTATTATCCCAATTTTACAACTGAGGAAACTGACACAGAGAAGTTAAATGATATAGTTCCAAATTAGTCTCCAGAATGGTTGGATCAGTTCACAACTCCACCAAAAATTCATTGATGTCCCAATTTTCTCATTCCCTCTAATATTTATTTTCCTTTTCTGTTTTAATTTGCATTTTTCTAATCAAAAGTGATTTAGAGCATTTTTTTCATATGATTGTAGAGTCTGTAAATAACCTATTGATTTTTTCTCCTGAACCACTTTTAGATTTTAGCAGAGAGGTTGAAAAGTGGAACAGATCTTCCTTTTTTTTTAGTTTATTTATTTTTAATGCATATTGTTTAATGAATGTTGGAAGAAAAAAAATCAGAATAGGAAAAATCACGAGAGATTAAAAAACAAACAGAAAAAAGAAGTGAACATAGCATGTAGTGATTTACTCAAGTTTCCTTAGTTCTTTGGTTGCAGATGTCATTTTCTATTCATAGTGTATTGAGATTCCGTTGAATAACTGAACCAAGTTTTTCATAGTTGATCATCACACATTCTTGCTGTTATTGTATACAATGTATTCCTGGTTCTTTTTGTTTCCCTCAGCATTAATTCATATAAATCTTTCCAGGTCTTTCTAAAATCAGTTTGTTCATTTTTTATAGAACAATAATATTCCATTATCTTCATGTACCACGACTTGTTCAACCATTCCCCAAATTATGGACATCCACTCCTTTTCCAATTCTTTGCTACTACAAAAAGAGCTGGTACAAACATTTTTGTATATGTACTTCCTTCCCCTCCTTTATGATATCTTTGGGAGGGACAGCTCCTTCTTGTTAAACTCTTTAAATTATCTTGTTGAATCTTTTGTTTTTTACCTCTTAGAACTTTCCTAATACATACCTCCCCCCATGCATATTTGCAATATTCTGAAACTTTTGCTTTTCTTGATCTGTATCAGTCCTTGCAAGTTTGCTTTGGGTTGTATTAGAGGAACTATCTGGAAAAGGGCTTTATCATAGTACATTATATACATATAAGTTGTTGCTAGTATCATCATCAATTACTGTTAACATCCAACTCAGGTTGATGGGCTGAGCTGGTTGGTTGCACTCCTAAAGGTATTAACACCAACTTCCTTATGCTGCAATTTCTTCTTTTAAAATGAAGGTACTAGACTAGATGCCTGGTCCCTTTCAACTGGAATGCTTTGATCCTGCAACCATGAATTTAAAAATTAAGATTTAAGAAAGAGAGCCAAGATTTCCTGCATGAAATAAGAGAGCGCTCTCAATTTGTCTGGACTTGAGTCCCTTGAGTGACTCTAGAAGATGGCTTATATTAAGGTTGCTTTGACATTGGGAATGACTTGTTTAGTCTTTGGAGGAAGATGAGTGATTTTTGCCCCTGCCCATCTTTTTTGGACGTTGCTATAGGAGGTTCTTGCATAAAGAGAGGCTGAATACTGTAGCTATTCTCCAATGTGTAATCCTTCCCCTGAGTTTTTAGCTCTGTTTTGTCTGGTGCTTCCACACTAAAGAAGAGTTGAAAAAAATTTGAATGTTATTTGTCTAACTAAAGGAACAAGTCAAAACCAACAAAAAATTGAGAAGCCTATCCATAGACAGTCTTACAAAAATGGAGAGTCACAATTAGAAGTCTTCTTCATCTGAAAGATGAGTAGGATGAACTAAATCTTTTCTAAGGCACCTCCACTTCTAAATCCAATGTTATGTTTGATAAGGATTTGATTTCAGATTCCATAAATGTCCCTATTATACTGCTAAAGTAGCTCAAAGACCTTTTCCCTTATTAATCTCCAGGAGAGCTGGGATTGTGGTTTATCTAAGCTTTGTCTCCTAACACCTTGTATAGTAAGTTCTGCTTGCAATGGATTCCAATATCAAATATTCATTTGCTTAAAAGACTGTTTTACAGAGAACTTGCACAAGGTAAATTTTCACAAAGAGGTCAGACTATACTTTCAAGGTCTCTCTGGAGAACTTTGGTATTGATTATGAGACAGGAGACACTGGCAAAGGACCATTGCTACACCGGTATCAAAAGGTGCTGTGTCCTTATGCGCAAGCAGAATTATGGCCCAAAAGAAATATGAGATGAACAAGTTTGGAGCCCTCTCCTTCTCAAATGTGCATACGAACTCTCTTTGTGTTCTGTGGTAGAGTTCCACGCTTGTATTGGAAACCATACTATGCCAAGACCCCAACATTGTGACTTCATTTTAGACCTCTTTAAATAAGAAAGATAACAAAAAGACACATGCTAATTTCTCAGATATTGTGACAGTTCAACAGATTAGTCCTCTGCTTTGAACTTAATAGGGAGAATACTGGGGCAGTTAAGGTGATGCAGTGGATAGAAGCATCAACCTTGGAGTCAGGAAGACCTGAGTTCAAATCTGGTCTCAGACACTTAATACTTCTTAGCTGTGTGACCCTGGACAAGTCATTTAGTCATTTTTTTTTTTTTTTGCCTCAGCCAAAAAAAAAAAAATAGTGAGAATAGTAATAACTTTAAGGAATATTAAGGATGGAAAGCCAATTTGGTCATGAATATGAAATTCAACAATTAAAAATAGTGCTTTTTTTCTTTTTACTTCTTTTTAAAAATCTTTTACCCTACAATTAAAGGTGAAGGGGAGGGGAGGGAAAGAAATCTTATGTCCCCAAATTAAAGATCTTGCCCACATCCACAATTGGGAATATATTTAAAGCCACCAGCCAGGAGTAGATGCATCCGCTAAGACCTATCATCATCACCAGACTTGCAGCCTAGTTACTCTTATCTCTAGTTTTCAACATCTGGAATGGGTGAATCTTCTAGGTTGTTTTGGTGACAGGGTAGAATATCTTTTCTTCTCTGGGTAAGCCCTTACCATATATGGTTTTCTTGAAATCAATCTCCAGTGGGTCTATTTCATTCTCTCTGTCTCCCTCTTTGTCTCATCTGTTTAGTCGACTCACCCTACAAGCACATAGAAGTACTAGAACACTAGAAACAGTAAAGAATGCAATTGTTAATTTTTTAATTAATAAAATTCTATTTTTTTTGTTCATCTTGCCACCACCACCACCCCAAGAAAAAAGGGGAAAAGGAAAAAAAAATAAGATCACAACTTTTATAACAAATATGCATAGGCAAGCCATGTCCAAGAAAGACATGTCTTAATCTGCACCCTGGTCCATCCCCTCTCTGTCAGAAGGTGGATAACATGCGTCATCATGATTCCTCTAGAATCCTTGGTTGATTAAAATTCTTAAGTCTTCAAAGTTGTTTGTCTTTACACTGTTGTGGTTATTGTATAAATTGTTCTGGTTCTGCTCCCAGCCCTCTAGAATGTGGTTCTTAAAGAGAAATTGCAGAAACAATTTCTGCACCCTAGATAATTTAATACCTCTTGAAAAAAAAAAGATAAACTTTATTTAGTAACTAGTTTAAAATAAGGGGGATACAATGAGCTTAAAAAGAAGTATCCTATTATAATTGGAACTGTCAGTTTGAACTAGTATCAAACTCAATTCCAAGAAAGGTCAGATACATCAATTTACTTAGCTTCATCCCTTTTAGAGGAGGCAGCTCCTTTTTTTTTGGTCCAGTTTTTTCTTTTGTCCAGTGCCTTCTCCTTTCCTTCCACTTTTTTTGTTTTGTTTTCTCTAAATCTCTCTCTGTTTTTTTTATTTTTTTGGATTCAGAAAATAATTAAGGATCAGAGGCCAGAGCATGCAATTTGGAGTCTGAATCCATGTATCTGAGTTTGAATTCTGGCTTTATTGACCACCTGGTCAGTTTTCCAGATTTGTAAGATTTTCCTCATTCATAAAATAAAGGGCTAGATTAGATCTGAGCTTCTTTACTTTTTTTGTGTCATGACGCTGTAACATGGTAGGCTTATAAAGTCAATGGACCCCTTCTCAGATTTTAAATGTATAGACTATATAAGATTACAAAGAAATCAGTTATATAGTTATCAGTTATTTTTTTTAAGACACCAGATTAAAGGTGTCCTAGAATAGATGATATTTGAGGTCCCTTAACGTCTTCTAAAAGACATTTTTCTGCTTTCAGTAGGAAGAGGGGAATATGAGTAAATAACCATGACATTTTAGGCATTTTATACATGCTGGTTAATTGATCAAGAAGCTTTTGTGAATATTTTTAGAGAAATTTAAATAAAATAGTTGCTTTAATTCTTGGTAATGTGGCTACTACTGTTCTGAAAGAATTCTTCAATTTCTCATAATGCAGAATTATAGAAAGAGCATGTCTAAGGGGTCATCTGGGCCAACCAACTGCCTCCAGGCATGTTCCACACCTAAGCTGTCTAGAACAGGTTGCATGTTGTCAATCCTGTTTTTAGAGATCACTGGGGTTGGTTGTTCCATATCCTTGCTTGTGAACTTAATTAAATTTGTAGACTGCCTTTTCCAAGTCCTATAACCTAGCCAGTCTCTTGAAGCTCTCTGATTATCCATATACCTTGTTACATGGAAATTTGTTAATGAGTGATTTATCTTTGATTCACCTTACATAGTACTCAAATACAATCATTCACCTAGGCTTTTCTCTTTAAAATTTTCCTTTATGCATTCACATCCATTCTTCTTTTTCACTACTATCAATAAACATTTAATAAATGCTTACTATGTGCTAAGTACTGAAAATACAAAAATAATTAAGGGTCCCTGCCCTCAAGGAGATCACTATCTAAATGAGGGAAGCAACATGCAAATACTTAAATAAGCTATATACAGGATAAATAGGAAATTTAGGAGCTGAGAGAAAGCCCAAGGGTTAAGAGGGGTTGGGCAAGGCTTAATATAAAAGATAGGATTTTAAATTATACTTAAAGGAAGTCAGAGAAGTCTAGGTGGAGTTGAGGAGAGAGCAGACAAGTCCAACCAGACAAAATGCCTTGAGGTGAAAGACGGAATGTTTTTCTCAGAACATCCTGGAGGTGGAGAAGGGGAAGTAGGTTTGTAGAGTTATAAATCCCAAGCACAAGATTTTGTATTGTATCCTGGAGCCATTAGAGTTCGTGGAGTAGGGGAGTGACTTTGTCAGACTGTGCTTTAGGAAAATCTTTGGAGCAGAGGATGAATTAAAGTAGGGAAGAGAGATTTGAGGCAGACAGACTCAGCAGCAGGATACTGAAACAGTTCCCACGTGAGGTAATGAGGGCCTGCACCTGAGGAGAGAAGAGGGTGTATTGAAAAGATCTTGCAAAGATGAAATAAACAGATTTTGGCAACAGATTGGACATGGGGTGCGGTGACAGATAGTGAGGAGACAAACTTGACTACTAGGTTATGAGCCTGAAGGCTTGGGGAGATGGTGTTGCAGTATGGTGTTACAGTAACAGGGAAGGGAAGGAGGGAGGGAGAGTGTAGGGGAAAAGATAGAATTCAGTTTTGCACATGTTTAGTTTACAAAGTCTAATTGAATGTCCAGGTCAAGATGTCTGAAAGACAGTTGGAGATTGAGATTGGAGGTCAGCAGAGAGGTTGGGGCAGGATAGATAATTCATTGTTACCGTCTCAGGATTATTGAAGAATCTCAACAAATGGCTTCAAAGTTCCTAGACTCTACCAACTTCAATTTATCATGCATATTACTTTCATCATTCACTCCCCCACCAAAAAATCTTCAGTGTCTAGAGGAACAAGTCCAAATTCCTTAGTTTGCCATTTGAGGCCCTCCACAACTTGGTTCCACCCAAACTTTTCAGCTTTCTTTCTATATAAACCCTTCTCTTCAGTCAAGTTGGTCTGACCTCTACCTCCCAGAACAGATTTTAAACAATGCCATCCTTTCACACACCATTTTCCCACGCATACCCTTTGCCTGTTGAAATCCCATTTATCCTTCAACTCTCAGCTCAAGCTCATCTCCACTGATTTAAAAAAATAATAATAATGGTTTTTATTTTTTCTCAATTATAACTAAAAATAATTTGATAATTTAAAAAAATTATTTTTGTGTTCCAAATTGTCTTCCTCCATTCTCCCCTTGTAAGAAGATAAGCACTTTGCTATAGATTTTATACATGAAGTCATGGAAAAGAGCACATTATCTAAAAACTCTGACAGAACTTAGTTCCTTTAAGAGTGTTCTGGAAAACTTTTCATTTAATGTTAAATTTTAGTCTTCCCCTAGTTAGCTCAGCCATTTCTAAAAGTCTGAACCTTTCACAGAATGCTAGGATATGGAGCTTAAGCCAGGGTTTCCCCAAGATTAGATAAAATACTTTATTCTTCTAGAGGACTATATCACTCTCCTTTTTGGAGAATGGTTCCTCAGCTCTAAGTATTTGGGAACCAAGAGCCTGTTGTGTCAAGAATAAGACTTAGGAAAAAGGAGGAATCCATTGTTGGTTTTAAGAAGTAACATTTTTTTTTTTTTTTTGTAAACATTTTGAATACCTATACTAATTTCCTGTGAAATTGGGAAACCATAGGGGAAAAAAAAATTACTTGTAAATTGTAGACTCCCTGAGGTGAGAAACCATTTCTTTTCTCCCTCCTCTTCATCTTACTTTGTATTTTCAGTGTCTTGCACAGTGTAAACATTTAAGAAATTCTTGTCAGCCAAGTAAATGATCATTTATTAATTACCTCTTAGATGGTAGGCACTCATGTCTAAACCTTTCATTTTATAGATGAGGCCCAGAGAGATTACAAAACATTTACATACTTGGTAAACATCAAATGTTGAATTTAAACCTGTTTCCTGAATCTAAAGTTAATAACTTACCCACTGTGCTATGATACCTTCTGAAAGTCACTTTTATCCTTATGCTTCCAATGCCTTGGATATAATGTTCATTGACTTGAAGCTACTTCAAACTTTTACAGCCTCAATTTCCTAATCTGCAAATTGGGTTGAGGGAACATACTGCTTCTGAATAGGGCTGTAAACCCTGAAAGCACTATCTAGAATGTGAGTCATCATATTTGTTTTGAGCAATAGAGTTACATATTCTTTTGCTATGGACTATTGTGGGAAAATTTGCTAGAAGCAAGTTTGCTCCTCAGTCTAGTGTGCTCTGTTCAGTTAAATGGCAATTGTTGGTTTGAAGAGATGTGACTTGTTTTCAAAATGAAAATAATCCTAGGTACTTGACATCCTTATTTTACAACTCATTTTTTAATTAAAAAAAATATTTTAACAGAAAATTGTAATTTTTGTCTAGAAAAAGTATTTGACATTCTTAAACATTATGGTCTCTCAGTCATCTCCATCACAATAAAATCAATTACTTCCTTTTTTTTGTGAAGTAAATATAAAAAGAACATATATAAAAATCAGGAGGTAACAAAATCATAATGATGAATGAGAATTATAAATGAAATAAAGAATAAAGTATCATCAGAGATGAACAATTCTGATTATATAAAATATAAAAAAAATTCTGCACAAATAAAATAAATTATGTTAGAATTAAAAAGGAAATGGTAGAACGAGAATATCTAATATCCATATAGTACTGACAGACAAAATACCAAGAACCATTTCCCAGTAGATAAATTGTCAAAAGATATGAACAGTTTAAAAAAATTGCAAACTCTAAGTGATCATATGAAGATGTGCAGCAAATTGTGAATAATAAAAGGAATACAAATCAAAAACAACTTTGAAACTTTACCTCAACTTATTATAAATCTAGTTCAACTCCTATTAAAAAATATCCACTGTTGGTTATGTAGCTATTGTTTGAAGAATTCCAATGAGGAGCAATCCACTATTTTATGAGGAAGTTCATTCCATATTTTGACAGGGAAACCAATGGTGCCTTCTCTGTTAGTAGATTTGTGATGAAGTCCACTCGTTTTGTGTTTCCCTTTGTAACTGTGAAATTTTAAAAAAAGACTATGTTGCAATCTTTACAAACTGTTAAGCCATTGGAGTTGATAGAGACAATAATTATCTAATTTGGCATGGTTTAATATGATTGATTTGATCTTAGAAGGAGATATTTTGGGCCAGAACTTGAAACAAGGTACAACTGATAGAAATGATGCTTGTGTTCACACCTTTAGAGAGCTCATAAGTATCTAAGTACTCAATGGAGTTCACACGTTTGAGAAATTTCAGGGTTTAGAAAGAGATATCTGAATTTACACCTCCCTTAGGGCCAGAGAGCATGCTGGGAGATATCCCACAATCCCACTCTCAGAGAAGTAGCATAAATACAGCTCCATTGAGCCACTGGAGAGAGTTTTTCTTGGGAGCATTCCCAGGAGTCGGAGAGGAGCACTCTGCAAGAAAGCCCACAAGCCCTATCTTCGAGGCAAGAGAGATTCATCGTATCTTCTACCTTGGTTCTGGCTGGAGACTGAAGAAAGCAGAGGCAGACGCCAAGGACAAAGCTTCAAGATCTCTTGGAACCAAGCAGAGAGATAGGCCTCAACTAACCGGGCTATATTAAAGGACACAATAAAAGATCTGAACTTTTATCACCTGGCTGTGTTTTGGAAAAAGAACACCACAAGACTATGCTGTCCACACCCTTTGACCCAGAAATCACATTTTTGGCCTTATTCCCTAAGGACAATAGACAGAAATAGAGATCCATTGAACATATACACATGTATGCACAGAGATGTACATTCATAATAGTTCTTGTGGTGTCAAAAGAATTGAAAACAATTAGGAAGTTGCTAAAAATGGGGGGGGGGGCTATGATATATGAGTATAATAGAATTTTATTTAATAAGAAATGAATACGAGGAATTCAGAGAAACATGGCACAAATCTGTATGAATTGTGGCACAGTGAAATTAGCAGAAGCAAATGAATAAAATATACATTGACTACAGTGTTATAAATGAACTAGAATTCACTACAAGGAATGAGAACACTTGAGTATTGGAAAAAACAGTGAAGACTTTGGAAAAGAGATAAAGAAACCTACCTCCTTCTCCCCATATCAGGGAGATGAGCTAGTAGACCACAATGTTATATACATTGTTAGGTAAGATTCCTGTGATAGTAAGACAAAAAGATCAAAGAAATATTTAAAATTGAAAAAAAAAAAAGACAGTAAGAAATATTGAACCTGATATACAATGATTTTTATGACTTTTAAAAACAAAACTATTTTGAAAATGATGTGGAGCTGTATTTCATTTAGCTTTAGAAAACTTGACCCTGGTAACAGTAATCTGCAATTTGTGGAACTCAGCCCAGTTCTCTTAAATCAGAAATTTTTCCTTTATAGTCAAAAAATGTTTCAAATACCCCCCCCGATAAAATGCTTAATTTTTGTAGTTGGACAGATAGAGATTTCAAATTTATGCCTATTAAAAGACTTTGCTTAGAGTAATAGTCTTGCAGTGTATACTATACACCCTTTCCTCATCTTCAATTCAGATATAAATGTTTCCTTAAGCTATTACTTTTGATATGGGATGAATCTCCATTTGAAAATATCAGTAAATGAAGAATTCAAGCTGGTGGGGCTGTAAGAGCTTTGTAGGATACAAATTATCTGAGGGACCAGCATGGACTGATTCTGTAAGCACTTGGATGTCAGCTTGGTCTTAGGAGGAGGAGGAGTAACACAGCACACACATTGTTTTCTACATGTAGACTTCAGAACTGTTGGTAAAATTTTTATCATCTTTATGGATGAGTTGGATCTATCTGGCCTTGAATTAAGAATACAGACAACGTACGTTAAGACTAAAATGCCTTTATTCTGTATTAGGAAACTCATCTCTTTTCCCCCAAATTCAAACTGATTTTCTTACATCAAAGCATTTTTTAATTGAAAGTAATATTATAAACCACCCTAGCGCTTGGTGCCAACCAAAATGAAAAAGACTTTTTTAAAGGAATGGTTCTTTATGTTCTTCATTATTTCTTCTTCCTCTTTTTTATTCTTTTAATGTTCTGTCTTTAGAACTTCATCTCTTGCCCTTTTCATCCATATTTCCTCCCCCCCACTTTATCACTACTATAGTGTTGTCTCCCAAATTCATATCTCACCACTCAAGTTCCAGATGGAATTGGGGAAGAAGTTGGGTACATTTAGCCTGGAAAAGAAAAGAGTAGGAGAGAGGAGGAGCATGATAATTGCTTTCAAGTAATGGAGGAAAATTTTGATTCCTTCTGCTTATCTCAGATAATGGAACTTGGAACATGCAAAGTTAGGCTTAATATTAAAAACATCAACAACAACGAACCCAAACTTCCTAATGACTGGAGGTATCCAAAAATAGATTGCTTTCAGAAGTAGTGAGATCCCCATATTCAAAAAATTCTGGATGACCACTTGTTGGATACATTTGCAGAGGATAGATTCTTGTGTAGGTACAGATTGTACTAATTGGCCTTTGAAATTCCTTCCAATTCTTCATCCTGGATAATTGAATGGTATATCGTAAGTTATGTTCCAAACTATTCTTTTTTCATCTTTCTACTTAAACTTGTAGCTCCTCCTTAATTCCCTGTGTCAATTAATGGGACCACCATTTTCCTAGTTACCCCAGATTTGAAACCTCAGGGTCAACTTTTTTCCCTTCACTCTCCTTTTTTTTTTTTTTGGTCTATTTTGTTTGAGATAGGAATTCCTTAAATACCTCTTTTTAGTTGATAGTCTTTTTTTTTTTTTCATTGATAGTTAGGATTGGTTTTTGAGAATTGCATCTTGCTTTTTAGAATAGCCTTATTTTGCTATGTTTTATGTATTTTTTTCCTGGTTGCAGAATAATTCAGGGTTATTTAAATTAATTTTTTCATACATTTTTCCTGATTTGCTTGCAAAATTTATGGCTTGGCATTGCAATTCCAAAATTTAATCTCACGAGTTTCACACATGGGATTTTTCTCTGGATATCTGTGGATTTGTTCACTCGTTACTTTGACATCAATATTCAACATAGTCTATATTTTTGTTATTTCCTGAAGTATGATATACAATTTAAAACATTTAACATTTTTTCCCCCTTTGATATCTAATATCCTCACATACTGTCTTCAAAATATACTGAATCGGGGTATGTATAAATTGTGTGTTCTTTCAAAGGTTTGTTTTCTTCTTCTACCAAATTTTCTTTTATTTATGAATTTTCAATTTCTAAGTCTTATCACTCTTCCTCCCCCTTACCCTACATCCTCGCCTCTTCTGGGATCTTTCTTTGGAGGGATCTTTCATATTTGCTAAATTTTCTAGTCTGCTATTTGTCTTTATTAAATTCTGCTTTGAGCTTTTTGATTTCTGACTTAATTTCTATCCGAATACTTATTTCTCCTTTGATTCATTTCATGTTCAATGGAGAGTCCACACAACTTTCTTTTTCCTTCTGAGTTTTTGGTTTACTTTCTTTCTTAGTTCATTGTGATATGATGTTTTAAAAGATTTATAGTGATTTTCTTTTCCTTTTCTTTCTTCTTTGTTTTCTTCCTTCCTTCCTTCCTTCCTTCCTTCCTTCCTTCCTTCCTTCCTTCCTTCCTTCCTCTCTCTGTTTCTCTCCTCTCTTTCCTTCTTCCCTCTCTCCCTCCTTCTCTATTTTCTTTCTTATTTTTTTGCTTGGGAATTAGATTTGTAGCTGGTCATTCTTTATTAGGCATTTTTACTTTTCAGACTGTCTTTTGAAGTCTCAGTAATTTTTCTTTTTATTCATTAGCCTCTTCCACTTTCATTGCTGTGTCAAACACCTTTTTTCCTACTTGGATCCCTGAGGCTGAGAGATTTAAGGATCCTACTGATTCCCTGTCCAGAACAAATTCTATTTGGAAACTAGATTAGGTTTTCTTGTTCCCTTTCTATTTTGCATGGAAGCCACTTTGCTTTTAGCAAGTTCTGTGATAGACTTCCTTTCACTCATCTCACCTTAAGCCCTTAAGATTTCACCTCTTTAATGTTTTCCTTTGTGTGATGGGGGCAGAATCAATGCCATTGTCCTTTAACTCTTTAGGGTTGAGAACTGAGGGGGGGGATTTTCACAGTAAGTCACTGTTATGGGGGAAGCACACATAGGTTTCCAGTCAAATCCTGAAACAAACCTATAAAGTTATTTGCATCGACTGTTCTTGGTGAGCTGAGGAAGGTTAAACTCTAAATTTAAATTTAAGTATTTAAATTCTCTGATGTCATTTCATGAAGTTCATGCAGTGTTTTTGTCCTATCTTGTAATTCAGCTTTCATTGCCATATAGTTGTTGTGTAATTCCATTTTGGCAGGTTTTTAGGTTGGAAAGTTATGGGATAACTGACTATTGTCTTGGTCTTGCCCATTACAGGACTCTGTACAAACAAGCCACTATCATCCTGGCCTTGGATTCCTCAAAGGAGGAAGTCCTTAAGTACCCTTCTAATTCTGATTCTATGGTTTATGAGGAGACTATTTGCCCTCTAAGACTCCTTTTACCTTTGAAATAGTATGATTCAGTGAGAATTGGTTACCAGTTAATATATTTATTCAACTATGTTCAAGCTTTCCTAAATTATTCTTTAAGCCCAATTCAGCCTAAGATATGGAAAGTGTCTGGTTGGATTGTTAATCAAGGCAAAGAAATTATTATAGAAATAGATTTTCTGGTTAGCTCTCTGAAGAATTAGAATGGGCATTTCATCTCAGAAGTAGGAAGAACTTTTTCTGTTTTAGTCTTTTGTTCTATTTTATTCTGATCTGGCATCCATAAGACTTTTTTGGTCCCATTCTACCTTAAGTATGTGGGTTATCTGTATTAGCTGTATTGAAGAATGAAATCTCCCACCTTTGTTGCTTAAATAACTTAAATTCTCTCTAAAGGAGTTCTACAAATGTTTCTCTGATATTATAACTGAAATTCTTCCTTTGGATTTTGTCACATGATTAATTGATAGGTGTACGGACAAGATGCAGGCCTAAGACAAGTACGCAGGAAGGCCAGCAATTAAAGAACATTGCCTGACCTGGGCACTGGTGGCAAGTACGATAGGTATTTAGTCTATCTAGAAGGTGTCATGTACACAAAGTTCATATCTTTTGGTTGCTAATAGACAAAAAATATGTTCCCAGAGGGCATCTTCTCAAATTACCAAGTGCCTAGCCAGGGATCCTTAGTGACAAGAGGGCAGACCACTGTCTAATGTCAAATCCTAATGTTCAAGTCCTCAGATTCCCCTTCTACTATACTTAAGACTCAAGATATAATCAAAAACCCAGAATCTTCCTGAGTTGAGCAATTTCCTAGTATACAGGGAAGAGATGCTTATAGTTCCATAGTGACATTGTAATCCTGACTTTGCACACAAGAGCCTTCCATTCATTCCAAAGATACTTACTGGGCAGCCAACACAGCAGTGCTATGTTAGGAACTACGCTCTGAAGACATGTACTGGCTAACAATAGATAGATCCATCTCTCTTATCTATTGATCTATACATCTGTCTCTCTATTGGTCTGTCTGTCTATGTCTCTATACATGTATATATAACCTACATATGACCTAATAATGGCTTTACAACATAAATTATAATATGTAAGTGCAGTGAGAAGTATAGAGGTATCATTTCTAGCTGGGGAATAAGAGAGTATCAGGGAGGAGGTAGCATTTGAGCTGAGTCTTAAAGGGCAGATAGGATTTCTTTGGGTTAAGTTAGTACAAAAGGGCATTCCATTTAAAAATGTTTTATTGGTGGTCTTTTAAACAATCATTGTACATCGTTTACTCCCTTTCTGTTGACTGTCAGGAGACATGCTTTCATGAAGTCTTCTGAAGAAAAAGATTGATCACTGCAGAAATTTGAATTCTGAAGTCTCTTAATGTTGCTTTCCTTTACAATATTTCTTTTGCATTATTATTACACTATGTCTGACTCTTTGTAATCCTATTTGAGGTTTCCTTGCACTAATACTGGAGTAGTTTGCCATTTCTGTTTCCAGCTCATATTTACAGACAAGGAAACTGAGGCAAACAGGAATAATTTACTCAGGGTTACATAACTAGTAAGTGTCTGAGGCTGGTTTTGAACTCAGGAAGATGAATATTCCAGACTCTAGGCCCAGGATCTTACCCAATGTACCACCTAGCTGCCTTCTTACTCTATAGTCATTGTGTAAATTACTCTACTTACTTTGTTCTTCTTCAATTTAGATATCTTTTCAAGTTTCTCTGAGTTCTTTAAATTATTTCTTATTGGGATAATAATATTTCATTCCATTCACCTAACAATTTGTTCAGCAATTTCCTAATTGATGGACACCCACTTTCCTTCCAGCTATTTGACATTACAAAAAAGTGCTGCTATAATTATTTTTTTATTTATGGGAACTTTCTCATCTACTTTTGACCTTCTTAGGGTTTATGACTCATAGTGATATTACTGGGTCAGAGATCATGTAAAATTTAGCAATCTTTTTTAGTACAGGGTAATTCTAAACTATTTCCCACAATGGACAAACCAATTCATACCCCTATCAACAGTGAATTAGTGTGCATATTTTCTGAGCACCCTTCCAACATTTTCCATCGTTTTTGTCTTTTGTTATCTTGGTGCTAAGGGTGAAATAGATGAAATCTCTTTAATTGTGTTAACTTTCTGTCTTATTAGTGATGGCAAGCATTCTTTCATAGGTTTATTGATAGCTTACATTTCCTCTTCAGAAACCTTTTCATATCTTTTATGTGTGTGTTTTTATGTGGGTATATGTAACAATGTCTATACATCTATACACATATATGTGTCTGTATATGACAGTGAGAAAAATCATCAACAGGTTCAAGGATTAAATTCAAATCCTGCTTTTGACATTTACAGCCATCATGATCTTGGACTAGTCACTTAACTTTGGGGCTCAATTTCATCATCTGAAAAAATTAAGGAGTTGGGAATGGCATCTTTCCAGTTCTGTATTTGTGGTCCTCTGAATACAAAGGTTTGATATAACAACTGGATGGCAATAATATTTAGACTGATTCTTTCAAGAAGTTTACTGATGAAGGGAAGGAATAGAGGGCAGATAATAGTTTGTGGGAATATCTGGACCTGCAGAAGAATTTTCATTGGTAAAAAGAAAGGTTTGAATAGATATATGTGACAGAAAATAAAGGGGGAGATATTGAAGATGGAGCAGGTAGTAATTGATGAAGAACAGATTGCTAGTTTTTCAATGTACTTATGGAATTTCAGAGATGGGAAGGACTCAAAGATCATTTAAGCTTGACTCATGTTTGAATAGGAGTCTGCTCTACTTTTCCTAATACAGCAATTAATGAAGACTGCAGATGAAAAACTCACAACTACTTCTTTAAGCTGCTCTTCCACTTTTAGACTATTCTCATTGGAATATTTTCACTTCAAGTTTAGAACCCAAGAGTCTCCTTTTAAAGATGGGCAGGATTGAGATATACTCCTAGAAGCCTTTAAATGACAGGCAGTGGAAAGGAACGAGTACAGGACTGGGAGATCTGGCTATAGATACTGTCTATCAAACTTAGTAGCAGTGACCAAGGACATTTCACTTAACTTCTGATCTTCATTTTCCTTATCTATAAAATGTGAATTATATTACCTATATTACTGTCTCAGTTATTAAAAAATGAAAAACTTTACTGAAAGCCTCGAGTAACTACCATTTTTAATAAACATAGGAAGGATGTAAGAAACAATTATTTGTGTAAGAAACTGATTTTTTCCCCCCTTCAAAAATGAGAGAATCCCCGAATGCCACTAAGGGACAGGTTGCTTACAAGATTTTCCTGAATATACTTTTGGTTAGGTTCCCTTGGCTTTACCATTTGGTGAGTGAATTTTTGAGTATTCAATTAATTATTTCATTTTTGAACTTTTAAAATAAGTCCACTAAAAAGAGAGACTTCCATGAAGAAGAGTACATGAGTTGAGAAACTGGTTTTTACCCTTTTAGAGGATTCAATATTAGAATATGATTTAGTTGGATGAGATTATGCCCTTAAACCTCTGCAGTTTTAAGGCTGCAGTTCCCAGGTTTTCCTCGTGTTTTTTTTTTTTTTTCTGGAAAAGAACTTATGAATTGCTACCATTTCCTAAATCTTGATCCTGCTCAAAAAACTTCAGCACTTAATTATTTTTGCCTCTAAGTTAACAATATACAAACTCCTGCTAAGCATTTAAAACCCTTCACAATCAATCTTTAGCCTACCTTTCCAGGCTGATTCCACATTACTCCATGTTCCAGATAGACATTTCATCTCTACCTCCATACCTTTGACAAGGTGTTTTACCGTATTTGGAAAGCTCTCCTCACAATTTGCTGTTTGGATTTTCCATCTCCCCAGAAGGGTGATCTTAAATGCACATGTTTTAAGGGGCCTTTGCTAATTCCTGCACTAATTTCCCCTCCCTGCCCAACCCCCTTGTAATTTATTTTGTATATATTGGCATAGGGAATAGGGATCTAGACTTGCAGCCAGGAGGCTCAAGTGTGACCTGGCTCACACTTGGCTGTGCAACTGTTAGAAAGTCATCTAATCTTTCATTCCTCTTCTAAGAGTCAAAATTTCAGAGAATATGCCAACTTGTATGGATAGAAGGCAAGAACCCTTCTATGCCAATTAAATGTCAGTCCCTATCTCATTTATTTATCTATGAAGATATCCTATGTCTTTCCAAAAACATATAAGTTCTTTGAAGGTAGGGCTTGTCACATTTTCATATAGTTGTAGCTCCTGCTACAGTGTCTGGCACAAGATAGGTGCTTAATAAATGGTTTTTTAATTCATTCATGTGAATCCCAGTGCTATGGTGGGATCTTGGTGACAGAGACTCAGAAGTGTCTGAAGGGGGGGTGATGGGTACAGGAGGTGTAGAAATTGGGTAGGAATACCAAGCCTCCACTCCATTTAACCCCTTGACGCATAGCTTTTGTACCAGCCCTGTACCATTGAATGGGATAGGGTTTGCATAACCAAAAGTAAACTGGCAGCAGGAGACAGTTTGTCTTTAGATTACATTTATTTCTTAGCAGTGTTTGTGTCACAGGTTCAGTCACTAGGTCTGCCAGCCTCTGATAATCATTGGAGAAGGGATAGGATTAAAAACAATTTATTTCTTCTTAGAACAAAGCTAGAGTAGAAATGGGCACCATAACCAACCCCAAATAATCCAGTGAGCATATTTAAGTACTCTTTGGAGGATAGAGTCGTTTGCTATGAGAGGAATAAGATTCAAAGTAAAGATAAGTGTTGGTCCCCTGAAGAACTTGTTGATTAGTCAGAAGAAATGACATGCACAAGCATTTATACTTGAAAAGATCTATGATCAAATAAGAAAATATAGGTTTTAAAAACCTACAAGTGCTAGATAAATGTTGGCTGCTATCATTATGAATGTCAACAAAATCCACAAACTTCCATGCTCTCTGCTACAGAGAAGATAGCAATTTCATCTCATCTCCCCCCACCCTCATTGTCTCTGTGTCCATTCCCCCTTCCTAACTTTGGAAATCTGCCATCTCTCAAGCTAGTCAGAGGAACTGGCTCTGCCATTCACGAAGGCACCCTTTAAGCTGTCTGAGCCTCAGTTTCCAAATCTCGAAAATGAAGGAGCTGGACCACATGACCACTAAGGCTCTTTCCACCTCTAAATCCTTGATCTGTGGCTTCTTATGTCTCCTCAGTCCAAGCTGGCAGTAGGAATCTCTGGGTAAGGGCTTTAGCATAAGCACTTTTGTGGGTTTGAAGAAGGGGAGAGCACATTCTTTTCACTTAAAAAAATGTACAAGAGGAGAAGAAGTGGTGAATGAGAGTGTAGGTCATGTTTTGTTTTGGCTTCCTGACCATTTTCCATTGTAAGCTAAAATCCATATCCTTGACTTTAGTGTCTCTAGGGAGTTCCATTTGAGGCACTGGATTAATTTGTACTTACTTGCTTATGCTTTGCCTTGCCAGTGTTATTTTCTTGGTAGGGATTTTTATGCTCTTCTTCCCCCAATAAAGTCCCCAGCTAACTAACTAACTAACTGACTAACATTTTGCTTTTGTTATGTTTTTACAATAACTCCACAGTACCAAGGACAGTGCTCAACACTGATTAAACACTTAAGAACTGTGTAGGTGACTTTAATCATTATCAATTAAGCATCTACTATTATGTATAGAATTCTATGTTAGATGCTGAATGGATGTGATAGCTCTTACCCTCACAAGAGCTTACATTCTAATGGAAAATTATGTTATAGCCAAAACTGTTACCTGAATTTGTAGAACATTGGTGCAAGCAATGAGCTGTGGAGGGTGGGCTAAGGAAAGAGAGATATTGCCATTGGTGATAATTAGAGGCTTTGTGAAAAAGGTGAAATTTTATTTGGGTGTTAAAGGATGGGTTATTCCATGAGATTTGAAAGGTCTAAAACTGGAAGGGATATTAAATTCACTTGGTAGAAATGGATCTAGAGAAACCCAGGGAACAGTAGAAATCAGCATAGCTTTCTCTGAATATCAGAAAAGTATTTTTTTGGGGAGGCTTAAGGATAAATGTATGGCACTGTGTGCTCTAAGTCTCTTAAGTAAGGGATTTAGTCCTGTACAATTGAATTGAATCAGCTTGGAAGGCAGTTGTAGCCAGAATAATTTATCTGGTACTTTTCTGTTTCTCCATTTTATCTTCTATTGTTTTAAAATATAGCTTTAGAAGTGATTAGTGTAGAAGGTCACAATAGCTTCTTGGATGTTCCTAAGTAGGCATTAATTACATCCAGAGTATAAATAGAATGCTGCTATAAAGAAAATAGGACTTACTGTTCTGTAAGAAATGACCAACAGGATGATTTCAGAAAGGCCTGGAGAGACTTACACGAACTGATGCTGAGTGAAATGAGCAGGACCAGGAGATCATTATATACTTCTACAACAACTAGATGATGACCAGTTCTGATGGATCAGGCCATCCTCAGCAACGAGATCAACCAAATCATTTCTAATGGAGCAGTAATGAACTGAACTAGCTATACCCAGAAAAAGAACTCTGGGAGATGACTAAAAACCATTACATTGAATTCCCAATCCCTATATTTATGCACACCTGCATTTTTGATTTCCTTCACAAGCTAATTGTACAATAATTCAGAGTCTGATTCTTTTTGTACAGCAAAATAATGTTTTGGTCATGTATACTTATTGTGTATCTAAGTTATATTTTAATATATTTAACATCTACTGGTCATCCTGACATTTAGGGGAGGGGGTGGGGGGGTAAGAGGTGAAAAATTGGAACAAGAGGTTTGGCAATTGTTAATGCTGTAAAGTTACCCATGTATATATCCTGTAAATAAAAGGCTATTAAATAAAAAAAAAAAAAAATAAAGAAAATAGGACTCATTTGGATTGTAAAGTTATTTGATTCAAACCAATCCCCCATGCACACACATCACTGATGAGGTAAGATTTATATGATCTAAAATCAATTGTTTCAGCCCTTTGTGCTAAAGGGCATAATAGAAGCTTAGAAAATACAGCAAAAATTATGTTGTGGTTCAGTATTTAACAAAACTTTATTTCTAACTCCAATTCCTTTTAAACCCCCAGAGAACAGAGGAAGGAGTCAAGGCCCTGGTCTGACCAGTGAAGTTTCATGTAGCTCTTCAGCCAGGAGATCTTGGGAGAATGCCCTAGGCAACTCTGAACTCTTGGGGTTAGTTGGCTTGAGCTAGAATTTGATTGGCTCTCCTCAAATGCCCAGGAAAGGGACAAAAATCGGCCTCTAAGAATGTGTGCTGGGGTAATGGTGGGAAGGCAGAGAGAGGAAAAGGGACAGCAAATTATAAAGCTCTGCTTCTCTCACTAGGTGTCCTATTCTTAGTTTCTTTGGAACTTCTTACCACTAATTTGCCTCGCCTACTGTGGTTTTTGCTTCTAAACCTCTTTTTTCTCGGCAGTATTACAAGTTTAAGCAGAGCTGACTAGGGAAGTAGGAGGTGAGATAAACTGGTTAAGAAGTAGAAAGATCAATCAGTCAACAAATATTTATCAGTTTAGCTTGATCATACACCTATTATTTTATAGAGTACTCACACAAGGCAAGTGCTCACATAGAGGCGAAGAAGCTATGTAAGGACATTCTCAAGGTCTCTTTGAATAACTTTGGAATTGATTATGTGACTTGGGAGGAGACGCTGGCACACAACTGCCCAGCATGTGTGCCTTCATCAGAAAAGGTGCTGTGCAGAATTGAAATGACTCAAAAGAAACATGAGGACAAATCCACCCTAAATGTGTGGAGTATTTGTGCTCAATCTATGTCAGAGCATTCCAAGCTTGTTGGTCTGATCAGTTAGTCAGACACAATGTAACTTTTAAGATGTCATTTTGGTCCTCTGATAACCACCAATGTGCCAAGCAGACATGTAGTTAAGTGAGCAACCATGTATCATCTAGACTGGTACTCTATTCCCTATTAGACTTCCCAAGTCTTGCAGCCCTATCTCTATATAGATATAATCACAATTTAAGGTGTTATGGTTGTGATTTAGAGCAGAGCTTAAACTTTCCATTGGAGACCTCTTTTTGTCTAAGAAATTTTTACATGACCCTGGGTATGTAGCTGTATAAAATAGGTGTACAAATCAAACATTTACTGATAATAAATCAGTTTTGGGACCCCCCCCCCAATGTTATGTGACCCACAGTTTAAAAAGTTTTGATTTAGAGAAGAGAATCTTGATCAAGAAATGGGGATGGGGCAGGAGAGGAATCTATTCTTTATACTATAACTGATCACTACTTACTGTTTATGTGTCCATGGACAAATCCCTTAAAATCTGAACTTGTTTATTCTTTTGTATAAAAGAAGGACTTGGACTGAACTTTTTAAAATTGTAATATTCTTTGTTTTATGAATCATGTTGGGAGACAAAAGGGAAAAACCATAAAAGAGGAAAAAAAACAGAAGAAGTGAACATGTATTGATTTATATTCAAGCTCCATAGATATTTTTCTGGATGCAGATGGTGCTTTCTATTCAAACTTTATTGGGATTGCCTTGGAAGACTAACAAGGAAAGAGCCCATAACTAAGGTAGAACAATCAGGATTTTGCTCCAAGGCACCAAATTTTGAGATCTGTGTTGACAGCACCTTAAGTATTTTAGTTTCATACAAAGAATAGAACTCAGCATATTAAAATAGCAAGAGTAATTAATTCAAAGAAGCTACCACATGGTGACTAGATTGATGTTTGGCCATACCAGATTTCCTCCAAATGTATCATAGATGCTTCACCTTGGTTTCCTGGGTTCTCTATAACTCCATAAACTAATTATGGATTTTTTATCTCTTGTTTCTGGTAGTCTGTGGTATGCATGTGTGCACATGTGCATACACACACACACACACACACACACACACACACACACACACCCCCCAGTGGGTTGTAAAGTGATTTCTTTGTATTTCCTCTCATGGTATGGTTCATAATCAAAGAGTGAATTGGAGATAGGTCAAAGTAAAAGTTAATTCATATGTCTAGAGTTTTCATTGCTTTAAGAGTTATATAGAAAAAAGAGAGAGCTGGCTATTTAGGGTTGTTTTTGTTTTTATAGGTTGCATATAAAAACCTGTTGATTATCACTCTTGTCTTATTATGGCTGTTTATTTTAACCACTCCACAAACATATACTTTAACCTGGAGATTTTAAAGGTGCCTTTTGAATTCAACCATAATCCCAGTAGTACGTAGCATAGATTTAAAAACATATTTTCCTGCTGACTTTAAAAAACCAAAAGAAATAATAAATTACATTTGTTACCAAATACTCCACTAGATTTATTTAAAAACACTTTAAACAATGAAGAGGCACTGTAATTCGGAATTCTTCACTTTAAATTAAAAATAAATATTTAAGAATTTGTTTTGGAAATATTGAAAGAGGAGAATGCTCTATTCTGGGAGAGATTTAAAAATGTTACTATTCTATATCTTTCTATTCTAGAACCTGGCTGTTTTCTTATTTCCTTAGAAATATCTGTCATTTCCTTAGCATTTATGCTGTGAGCTACTATGTTAATTTAGACTCCCTTCATCTCATGCCTGAAGTTTTAAAATGAACTATTTGGCTTCACCAAATGTGTTCTCCCTTTCAAAAAATTTTTTTGTCCTTCATAACACTGATTGATTCATCATAAGATCATAGCTTTTAAAGATAGAAGAAATCTTAGATCAGGTCCAACCTACTCATTTTACAAATGGGCCTAGAGAGAGGGAAGGAGAATGAACATTTATATAGTGCTTGTCATGTGCCAGACTGCTAAGCCCCTTCCCTTTATGAAAACAAATATTCTCATTTGATAACATGGTGTTTTTAATAAATTCATTTTATTAAATGCTACCTTTCCTATAGGCAATAGGGAACCACTGAAGGTTTTTGGAATAACATGGTCAGACCCTTCCATGAGGAAGATTGCTGAGATTGCTTTGACAGATGTTTGAAGTCTGTTAGAAAGAGAGGAGAAACTCACTGGAAGTAGGAAGGCCAGAAAGGAGGCTTTTACAGGACTAGGGTCACAGTTACCCTGAGAGTTTTCCTCTCCTAAATGGAGAGAAGGGGAGAAGTTTGACATTAGTAATAGGAATAGCAGAACTTGGTAATAGATTGGACTTGGAAAACTAGGGTGAGGAGTCAGAAGACTAGCATTCTGGATAACTGAGTTGATGCCACATATTTGTCATTTGATGCTGTCAAAAATGAGGAAGCAAAGGTTAAGAAACATGATTAATTCCACCTCATGTTAATTTGAGACACAGGTGGGACAACCAGATGGAGCTATCCAAAAACTTTTATTGGGTTTTGAATTGGAGCTTAAGGAAAAGACTAGGACTAGATACAGAGAGTTTGGAGTCCTCTTCATGGAATTCATAATTTGTAACCATGAGAGAGTGTAAGATTATTAAAGGACAATATTAGAGGGAAAGAAAAAACTAAGGATGTTATTTTTTGTGTGTGTGTCACCTATGCTTAAGAGACAGAATTTAGTCAAAAGGAATTTATTAAGCACTTACTATGCCAGCTAGATGAAATAGTGTCAGCCCTACAGTTGGGAGGACCCGAGTTCAAATCGCTTCAGATACTTAAGACATGGTTTCCTCATCTGGAAAATGAATTGAAAAAGAAAATGGCAAACCACTCTAGTATCTTTGCCTAGAAAATCACATTTGAGGTTATGAATAGTTGGACATGATTGAAATGACTCAACATAAAAATAATTTGCATGTAGGTGACTAAATAGAAAATATACACAAATATAATAAAGATTTTTAAAAATGAGGTCATGGAAGGGGACCCAGGAGGAATTAGGAAAAAGTTCTTGTAAGAGGTAGATAGGGGTTCCAAAATGTGGAGGAAAAACATTATTTGAAGCTTGGAAAACAAGCTGTGTAAAGCTATGGAAGTGAGGTGGCATATTCTGTATAGAAAAAAGAGTTAGGTCAATTGAGTTGACGTGTGTCAGGGGATTAATGAGTATTTAACTAGGAGAGACAGGCTGCAACTGGGCTTTCAATACCTGAGAGGAATAAATTTTCAAAGACAGATGACTGAGTGATGGTGACAAAGAACAAGATTTGGATGCCTCTTGGGGGGGGGGGGGGGTAAGAAGTTGGTTGACTCTTGACCTGGTTTTTGAGAATTTGGTGTTCCAGCTTTGGTTTTCCAGAGGACCAGTGCAGCAGAGGAGGAGCATCCTGCTTTTGGGAGAGTGTCAGAACATGTGACTTGTTCAGGAGGAAGCCACATTGTAGTTGGTTTCCTACTGATGCTTTTGAAGAGGACAAGCCTGGTATAGGGGAAAGTATGGAAGTTCCTGATCTCCCATGTATGCATTTCAGGAAGTCTGAATTTGCATGCAACAAATTTGCTTCTTTTCACTAACTTGGAACAGAAATTTAGTGTTCCTTTGAATTACAAATGTAGGCAACAGAAATTATTCTGGTAGCTTCATCAGCCTGGCAAAAATGTCTATGATGGGGCAGAGGGGAGACACTGGGGGTAGCTGGCTCAGGCACTAGGCAGAGCTGCCTATAAAGAGTAGAGTGAGTTGGAAGCTAGATTGCTGCCCTCTTTTGTTATTCATTTGGTTTTCTTGGAAAAGATTGGAGTGGTTTGCCATTTCTTTCTCCAACTCATTTTACAAACAAGAAACTGAGGCAGTTAGGTGACTTGCCTAGGATCACACAGTCTCTGAGATTAGAAGTTATCAGTTTATCCTGGAAGGGACATGTCATTGAAACCAGGCTGAACTACAGATTGGAGAGTGGAATAAGCCACACCAAAAATTAAGAACTTCTCTTTTAAGTCTATTGGAGTATATTTTTGATTAACAAGGGTGGACTTCTATTTGGGGTGGGGTAAGAGGGTGGTCCCCCCCAAAGGAAGAAAGAAAGAAAAGAACATCAGGAAAACTTAAAATATGGAGAATTTCAAAAGCAGGGCAGTTTTTGTTACTATCTTGTCAAATTTAACATATATATATTAAAAGCAATGTATACTCTAATAGAACTCCAGTTTTTAACACAAACCTCTTTCTGTTCTTTGTATATTGAAGTGTTTAGATTTATTAACATTTATTTGTTATTCAGTGATTTCAGTCGTTCCTATTCTTCATGACACATTTGGGGGTTTTGGCAAAGATATTGGAGTGGTTTGCCATTTCCTTCTCCACTCATTTGACAGATAAGGAAACTGAGGCAAACCCCAAATCTGAGGCCAGATTTGAACTCAGGAAGGCTCAGTGCAATATTCACTTCACTACTCAGCTGCCCCATGTGCTGATAGATCACACATATTTTCTAAGATCTCTCTTTAGTCTATGCATATAGATATTCATAGAAATGCTCAAACTTTATGGAGAGAAATGTTCTATTTTTTAATGATGCTATTTAATTAAAATCCTTTGTTATTTTTAAAAATGCTTAAGTTGATAATGAAAAAAAATTTAAAGAAATTGTTTGACTTGTCTGGAAAGCACCTTTGTGACTAATTCTTTAGTCATTAGAACAAAGGGTTCATAGTGTTTTTATTCCCTCCATTCCATGCTGATATCCTTCCACCCTCTGTTCAATCAGTAGGTAAGTAGGTAAACTTTGTTTCACTTGCTAGTGTAATCTACTGGTCTAAATGAATCCCTTTTGTTTATAATAAGGAAAGGTCCTGCTAGAGCATGCCATCAGTTCTAGTGTTTGCTGTTGTGGTTAAGACCATATCAGCCTTGTTGTCTTTTTTATTTTTAATTAGGGAATTGTCATTTAACAATGTAATCTGAAAAAGATACAGCCTTTGTCCATGTAAATTCTAAGACTTTGTCCCTTCTGAGCTGAGATGCATGAGTTTATTAGAGGAAGTGTAAAAGAAACTATTTTGCCACACCTAATTTTTAAACCAGTCCTATTTATAAATATTCTTTTGAGTGCCTACTATGTGCAAGAAACTGATTCGTTGTGAAGCTAATCTACAGTCACCACATGGATTATTTTGTTTCCAAACTGTTTCCAGTTTATGTCTGTGGCTAATAAGTAAATAAGGAATTGTTCTTTGTGGCTTCTGGAGTTATTCTTATAACCATATTTGCCTTGGATCCATGTCTCAGTTGTGTTTTTCTATCTCTGTGTATGTCTCTCCCTTTCAGTGTCTCTCTTCCCTCCGACCCCCCCCACTTTCCCAGTCTCCTTTTCTTTCTTTCCTGTCCACCTCTGCTTGCTCTCCTTGCTTCTCCTATGTAATCTGTAATCTGTTGGAGAATTTTTTTGGGGAGGATCATGTAACCTTTGGCTAAAGGCATTGAGACCTCATGCTAGTTTTCTGTTTTGTTCTGCTGGATCTTAGCTTTATGATTAAACTGAAAGAATGACCACAGGTGGTCTTAGAATTTACTTTCCTGCTGAAGTGGAGTTTGGTTATGGAAAGTTGCCTACTGCTGACTCTTATACTTGCCAAACCCAATCGTCCCTGGCTTTGAAACCCTACCACAAATTAGCATATACCATCCAATCAACCAGGCATCGAGGGAAAGAGTATTACTTGGCATCCTCTTCCAGGCTGCCTTGCCTAAGTCCCTTCCTAATTCTCTGGCAGCCAAGTAGGAGTCTCTTAAGAACCTATAAACTGGAAGATAATTCCACTTCAGAGTTATAGCCTCAGAGCTAGCTGGGGAGGGTATCCTTTAGCCAGTGGCCCCTTCTCTCCCCTCACATTCCCAGCTCTATGACATAGAATGTGGTACTGTGCATTCCTTTTTTGTTCTAGTTATTTTTTTTTCTGATATTTGTCAAAATGAAATTTACTAGTGTTGCCAGAGATGGGGGAAGTTGAACACTTTTGTGATTATGGGGCAAGAACAATGATCACTTAAAGGCCTCATTTCCAAAATATATAGAGAATTAACTCTAATTTATAAAAAATCAAGCCATTCTCTAATTGAAAAATGGTCAAAGGATATGAACAGACAATTCTCAGATGAAGAAATTGAAACTATTTCTAGTCATATGAAAAGATGCTCCAAGTCATTATTAATCAGAGAAATGCAAATTAAGACAACTCTAAGATACCACTATACACCTGTCAGATTGGCTAGATGACAGGAAAAATAATGATGATTGTTGGAGGGATGTGGGAAAACTGGGACATTGATTCATTGTTGGTGGAGTTGTGAACAATCCAACCATTTTGGAGAGTAGTTTGGAACTATTCTCAAAAGTTATCAAACTGTGCATACCCTTTGATCACAGTGTTACTACTGGGATTATATCCCAAAGAGATTATAAAGAAGGGAAAGGGACCTGTATGTGCACTGAATGTTTGTGGCAGCCCTTTTGTAGTGGCTAGAAACTGAAACTGAATGGATGTCCATCAGTTGGAGAATGGCTGAATAAATTGTGGTATATGAAAATTATGGAATATTACTGTTCTGTAAGAAATGACCAACAGGATGATTTCAGAAAGGCCTGGAGAGACTTACACGAACTGATGCTAAGTGAAATGAGCAGGACCAGGAGATCATTATATACTTCAACAACAATACTAGATGATGACCAGTTCTGATGGATCAGGCCATCCTCAGCAACGAGATCAACCAAATCATTTCTAATGGAGCAGTAATGAACTGATCTAGCTATACCCAGAAAAAGAACTCTGGGAGATGACTAAAAACCATTACATTGAATTCCCAATCCCTATATTTATGCACGCCTGCATCTTTGATTTCCTTCACAAGCTAATTGTACAATAATTCAGAGTCTGATTCTTTTTGTACAGCAAAATAATGTTTTGGTCATGTATACTTATTGTGTATCTAAGTTATATTTTAATATATTTAACATCTACTGGTCATCCTGCCATTTAGGGGGGGGGGGGGGGGGGTAAGAGGTGAAAAATTGGAACAAGAGGTTTGGCAATTGTTAATGCTATAAAGTTACCCATGTATATATCCTGTAAATAAAAGGCTATTAAATAAAATAACAATATTAAATAAAAGAACAATGATCACTTCATTTTATTTTCAACATCTATTTTTAAAACCAGGAAAAGACTTTTGACAATAGTAGTAGAAGGCTATTCAAAATGCCAAAGGTGTGAATTCCTCTACCTGAAGATTTTATTTTCTCTTGGCTATAAATTATGATAAAATGATTACCTTTTCATTCTCTACATCTCTTTTTTGGGATGTTGTTAATTGCACACATACACACACACACACAGAAGTTCAAGACTTAAACTTTGTCAGACATGGTTTCTTTAGCTAATAGAAGGCACAGGTTAAGCAAGGTGACACAGATTTTTGTATATGCATATAAATAATTTGACCATCATTAAATAAATTGCAAGTTGCTTAATTCCACATCAGTAAAATGGGAACACACTGAAAAAGAAAATGATATCATTCAAGTATCTTTGTGAAGAAAATCCCATAGACAAAAGTCTAGAGGGTCAGAAAGAGATACTGAATGATTGAACAACAAAGATATTCTAGAAACATTGTGAGGAAGGTGTTCATTTCATATCTGGAAGATTACTTGTGTAGGATATCTACAATGCCATTTATAGGAACAGCTAACAGGCCAGTTTGGCTTGAAAAGGAAGGGAAGAGAGAGAGGGAGAGAATATATGTGAGTATGGAGGGAGTATCATGAAATAAAACTGGAAGGGTAGGTGGGAACCATAAGACCTTTAAATTCCAGATTATGGATTTTTCTTGAATTTTATCCTAGGGGCAATAGTGATCAATTAAAGATTTTGGGGTCCAGGAGGGTTAAAATGGTCAATTCTGTATTTTGGGAATATCTGCTTGGCAGGTCTGTGGACCATTGATTGGAAAGAGAAGACACTGAAGTCAGGGAGACCAATTAGTAAGTATACCAGGAAAGAAGTGATTAGATCATGCATGAATTAGTGAATTAGAATTGAAGGGCAAAGATTCCAAAGATGTTGTGGAATTAAGTTCCACAAAACTTGGCAACTGATTGGATATGGGGATTGAGAGATGTAAAAGAATTAAGGATGACTCTCCTTTGGTTCAAACCTGAGTGCCTGGAAGGATTACTACATCAACTACAGAACTGGAGGCATTTAGAGGAGAAATGAATCTATAGGAAATAAAAGTTCCATTTTGGATAGTTTTAAGTTGAGATGAAATGAAACATCCAGGGGATGAAATTCATCTGATAGCAGCAATTTGGAGATTAAAGTTAAAGAGAAAGATGAAGATTAAAATTAGAGATAAGGGGGAAGGGAAGGGAGAGAAATGACACTTAACTATAGAAGGAATCTGGAAGGTATTGGAGCTGAACTTTTGAAGTTAATTAAGAATTCTAATAGAGTTAACCAAGAAATGCATTTCAAATACTGGCCAAAAGCATGGAATGGTTAATTATAATATCCTGCCTGAAATGCGGCAAATTTTGACCAGACCTTAGAATGCGTTTTTGGGAAGTAATGGAAAAATATGGGAGACAGATTGTGGAGGGCTTTACATTCCAGAGGAGTTTGCATTTTATTCTAAGGGCAATATAAAACTGTGTGAGATGGGTGCTAGACCCCCTTCCCCAATTTCAGAGACATCTTCAGGTACAAAGAGAAAACATTTATTTATTCCCTGCAGGGAGAGGTCCAAGCACACTTGGGAGACAATTTAGCTCCCAACACGGGCTTGTTGACCTGGTCCACAGGAAGTAGTAATGTTGTCTGCTTCCTGTGGGTCACGTCACTTCCTGTCACTTACCTAGGGTCTTGGTCGTTAGAGACCTCTAGGCTTAGGGTTCAAGTGATCTTCTGCAACCTGGGCCCAAGACCTGATCTTCTGGCTCTAGGAAGAGGGATCACATGACTTGGACCTAATCTCAGAGACTCCTTGAGAAAGCTTCACCTATCTCACTCAAAACTTAGGGAGGGAATATAGAAATAGGAGAAATGTAGAAATACTGAAGGAGTAAGAGTTCAACAAATACTTGTCAACTGTGCATGCGGGGGGGGGGGGGGGGGAGAGAAATGAAGAAGTCTTTCCTAATTTGGGAACTCATGTATAGAGATAAAAAGGGGATCGATGAAAATATTATATCCTGTCGTTACTGGGGCTTTAATGAATGCAGGAGAGTTTAAGCAGGGAAGTTGGCTAGAAGTTCCTAGGAGGATGAGCCCAGGCAAATCATGCCCATCTCTTCCACCTTTGGTTTCCTCATCTCTAAAATGGGAATAAGGAAAGGCTTCCTATGGAAAGTGGGATTTGAGTCAAGTCTCAAAAAGCCAGGAAAGCTGAGATGTGAATGTGAGAATGGAGAGCACTACAGGTATGGGAGATCAGCCAGGATAAATGAATAGAGATGGAAGATAGTGTGTTCAAGGAATAGCAAATAGGATGGTGTTCCAGGTTCAAAGGAATGAAATAGGTTGGTAGAGCTTTAAATGCCAAAAAAGAACATACCTCATTCCTAATCTTAATTCTAATACCTTTCCCTATTAGAAACATTTTTAGTCTCTTCCCTCTCCTTCCACCAACAGTAACCTGGCTCTCATATTTATTTTCTTATTATCTTGTATATAGCTTATTTATACAGTTATTCTTTCCACCCCGTGGGGGTTAGTGTGGTACCCCCATGATCTGGAAAATCATGTAAAATTTTCTGGCCTCCCTTTGTACCAGAAAAGAAATCTGAATTTTTCCCTCTTTTATGGAGGGTTCAAAGTACCTTATTGTAAAATTTGGGTTGATATTATATAACAATAATATAAAAATTATAATATATAATTATTGTATAATATTACATTTCTGCAAAATTGCACTTCTGAGTTTTTAAACTTTTTCTGTGGCATTTGCATGTTGTTTGTAGCTTACACAAAACTTCTCAAAAATTCAGATTTAATTTCTTATGTTGGTCCGTTATAAATTGAAACTACAATGGGGAAAACTGATATAGAAGGGATAACTGTGTATTTGTTTGTTGTCTCCTCCATTAAATTGTGAGCTCTGATGGGACAGGGACTTCCTTTTTCTTTATGTCCCCAATGCTTAACAGTTTGTGACACATAGCTACTTAATAAATATTTGGTGACTGATCCTAAAAATAATAGGGAGCCATAAGAGTTTATAGAGTAGGTGGAGAGGGGAGAAAGAACATTCCAGGCACAGAAACAGCTTCAGCAAAAATGTAGAGGGAAGTACATGATATGTTGGAGTGGGGTGGGGATTGTTCAGACCAGTTTGGTTAGAGTCAGATTGAATGGGTAGGAGCAATATGAACTAAGATAGGAAGGTAGGGTGGGACAAGATGATAGAGAGCATTGAAAACTACACAAGTCTGACTTTGAACAGCAATAGGAACACTAAAGATTTTTTAATCTTTAAAAAAAAAGCCATTAAAAATAGTAAAGGCATAACATGAAAAAAAGTCATAACAAAAAAAATTCTGGCGATGGAATAAAAGATTTGGGGAAGGCTACTGGAGTAGAAGCAGGAAGATGTTAGGATGTTATTATGATAGTTTAGACAGGTGATAATGAGGGCCTAAGCCAGTGTGGTGCCGGTGGGAACTCACAGAGAACAGATGTCGGAGATAGAGAGGTGACATCAGTATAACTTGGTGACACGTTGTGGGAAGAGAGGGAAAGGCCAAAAAGTATTCTAAGGTTTGGAGCCTTTGGTCCTAGTAATAGTACTGGAACAGTAAAGAAATGGGGAGGCTCAGATTGTGAGCTCAGTTTTGAGCTTGAGATGTGGATAGTACAACCATAAGACAAGTTCCTTATTAGGTGATATCTGAAAATTTGAGACTCAGGTCTTGATTAGAGATAAGAAAGAATGTGGGAATCATCTGGGAGTAGATGAAAAGGCCAAGTGCTAGTGGGAGTGTACCCAACTAAGATTGATTGGGGGTGGGGAAGGGAGTGGTTGTTGGATTTATTAATTCAGATCCCAGAACTTCTTGCTTAGACTGGGATGATTTGAGATGATAGGATTATAGAAAGAGATTTAAGAGGAGACATAATCATAGGATTATAGATTTAGAACTAAATGGTACTTTAAAACTCATTAAATCCAGTGTTCTTATTTTACCCAGAAGCAAACAAAGTCCCACACAGATAAGTATTCAAATTGATATTTGCACCCATTACACATTCAGCATTCTGCCTTCTAAAATCTTGCCTGTGGCCCAACACTTTGATTTTTACTGTGGATACTTAAGATGTATTCCTTTTTTTCCTTTAAAATTTTTGTTTTATTTTGAAATTAAGCACCCCAAAAACCCATTTATAACTTCTTTTTAAAATACACATATATTAAATTCAGCATACTTTTAAAGCTATCCTATTTATCTCCTTATGAACTTTTTTCTCTTCTCAACATTTAAAAAAATTTTTCAGCAGCCCATTTTTAAATGAAGAAAGGCAGATTGAATAGTAAAGACTCTGAAATGGCACTGGGTTCTAGTTTAGGCCCATCATTAATAGTCTGTGACACCTTGATTTATCAAATGGAGAGTTTGGATTAGTATGTCTTCAAGTTTTGACATAGTATGAGTCTATTAAAAGACTTTCTAGTTGCTAGAACCACACATGCCTGGAATAGGAGTTGTTGAGATTCCCCACAGGGCAGATTCATATGACTGTAAGTTTAAATAGAGTCCCTGCCATTTTTAGAGAAACAAGTTAGGACTTGGAGAAGGAAACATTCAAAAATATATCCTTTTTAATGTTTAAAATGAAAATGTGAAATAATGATAATCTCTTATTGATGGAAAAGATTTCTTTCTAGGTTAATGAAGTGACTGCTAAATGAGAGTTGGATTCACATAAATAATTGGGGGTATACTGAGGTGGAAGAGAGGAAATAGAATATTTGCTGTGCTTGACATTCAAAAAAGCAACATTATTTTGGGTAGCAATGAGGAAGGAACAGTCTCCTAAGCTAAAATGGTTTGATTGGGGGTGGGAGTGGAAGAAGGAAGATTGGAGGAACAGACACGCAGAAGGGATCTGAGAGACTATAGAAAGGGGCAAGTACAAGTTCTGCCCTGTTCAGTGAGTGCCTGCCCTCTGCCCTCCTTACCAATTATCCCACAAACACTGGAGGACAAACCAGGGGCCAGAAAAGCTTGCTCCACTTGTTAGATTGGTTGAGGTGTCATATCCTGTGTTTTCTCTGGAGGAATTAGATGAGAATGGCTTCCTTTTAGCCTTCATTCTTTATTCCAGTTTGCTGTATGGTGAGGAATAACTGTAGCTGCTGCTCTGTGATTTCTTATGTTTTCCTCTTCTCCTATGGCATTTTGGATATTTATGGAAAGCTGAACTCCTCAGTTATTTTATAAAAGAGTGTCTTCTACCCACCTCCATGCTCATATCATTTGGTATTGTTCAAGTGAATAAACATTTATTAGGTGCTCATTGTGTATGAGGCACTGGGAATGCTATATTCAAGAAAAAACAAAGAAACCACTAAATAGTTCCAGTTTATATTCTGAATTCTCCTGTTCTTGACCACTCACTACTTTCCAGTTATCGCTATCACAATGACATTTTTTACATAGACCTATGATTTTATTTGTGTAAGCATCAAATGAGATAACATGAAAAGCACTTTGTAAACTTCTAGTTATTATTCTGAATGTTATTATTAATAATAATAACTAGAGGCAGCTAGATGGTTCAGGAGATAGAAGTTTGTGCCTGCAATCAGGAAGTTGTTGTTCAGTCCTTTTTCAGCCACATCTGATTCTTTGTGACCACATTTTTTGGATATTCTTGGCAAAGATACTGGAGTGGTTTACTGTGTCCTTCTCCAGTTCATTTTACAGATGAAGAAATGGAGGTAAATAAGATGAAGCAACTTGCCCAAGGTCATGCAGCTTTAAGTATTTGAGTCTTCCTGATTTCAATCGTTCTATCCACTTTCCTAGCTAGTGTATGACCAGTTTTGGACACTTCCTAATTGTATGACACTGGTCAGTTCACTAACTCGTGTTTGCCTTCACTAGAGAAGGACACGGCAAACCACTCCATATTTTTGCGAAGAAAACCCTAGGAACAGAGTATGGTCCATGAGATCTCAAAGAATCAGAAATGACTGAAAAAGTAACACATTCCTGGTGTGGAAATTTACTCCATTGACACAGAACTGTAGTTCCTTAACTTTATAGCTTTATAAGTCATTTAGAAGCCCTGAGTGGTGACTTGCCCAGGATTACACGGCTAGTATATATCAGAGACCAGGTTTGAACCCCAACAATTCCAGCACTCCATCCACTGCATCTCAGGTTTGACTCTTTCTTAATTTCCTGATGGAAATTAATAGTAGAAAACAACCACCTCTCTTGTCTTGTAATCTGAAGATAATGTCCTTCACATAAGCACCTAGCATGTCTTTTTCCTCACTGCTTCTTGAGGGGATCACTGTTTCTCAACAGTATCTTTGATATCTTGGTGTGCTATTTTTCAAGAAAGTTGAATTTTTTTAAACTATAAAACTTTACTGTTGACAAAAAATTGGGAAAACAATCACTACATCATATGGAACATTTGGTACATAGTTTCCAGAAGTGTCTTGTTAGCAGGAATCAGAAAAAAGAGTTAGACGGGCCAGCAATTGTTTCTTGTTGCTTTTCCAGCTTGATCAGCTCTTTGGGCAGCTGGATTGAAGCTTCTGGTTGTGACCTCAATATATTTCTCATTCTAGATGGTCTATACCAGGAACTGCTCTTAAATAATTCCAAAACTGGATCCTGTTGATTTAGCTGCCTGTTTCCTTGATTTCTTTTGGGGACATTTCCTAAACATAGGGCAGCCAACAGTAACATCTGTTGTGTTGAAAACTTTACCCAAGATGAGTTTCATTAGTTCTAGAGTTTGGCTGGAAGCCTTCTGTTGCCCCATTCAAATGGGACAGCTTTCTTTAGGTTAGCTGGTAGGACTAAGAGTATAAGATTTTAAACCAGTTAAATTACCTTTGGCCAACATGGATCACAGAGAATAGTGTACATCTCCAGGTGAACCCTCAATTTCATTACAGATATATTGCTTTTATCTACAATTTCCTCATTTGTAAAAGCAGGGATTGGCTAACATTTCATGTTATCATCATATCATTTCATGATATTTTACATATATATATATATATATATAAGTGTGTTTTGCAGTGCATTACTATAAAGATGTAGGTTATTGCTATTTTTATGGTTTGTTATGAAACCAACTGAAATTCCACTTAAATACCTTATCTTGGTAGGGAAGTCGTCCTGGCTTCTTAACAATTATCTTTCCTTTTTACATCTCCTTTTCTTCTGAAGGAAATCCTTCCCATATGTCCTTATTTAAAAAAAAAAAAAAAAAAAAAAGACTTTAATTTTAAAAAATCCCAACAACCCACTTCAGCAAAACAAGACAATACAAAATCTGATTGTGACAGTATATGCAATATTTGACAACTATACCTTTGGAAAGAAAAGAGACCCAGGTTTCTAGAAAGATGTAATAGCCAATCTAGAAAGTCTTCCTGGCCGGTCTTGTGACTATGTTTTGAGGACCAATCTGTCAACAAGAATTTATGTAGTACTTTGGCTATGTGTAAGGAATGATGATAAGCTAGCTAAAATTGAAGAAAGTCCTTACATGTTAGTGGCAGAAAAGGTGTCTCTGAACTATCACTTGCCTTCTAAAGGAGTTATAATTCCTGTTGATAGAGGGATTATATCCATGGAAGACCTATAATAATAAAAACAATAATATTGCTAACATTTAAATAGCATTTTAAGGTTTACAAAGTACTTTAAAATTCTCATTTGATCCTTATAATAATCTTGGAAAGTGTTATTATTATCATCTCCATTTTATAGGTAAGGAAACTGAGGCTTGGAGAGGTTAAATAACTTGCCTACACTTAACTAACTAGATAATTTTTTGAGGTTGGATTTGGAATTGTCTCTTCCTTACTCCAGCTACAAGTATGTAATTTCCATATCTTTGAAGTATGGCATTAAGTGACTACTTAGTGCTGTAATAATTGGATGCTATTCAAGACAATCTCAGCAATCTGTCAGTGAATACCACCCAGCCAAAAGGATGCTCTGGGGTCAGTGTATGGCAATTAGCCCTTCTGACTTAACAGTGCTAGATCAGCCTAATTAGGAAGAGAAAGAGCAACATTTTGTATAGCAAATTACTAATATGCCAATAAATACAGCGTCATTTTAACTTGCTTTTAAATGCATGTTAGTAATGTACTGTCTCTTGAATAGATAGCTGTGCCCTAAGAAGGTGGATTCTCTCCATGATTGTTTTGTAGTTTGAAAATCAGAAGATAATAGCAAGCCAAACCAGATGGCAGCTGGGTGGTGCAGAACATAGAGTGCTACACCTGGAATGGAGAGACCTGAGGTCAAATGTGACCTCAGACACTAACCAGCTGTTGGCTCTTGGTCAAGCCACCTAACTTAGGTCTGCTTCAGTTTCCCCACCTGTAAAATGGGGATTTTGGCACTATCCACCTTGCAGAATTGCGAAGATCAAATGGGATCATATTTCATGTTAGCACAGTGCCTGGCCCAAAGTAGATGTTGTACAAATGCTTATTCCCTTCCCTTCCCATATCTATTTATTTGCCATTTACTTATCAGCTTTTTTTTTTCCCTTCAATTTTTTCAATTTTTTTTTTTTAATTGTAGTTTGGGGCTGAGTTTCGAAGATTTTCTTTGGACCGTTACAAACCTGGAAAGTTTGAAGACTTCTACAAGCTTATCCTTCACATCCATCACATTTCGAACATGGACGTGATGATTGGATATGCTGATGTGCACGGTGACCTACTGCCCATCAATAATGATGACAATTTCTTCAAGGCTGTCTCAAGTGCAAATCCATTGCTCAGAGTCTTCATTCAAAGACAAGGTATACATTCTTCACTCTTATATCATGGCTTCTATTTTCTCCATGTTCTCAAGGTTTCATGTTGCATTTTCTGTTCTATTTATAGTTTTTGCAAACTGGAGCTGTAGAAATTAAGATCATGTGGTATGGCATTTAATTAGTTTGATAGAGGATTTGAAAAGGATTCTGTTTCAAATAGGATTGTAATTTCTGTGTTTTGGAGAAGAGTTCTGAGTTCCTGGGGAGAGATAAATAATAATAATGATTTTTTTAGTTCTTAATTGGAAGCAAATGAATTCAGTAAAGAAAAGGCATCAGTCAGCACCTTAAATGTAACTGAAGAACAGCAGCATACATTTTCCATCATATTTTTTCAAGAGTTGGAAAAAAAAGTTAGCTCTAAATTATAACTTTGGTTAATTTTGAATTGAAGCCTAGCATGGTTATAAGTAACAACATAATACCATTATACTTAAAATAATTATTAATTTAGGTTCGTGGTTAAAACGAGGTTGATGTTCCTGTATGCCCTACAACTGACTCATCTTGGAGCCTTTTGCGAGTTACTTCTTGGTAGCATACTTGGATTTTTGCTTTTTGTGAATAGAAAATGATCTCTTTTCAGCAAAACAATATTCCTGCTAAAAAAAAAACTGTGCTCTGAGAAAAACTTGATCTAACCCTGTATTTGCATTTTGGTAAGAAGTAGGTATGATAATACCTTATTTACATGGCATCTTTGAGAAATGAAGTTCTTTCTAATTAGTTTCTAAGTAAATAAACGTTGCTCCTTAAAAAAAAAAAAAATCATTTGGATGGAACTCTTTCTAAAGTATGTTATAAACCTCCCTGCCTTCTTAAACAGAGCATAGGAGTCAAGGATCAGGAAGGGACTTGTGATGTAGGAGCTCCCATAAAAGCAGCTCATTCAGTTTACCAATGTAGGTCAGTACCTTCTTTGCTACTTAAAGGCTTAGAAAGTTGTTTGTAACACAGGGGTCAGATACATTGCCCACTATACTCCCTAGTCTGGCCTGTGCCAGATTAAAGTGAAATTCCTATCTGATGTTAACATGTAGATATATTAATACAAAAAGAACCCTTAAACGTGTGTGGTTTTCTAAGTTAATATTTATTTAGCTGGCAGAGATCCATGTGTGCAATTTATTCACCCCCATTTCTATTTTGAGTTTGATATGTTCAGTCATATCCAACTCTTTATGATCCCCTTTGGGGTTTTCTTGGCAAGAATGTTAGATTTCTTTACCACTCCCTTCTCCAACTCATTTTACAGATGAGGAAACTGAGGTTAAACAGGGTTAAGTGACTTGCTGAGGGTCATGGTGCTACTATGATGAGTCTTTCTGACACCAGGCTTGACCCTATCCATTGTGCTACCTAGCTGCTTGTTTTGACTTTGATACCATGGGGTCAGACCACCAAGAAGTTAGAAAAATTACTAATTGTCCTATAGCCAGTATTTGTCAGAAATATGGATTGAATTCAGGTTTTCCTGGCTCCAGTGATAATTCTCCATATACTATGCTAGCAGTTTTCAAACTTTTTGGTCTCAGGCCCCCTTTATACTCTTACATTATTAAGCCCCATTCCCCCCAAGAGCTTTTATTTCTGCTCATTAGGTCATTTCTATTTGCTATTTTAGAAAGTAAAATGTCTTAGTATTATTTTGAAAATAATTTTGACCTCATGGACCCGCAGAGCTCTCCAGACCACACTTTGAGAACTACTGTACTGTTTAGCCTTTATAATGACTTGGATCTCTATTATGAACATCATTGGACTGTCCTATAATACAGAGACATCCCTATGAGCTATAGAGAAGTTTGTTTCTTCACCAAATGACTTAACATTATTGTTTTTTTCAGTTCTTTTGTCTGATGTTATAGAGTTTACTCTCCTTCATTTGGGCCTGTCAGCTATAGATTTGTCTGCTTTCAGCAGCATTTCTATTATATTTTAATTTTCTGTTCTTTCTATGAGTTAGGAACTCCTCATTTTATTAGAACTGAAGATAAAGTAATAAATATCTTTTAAATGAGGTCTAAGTAGAATATAACAACTTTAAAGTATACAGTTGCTACATCTGTGTTGCTTGTTCAGAGGCCTTTTTTCCATCTTGCTTGACTGAGCCGTGTTCCAGAAACAGACGAAGTGGTCAAAAATATGATCTCCTAATAAGTGAACCGTCTGCCATGCTTCATACCTCTCTGAATACAAATAGACCTGCTTATCTCATGTAGAGTATGAAGTTTTCTGTTTGTGAGGAATTGTGTTGGGTGTCAAGCAGATCCCAAGAATAATTCAAATGGTTGACATGAGTCTTTACTATTCCAGACTCCAGACTAGAACTTATCTAGTTGCAGATCAGCCAAGAGAACTTCATGGAATCATTAGGACCAGGAATCAGAACACCTTAGGCTTGATATCAGGAAAAACTTGCTAAAAATTTTAAAATGTGGTTGTTCAATTATTTTACTTTATGATCTCATTGGGGTTTTCTTGGCAAAGCTAATGAAATTTTCCCTTTCCTTCTCCAGCTTTTTTTTTTTTTTTAATTTAACAAAAGGGGAACTGAGGCACATGGTTAAGTGATTTACCCAGAGTCACACAGCAATAAGTGGCTGAGGCCAGATTTGAACACAGAGAGAGCAGTTTTTCTGATTCCAGAGTTAGGTATCTCCTGGGCCACTTAGCTGCCCCTTTCCTAAAAACTAGAGTTATTTATAAGTGGAATGGGCTCCCTTGGGAAGTGATGATGCTTCCTTATCAGAGGTCTTCCAGAAAAAACTTGATGACTACTTGTTGATGGTGCTAAGGTTAGGATTTCTTTCCAGATAAGGGACTGGATGACCATGGAGGTCCTGTCCCACATAATTCTGTGAATCTGAATGAAGGAATTCTGGCTTTGTATCAAAGCAATTTGTTATTTGTATGACTGTGCTATCACAGGAGGAAGGCTCAGTTTCCCCATCTGTAAAATGGGGTAACAGTAATTGTACTGTCTTTTCCACAGGATTGTTATAAGGGAAGGCTTTGATGTTTCCCACGATTGATGGGTGGATGAAAGAGGGAGAAGACACAGTCTTGCTTTGGTTATGACTAATTCATTTAAGATAGGTTTTCTGATATCACAGATCTGTTGCTTATGATGAGTTTCTGTTAACGAGTGAAGAATTACAGAACATCAAAGCTGGGAGGAATCTCAGTGGGCATCTCATTCTCTGGGAACTGATGTTCAGACAAATGAAACTGGCAATGTGGTACAATGGAAATGGGCATGCTTAATTTGAAGTTAGTGATCTGGAGTTCAAATTTCATCACTTTTGCTTATTTTCTGTGTAACGGGGATGGGGGGTAAAAAGCCCAATTTCTCTGGTTCTTTCCTCACTGTAAAGTGAGAGCCTTCTATTAGATGGTGTCTAGGATTCCTGTGAGCTCTAAATTCTAAACCTTTGATGTTAAATGAATTTTTTAAAATAGCTTTTTATATATAAATTATATGCATGAGTAATTTTACAACACTGACAATTGCCAAACCTTTTGTTCCAATTTTCCCCTCCTTCTCCCCACCCCCTCCCCTAGATGGCAGGATGACCAGTAGATGTTAAATATATTAAAGTATAAATTAAATGAACTTGTTTAAAGTCATGGCATGACCTGGGATTCAAGTTCAAGTCTTCTGATCCTTGCTCACACTTGCAGCTTCAATCACAGTTCTTCAAGGACAACAAAAAGCATTGATAAACAGGAATGGATAGAAGATCCTCAGAGATCTCTTTTTAAACTATTATTTTAACCTCCCTTGCTACCATAGCTACGGAATCAGCAGATTTGGTCTGTCCTCTCCTCTTCCTGCCCCACCTTGTAGTGCAGGTGTTAATGAGCAATAAAACAACCAAAAGCAGGAATTGGCCAGAGCACTGGATAACAGAATGCTGGCTTCACGTCAGACTCCTAAGATGGCTCCAGTGAGTAACAGTTACAGATGGGAATGTTAGCTTCAGGATGATAATGTTTATAATTGCCAGCATTTCTATAGTGGATTTGCAGAACACTTTACATATATTAACTCATTTCATCATCAAGATAATCCAGAGAAGTTGGTGCTGTTATTGTCCCCATTTAACAGGTGAGGAAGCTGAAGAAGAGGCGTTAAATGACTGGTATGGGACCTCAAAACTACTAAGTGACTGAATCAGATTTGAATTCTGTTCTTCCTGATTCACTGTGGGCTGCTGATTAGTAGCAACAGAAGGATTAATGTGTCTGGGAGAGTAGGGATGAGAATAGTAGGTTCCGAGGTATAGGATTCCAAACTTTAGCTCTGCTAAAGAGATACCAAAGGCATGGAAAACAGGATACTAAGGATTTTTTCCTCTGAACTTTCCTGGAACTGCTTAATGTATGGAAAATGGTAAGTTCAAAACACATGAATATTTCTCATCTTTTTAATTTTTATTATAACTCATGGAGCCTCTGGATTTCTTTTGCCCTATCCCCAAATGACACATATCAGAATATGTCATATTTGAGCTATCAATACATTTTTAATGATAAGAAAAATGGGAAAATCAGAATATGATGGGATATATGATATAATGGAATATAATATATAAGAATATAAATATCATTATTATAAATATATATCATTCCATGGTGTATAGAGGGTGAGCCTTATAGGAAGAACCAGGATTCAAATACCGCCACAGGTATAAGCTTGTTCTATGACCTGGACAAATCACTTAATCTATCAGGCTGTCTGCCAACTGTAAGACCCTAAATTACAGATGGTAGCTTGACTGTCCAAACAGGCCAAGGGAGGTACCATACCAGGAAGTTCCTATGTAGATGAATCAATCTAAACTATATCACACACACACACACACACACACACACACTCTCTCTCTCTCTCTCTCTCTCTCTCTCTCCCTCCCCACCTCCCCACTCTACTGTGTATACTAGATTCTGGAGAAGGAGCTTTTATTGTATCTTTTTGCTTCTTTAAAAAGACCTGACCTAGCCTAAACGCCTGGCAGACTGTTTTCATTTTTACTAAAGCTGAGATGAATACAGGAAGCTTTGGGTCTGTGTTTGTAATTGGGAATGTATTAGTTTTGGATTAGAAATATGTTGTTGTTTTTAGTCATCCTTTTTCAAAAACATTTGCAGGAAAATCCTGAACTCTATTTTTTTCCCCTACTTATTCCCATTGTGTCATTGCCCCCATAGTAACACTGTAAACTATGCATTTGGAGGTTAGAACTTTTTATCCCTTCAGTTTTTGACATGAAACCAGAATGGTGTCATCGCCCTTTCCCCTTCCCATTGTTATCCTTAGTCCTCCCTTGATCTGTTAACTTCTGGTGGCTATGAGCAAGGCATAGTGCTCATATTCCTAGATTTGTGGAATCTGGGAGTGACCCCACTTGGTTATGGTAGCAATGGTGTATTTGGGGGTACCACCTTATTTAAGGACATCTGACTCACAGTTTCTGGGTTCCCTGTGTTGATTTTTGAGGATCCTGATTTATAACTCTTGGATATGTGAATTTGACTGGTTAAGGATGCTGTCATTAAGACGTTTGTCATTTTGGTGTCAAATTTCCATTAAAAATCTAACATATATAAAAGCAAAAATGCTTCTCTTTCCCCATCATTTCTTTACTCCAAAAGGAATTTGATTTTGGTTCTCATATGACCTTGTTCTTAGGCAGCATAAATAATGCTTATGCATTTCCATTACTTTTTAAAAATGCAATTCAAGTTAGAACTGAGAGGCATTCATTTCTCCTTCTGTGTCCCCCCTACCCTTTCCCCAAATGAGAGAAGCTACACTAGTATCTTACTTGAATTGTGAATTCCCAGACTTTTCCTTTGGCCCCTCCTTCTCTGGCAGGATGGAGCAATATTTTTGGAAGATGACCCCTGCTTCAGGCAGGAGAATGAAGAACCAAGACTGGTCATTGTGAAAGATATTTATCAAATCTTTCTATTTTTAGCACACTAAACAGGAAGAACAAACAGTAACTCCATATTTATTTTTTTCTATCTAATAAATACTCCATATGCCAAAAAAACAGTACAAATGAAAGACCACAAAGTTTAATTATGAGTCAGTGAGACAATTTCATCTACTAGTTCTATTTAGTTCCAGGTTAAGAAGTGGAGGGAAGAACAAGCTCTCTTTGGTTCAAGATACTTTCCTTTCCACGTTTATCCAATGAACACAATCTTTCTCTTGAGGCTGTGATAGATATTTATTGTACTTAGTAATTTTTAGTCTGGTGAGAACTTAAATTTTTTTTTTTCTTTTATGTGCTACATAAAATATTTCACACATATTTAGCTATTAATTTGTTTTAATATTTTTACATTCTTTGACTTCCATAATGTGAAAATGAAGGTAAAAAAACCTCAGACTTGGATTTGGAAACAGTCATTATTCATTTCCACATTTTAGTTAGCCTAACATCATCATCATCATCATCATCATCATCATCATCATCATCATCATCATCATCATACCAATATAAGGTTTGCAAAGTGTTGTAAGTACATATTTTTATTTGATGCACTCAACAACTCTATGAAATAGGTGCTATTATCATCATTCTAGATAAACAAAACTAAGCCTCAGAAAAGTTAGAATTCTTCTGGTCCCTGAGGAAGGATTCCAACCTATGTTCCTTCTGTTTGGCATTCTTTCTTTTTAAATAGTATTTTATTTTTTCCAAATACATGCAAAGGTAGTTTTCAATATTCACCTTTGCAAAACCTTGTGTTCCAAATTTTTCTTCCCATCTCTTTCCTCCTCCTTTCCTTAGGCAGCAAACAATCTGATATATGTTAAACATGTGCAATTCTTCTAAACTTATTTCCATATTCATCATGATGCACAAGAAAAAATCAGATCAAAAGAGGAAAAAAATGAGAGAAAAAAATCCAAGCAAACAATAAAAGGTGAAAATTCTAAGCTTTGATCTACATTTAGTCTCTATTCTCTCTGGATGCAAATGGTTCTTTCCATCACTAGTCTATTGGAATTTTGGCATTCTTTCTCTCGAAAGATTTGTGCAGGGTTGGGCCCGAGACTGGAAAGACTAGGGGAAAAAATGCTCCTGCCTTTGAGAAGCCTATAATTCTACATCCATGGTGGAATTTTTTAAAAATTTAAAAAATTCTTTTAAGGTCACGCTATGTGACCTTAAAAGAAAGTCACCTCATGACTTTAAACAAGTCAGTTTAGTGACTTATTTAGATGAAAAGAAAAGATTTCAGAATTCTCTAACACACAAGATATAATGATTATCATTTGGTCCAAAAGGAGAAGTTTTAATGTGTTGGGTTTGATGTTTAAAATCCTACCTATAAAGGAATTGGAAACTGAGGGGATGCCCATCATTTGGAGAATGGCTGAATAAAGTTATGGTATATGAATATAATGGAATATTACTGTTCTATAAGAAATGATCAGCAGGATGACTTCAGAAAGTCTTGGAGAGATATACATAAACTGATGCTAAGTGAAGTGAGTAGCATTGTACATTGTACAAGATTATGTGATGATCAGTTATGTTGGACTTGACTTTTTTCAACAATGAGGGGATTCAGGCCCATTCCAATAAACTTGGTTAGAGATGGATCCTCATCCAGAGAGAGAACTATGGAGACTAAGTGTGGAACACAACATAGTATTTTCATCTTTTTGTTGTTGTTGTTGCTTGCTTGCTTGTTTTTTCTCTCTCATTTTTTCTCTTTTGATCTGATTTTGTGTGTGTGTGTGTCTGTGCACGCAGCATGATAAATGTGGAAATGTTTAGAAGAATTGCCAATATTTGACCTATATTAAATTAAGTGCTGTCTAAAGGAGGGAAGAGGGGGGGAAAATTTGGAACTCAAGGTTTTGCAAGGGGAAGTTTGAAAACTATTTTTGCTTGTGTTTTGAAAAATTAAGAGCTATTAGTAGAAAAAAAAAATCCTGCCTATATCTGTCTCTTTACTTTTAAATTTTTTTATGCCACATTTTTTAAATTTTATTTTTTATATTTATTTTTATCCCACAATCACTCCCCAATTCTACCTCTTTTGAACCCCGCCTTATAACACAGAAAATAGTTAAAACCAACTGATAAAATGAACTCTTAAGTTGGTACATAGATGGTGCTGGTGGTGAAGAAGATAGGTTAACTAAGTTGTGGAGATGAATAATGGCATTGGTTACTCTCTACCAATAGGAAGTGTTTTATCATTTCTTCTCAGAATCAAGATGGAACATGATTCATAGTCTGCTTCTTCACAGGTAACCCATTTTTAAGCTGTGTACTGAAAACAATTATATTTCCCTGCTACTCCCTGCTTCTTTCCTGTCCATCTTTATTTTTTCTTTCTTTGCCTTTATTATGTTTATTTTTCTGTAACCCTGTACCATGGTGACATCATACTTTAATGTGTTAAGAGAAGATGGAGGTTTATGCGATGATAATGATAATAACTCACATTTTATAAAGCATTAAGGTGTAAAAATACTTTCCTTTCAGGATGCTGTGACATGGATAGTACAATTCTTTTTATTAGGGCAGCTAGGGTGGTCAGGAAGACCTGGGTTTCATATCTGGCTTCATATTGTGTGACCTTGAGTGAGTCACTTAACTCCATTTGCCTCAATTTCCTCATCTGTAAAATAAGCTGAAGAAGGAAATGGCAGACTATTCCAATATTTTTGCCAGGAAAATTAGAAAAGTGGTGTTAAGAAGAGACAGAGTGAAAAGGATCGAAGAACAAAAATATTTTTATTTTGTTAAATATTTCCCAATTGTGATTTATTCTGGTAGGAACCAACACTATGTGGCTTAGATTACCTTTAAGGTCCTCTCTAGCTCTGTGTCTGATGTTTTGAGCATCTTCAACCATGCTAGAAAGTCTTCCTTATCCCAGAATATTGTTTTTTTAATTGCCAAATTGTATGGGAACTGTGTGTGTGTGTGTGTGTGTGTGTGTGTGTATTTTGAGGGGGAATATGTTTGTTCTCAGGGGTTTTTATGGTTTTTTAGAATTAAAAAAATTAAATTATGTACCGTGGGAACTTGGAAAGTAGAACAAAATGCTCTGAGCGGAGATCACCCCTGGAGTGGGAGCAAGAGCTGGAGCCGGTGGGAGGATAAGGAGAGAGAAAATATGCTGATCTAGTTCAGCAGTACATAAGAACAACAACAAAGAAACAGCCTGTCAGATCCCTCAGAAGCTGCCTGCAAAGGTCCTCTCTGGTTTTTTTTGGGAGATTAGTATAAAATGGTATCCTTAGTAAGTAGTCTTGAGGTCATAGATCTCTTCAGAAGCAGGACTTTTAATCGTGCTTGAGCACATATGGGTGGACACGTGTACTCACAAACACACACACACACACACACACACACACTTTTGAAAGTGTTAGTACAGTTTTAAGACTTTTGGAATACCCTATATCTACACATAGCTTTTGAAGAGGAGTCTCATTATGGTTAAAAAATTGACTCTGATTTTATCCTTCCTAAATCAAGAAACAAGAAAGAAATGCTTTTCAGCTATGCTCTTTGAGGCTATTTCTTAGTTCTGAAAATACTTTTTTTTTTTTTTTTTTTTTGTCTATAACAGCTAAATGATCATAGGGTATCAGTAAACAATTCTTTGAAAGAATTGCAAATCTTTAATCAAAAGGATGTTCAAAATCACTAGTAAAAAAAATGCATATCAATAACCTTGATGTTTCACCTCATACCCAACACATTGGTAAAGATGACAAAAGATGGAAATAGTAATTTTGGAGAGGCTTTGGAGAGATGGGCTATTGATAGGATTTCAGCCATTCTGGAAAGCAGATTGGAATTTTGCAAATGAAGTGACTAAAATAAATGTCTTTGAACTGGGATTCCACTACCAAGCATGGATCCCAATGAGGTTACTTGATAATAGAAAAAAATGGTCCAATATTTATCAAAATATTTATCATTGCATTTTTCGTGGTAGCAACGAACTGAAATAAAGTTCATCAACTTAGGAAAAGCTAATCAAGTTTTGTTACATTGATATAATTGTATATTGCTGGGCAGTAAGAAATGAATAAAAAAATATGAGAAGACCTGACTGTTGAAAAGTGAAATAGATAGAATCAGGAAAATAATATAGACAATGACTATAGCAATTTAAATAGCAAAAACAATAACATGCATGTTATGAAATTATAACAGACAAGTTTGCCTCCAAAGAAGAGACATGAAGGGGCACATCTTTTTCTTTTGCAGAAATGAAGGATTGAATGGGGAACTGTTCAGAAAATGATAAACTTTTTCAATATGTTGATTAGTTTTACTCTTCCCCTCCCACTCCCACCCCTTTTTTTTTTGTTATGTAGGATTGGTCCCTGGGAAGGATAAGGTTAGGGGGAAATGTATGTGATGTAAAATGAAAGGTCAACATGAATTTATTTTAAAAAATAATTTTGACTTCAAAGTCAACCTGAAAGGCATTTACTTTCTTAAACAGGAATTTCAAGCCGATCCAACTGATTTGTCACACTCAGTGACAATGTCTCTGTGTCTCCTGAAAAATCACAAGAATACAATTCAGTGAGAGGCTCCTCCTCTGGGACCTTGACCTCTTACCTACAGGCCTGAGAAAAACTAAATTTTACCCACCACAGACTGTTATTGCTCTCCCATCCCAGTAATTTTTATTACATGCTAACCAAAATACTGTACAGCAGAGAAATTTTTTTCAGTGTTGTAAAATTGACTATCCAAGTTTTACTTTGAAATTCTTTTTTTCAGTCAACTAATCTTTTGAATTTATAGGTTTCGAAAGGTAATGGCAAAGAAAGACAGACCCAATGGTCAAGCACTGTGGCCTGTTTTTTTTTGGATTTTTCCTTTTATGTCTAAGCAGATAATCCCCCAGCAGCAGTGATTATTTGTCAGGGAGCCTCTGCTCTGCAGGAGGACTTGTCTTTGAAACAAAATCTTTTTTAAACAAAAAAAGCTCCCTTTGCAGATAGTAAGACAGAGCTATATTTCTAAATTCCCAGGGTGGGTGGTAGATTAAGCATAATTGGCCTTTTTTTCAACAGAGAAGGTTCCTGCCCAACCAAAGATTCTTCAGCAATCTGGAATAGCCCTACTTCTGTAAACACTTCACCCATCCCTGTGTGGTAATGGCTTTACCATTTGGAATGTGCAGCATTCAGAGGGAAGAGCTGCCAGGCTTCCTTCACTAGAGCATTACTGGTATTTTAATGCTCTAATGAAGAGGGGCAGGACCTATCTGGTCTGCCCAGGTGTCATGGATTGTCTGTTGAATGATTTTTTTTTTCCCCGCCCAGAGGACAAACCTTCTTAAAGACTCTTTATTTTGAGAGAGATCTTCATAAGACTATGTGGTTGATGTCTTGGACAGCTATGCAAGCAGATTTGGCTGCTGCAAGGACTGTTGCTTCTGCTTTCATGTACTTGGTATATATCTTTTCTGGTCCAAGTTATTTCATGTTGTTTCCTCCTTTATACTCCTTAAGGGCAGAGTTTTGTTTTTGTATTTTGCCTTTCTGTGTGTCCCCACAGCTCAGCACAGTGTCTTGTACACTTGAGCACTTTATCAATGCTTGCTGATTGACAGAAGCAAGGTGTAGACAACTTGCTTGATAATGTTCATTTATTTAAGGGTCTTAAGTGCTCAAGTCTGCTTTTCCATCTCAGGCAAGGCTAAAGAGGCTCCTCTTTATAATTCACTTGTCTGAATAAAACTCCTTATCCTTGGCATTTAAGGTCCTATTTTCCTTTTTTTTTCCAGTTCTAATGTCATATACTGCTTCCTAAACACTATTTCTCAGCTAACTACTTCCCAATCTTTTCCTGCCCTCTCTTGCATCTTTGAATTGACATAGACCATTGTGGAGATCCATTTCTTTTTAAATAGTATTTTCTTCTCTTCCCCCCCCCCAAAAAAAAATAATTATAACAGTAATTTTTAGCATTCATTTTACAAGATTTTGACTTCCAAGTTTTTCTTGCTTTCTTCTCTCCCCTTTTCCTAAAATGGTAAGCAGTTTGACATAGGTTATGTATAATCATGTAAAACATATTTCCATATTAGTCATGGTTATGAAAGAAGGAAAACTGACAGACACATAAACACACACACACACACACACACACACACTGAAAATAATATATTTCGATCTGCATTCAGAGTTCACCAGTTCTTTATTTGGTTTTGGGTGGACACTGCATCATTGTATTTCTTTGTAGAGCTAAGTCATTCACAATTGATCATAGTAAAATGTTGCTGTTACTGTGTACAATGTCCTTCTGGTTCTGCTCCCTTCACTTTGTATCAGTTCATATCTTTCCAGGTTTTTCTGAAATCCATCTATATAGCGCAACTTATTCAGCTATTTCCCAGATTGATGGGCATCCCTTCAGTTTCCAATTTTTTGCTACTATAAAAAGAGCTGTTGTAAATAATTTTGTACATGTAGGTTCTTTTTCCTTTTTTGATGATCTCTGGTGTACAGATCTAATAGAAGTGAATCAAAGGGTATGCACAGTTTGGTTGGTTTTTGGACATAGTTCCAAATTGCTTATGGACATTCATTTCTAAAGTTCTTTCTAAGAAGATGCTCCTTTTGTTGGTTTCCAACTATACCATTCCCTCCAGTTTGACTCTGCAGGATTTGCTTCCTTCTGATTACCCCAGATGAAAAGGCTCTTTAGCCCTTCTCATGTTTTTAATGGGTCCTTGAAGACACTGGCATTTCTGAGGCATTTTCAGGTTTGCAAAGTGCTTTAAAAATATTATTTCTAGAATACTATGATGTAAGAAATGATGAATGGATTGATTTTTAGAACAACGTGAAAAGTCTTGGATGAAATAATGAAGAATGAATTGAGCAGAACTAAGAAATTGTTGTGCACTGTAATAATATATTAATTATTAACAGTATTATCCAAAGAATAACTATTAATGACTGAGTATTATAAATACTCAAATTAATTACAAAGGACCTATGGAGGAAGATACTATCTATCTCCAGAGAAAGAATTGATAAATAGAAGTATGCATAATATGGTTTTATACACACACACACACACACACACACACACACACACACTCTTATTTAGTGCTGAGTGTAGAGTTGGAGATAATTCGGGATTTATAAAGTAATCCCAAAAATTAAAATTAAATTTAAAAATAAATATTAAAAAATTTAAAATTGAACAACTTTCAAAAAAAACCCAAATATTGTTTCATTTGATTCTTACAATATCCTCTAGGAGGTAGGTGCTATTATCCCCATTTTACAGATGAGGAAACTGAAGGAAATAAATTAAATGACTTCATCATGCAGCTAGTATCTGATATTGCATTTGAATTTATGTATTTTTAAGAAATAGAATGAAAGTATTTCAAATTAAGTATGATATCCATTCATAATGATCTGTATTAAAAGTACATTTGCAAAAGGGGAAATTATAGCTAATTATTTTTTAAAGTATGTATTTTATTTTAAATTTCTTTATTGCTCAATAATTCATTCACTTATCTGCCTATATGCCATTTCAAATATTGAAAGACAGTTTTGATGCCCTTGCCTATTCTTCTCCCTCTCCCTCAGTCCTCTCTTCTCTAGAGTATCCATCTCCAGTTTCTTCCAACTGATCTTCACGTGACAATAATCTCAAGGCCTTTCACAGTCCTATTTTTCTTCTGAATGTTCTCCAGCTTATCAATGCTTTCTTTAATGTTCACAGGAGGCACTAACCTTTGTGGAATTAATTCCCACATGCACAAATACATACTTCACATTGATGGGGCTATACTTTATCTTAGCCATCTAACCTCCAGGGGTTGAGCAGGTCAATGAGGCAGATGTCTTGTTTATATTAATCATCAATGGAATCCTTTTACAAAATGAGCTGCTCTGTCATTTTGCATTGAAGTGACTGTATAGGGATTCTCTTCAAAACAAAACACTACTCTCCTCGCACCTCCTCACTCTTCCTTTTCATATCTGTACTAATGTTCTGTGAGGACTGGATTAACATTCGCAGTCCTGGGTTCTGGTCATCTCCATTCTCCATAATACTGAGCTAGGCTATGGTGACTGAAATGTCATGTGTTTGAACTGATGCTAAGTGAAGTGAGTAATGCCAAGAGCATTGTACACAGTAACAAGGTTATGTGATGATCGACTATTGGATTTGACTTTTTTCAACCATTAGTTGATTCAGGCCAATTCTAACAGATTTGGGTGTCTACAGAACACTGAATATGCAGTTCCATGAGGGGTCAAGCAAAGCGTGGACTCTTCAGAGAGCTTAGTTGTCTGAATTATAAAGGGTTGCTACTATTCCTCCTTCCTCATGGATGACCAAGGGTAGAGCTCAAGCTTTAAATATCTCAACATTACCCTTAAAGTTCATGGAATCTGATGCAGCTTTGCACCTTTCCCTCTACCCATCTTCATTTTTTTTTTTTTTAATAAATGTAATAGAAAGTGATATAGATTAGAAATGGAAGCATTTCTGTGTTTCTATCCTTTCTTTCCCCAGACCACCAAGTTTAACCACAAGCAACCATATTTGTATTTGAAATACTAGTGGCTATGATGCAAAATCATTGTTTTACCTTTAGCTTAGAGCATTTGGAAATGTGCTATTATTGAAGTATAAAACTATCCCCTGAGGACTAGATCAACTTAGATCCTAGGGTCTGATTAGTCCGGGAGTTAATGTTTTGTTTCCCCCTGATTTTAATGACTATACTTTAAATTAGTTACTTGGAGACTCAGCTACTGATGTTATACACACATATATATATAGTACAACTGGCACTCAACTAAAATTCTAGCCCACCCTTTTCCTTCCCTCCCTCTCCATCTTTCCCTGCTTCTCTCTCTCTCTCTCTGTCTATCTCTGTCTCTCCCCTCCCCCTTCCTCTCCAGTGATTCAGCAAGCTTTTTCTATAAAGGGCCGAGTGATAAATACTTAGGCTTTACCAGCCAAGAGTAAAAATACATGCGGCACTCAATGCTGTTAAGTAATAACAGCTTCCCTGAGATTTTGGTAGCATGAAGCAGTGAAAGCACCATGTATGGTTTATGTCACAGCTACTCAATTCTGCCCTTGTGTAAAAACAGCCATATGAGTGTAGTTGTATTTTGTTAAATTTAATTTTTTGAAATTGTACAAGCCATCGACCATGTCACTTGTGGGTAGTGTGCCACTGCCCGATATGGACCATTCTTGATTCTCCTTTGAGGGTTTTAAAAAACATTCTTTTCTTCATCAGTTTCCTACCCCAAATCTAGTTAGTCTTCAAGTATTTGTTCATCCTCTAAACTAGATCTTGGATTTGTTACTTCATTTTTGTTTCCATGACTACCATTCTACTTTAGGTCCAACCTTCAGAATTCACTCTTGAATTATGTAAGGAGAAGCCTCCTCTCAGTTTCTGGCCAACCTACCCTCTACTGTCAGAATAATCATGTTCACTAATATGAGTTCTCCACTCCATAATTCCTTTGACTCCTTATTGTAAACTGTATATCAAATCCAAACCATGTCTAGCATTCATATTCCTCCATCACCAACCGAGGACCTTCCTAAAATTAAGAAATTCAAGCTTAAGAAAGATTTTAATTGGAAATTTAATCCCACAGGCACAAAATCAATGCCACATAGATTTCTGGGCTTAAATCAGGAAAACTCATCTTCCTGAGTTTTTGACCTCAGACATTTATTAGGAGGGTGAGCTTGGGAACTTAACCCTCTTTGCCTCAGTTTCCTCATCTATAAAATGAATGGAGAAGGAAATGGCAAACCACTCCAAGATACTTGCCAAAAATACTCTCCAAGGAGTCACAGGGAATGGGACACAACTGAAAAATGACAGTAGTTATGTTTTCATATTTTATTTGCTCTATAGAATCATATAATTCCAAAGTCCAAAGAGAGCTTATTATAGTTCATCTCCTAGTCAATGGATGAATCAGTTATCTATTAAATACTTACACTCCAAAAACTGTTTCATGCAAAGGATCTAAATACAGAAATGAGACAGTATCTGCCCTCAAAGGACTATTATCTAATTAGAGAAAAACAACACATATATAAAAAGGGTGCCAGAGAACCCAGGGCACTGGTGATTAGTGCCATAGGGCAGTGGGGTTTTCACACTCTTTCCTAAAGAAGTGTTAGTATTAATTTGGTTATGGTACCTACAGAAAGTAGTAGATGTCGGGGAGGGATACATATATACATAGTTATTGGTATATGGTAGCTGTGCAGATTGCAAGATGACTTGGTGAATAGTGTCAAGTCTGTTAGCCCAGTCACCAATCAGGACAGTCATTTCCCTTGTTCTCCCTCCTCTTTCCCCTCTTCCCTCCCCCCCCCCCCCCCCCCCCCCCCCCCCCCCCCCCCCCCCCCCCCCCAAAGGAAAGTTCCAAAAATGACTGGAAGAGAATGGGGTGGGGTTCTTATAGAAATCTTGACAAGGGGTTCATCCAAGCTGTTTGAACACAGCAAAGATGAAATAAGTCCTGCTATTTATTTTTATTTATATTAAATATATTAATATTATATATTTATATTTTCAAAGTATTTATATAGTCTCTTTTATATTTATATTTATATAATCTCTTCAGGGTAGAGGTTGTCCTTTCTCCTTATTCTTTTCTTTCTCTCCCCCATTCTCTCTCCACCCCCCAACCCCTAATTCAATAAACTCCAGGGGCTGTATCTTGTTTACACATAATTGTTTGCATGTTATTCCTTCCCTCTCCACTATTAGATTCTGAGTTTATTGGGAACAGGAACTGTTCTTCCTTCCTCCTAACCCATTTTGTATCCCTTAAACTTAGTTCAATGCCTAGCACTTAGTAGGTTCATACCAAATGCTTGTTGACCAATTTTATCTCCTCTCTTTTATTTTTGTTGAGAATTCTCCCCCCGCCCCCCAATTTCAAACTTTAAACAGATTCCTATCTGTGTGTCACACTCAACAATCAAACCACTCAAATATGAAAGGGGCAAAATATCTTCCAGTCTCATATTTCATTTGGTTAGAGTCATCCTATTTTCCCAGCTCCTCTGAATCTTTGGGGATCCTGTTTCTGTTAGCCATGGTTATTAGCCACCCTTCTCAACTCCAGCTCATCAGCAGAGCCGACAAGCATGCCCTGGCTTTTTGTGCAGATCTTTGTTAAAAGCGACTGAAATGTAGAGGCCATACCAAATTCCATTCTGGAATGAACCGTTAACATTAGAAAATTACATGGAGGAAGGAAAGGGGATGCAGGTTTGACTTAGTGTTGAAGGCAATAATGATTACAGAGAGAATGTTAGTCTGGGAAGTGTCCAGAACTGATATGAAGTCCTAAATGGGGGAAATTTCCACCCTGAACATTTTTTCTCTTTGCTATAGATGTAAACACGATATTGATTTACCCTTTTTTATTAGATTTTTTTTCCCGTTTCTGATCTACATCACTATAATTTGCATTCTGCGGTTGGAAAATGATACAGAATGGAGGTCATATTAAAGCACAACTGACTTCATCTGTGGCAGATTCCATCTGGATCCCAGGGGTCTTCATAAACTCATAGCCACTTGACCCAAAGATGGGGAGAAAATTAGGGCAGAAGAGCTTAACTTCTATATTTTTTAATATTTTATTTCTACGCTCTTGTTAGTGAATTCAAGTCAAAACTATTTAAATACAGTTCATTATTTACCCATGAACATATACACCTGTGGATTGTCAAACCTACATTTGTAAATTGCATATCTAAAATCAAGATGATGGATGTTTTGAGTTTTTTAAAAGTATTTTAAGATGTCTAATAAATACATATTACTTTTAGTGTCTATGTTTTCCCTACTTGCCTCCATTAGAACAGGGTGCATCTTTGGGCAATTGTTCCATCCTGTGTTACTCAACAATGCCCCACTCCCCACTCTCCACTCCCCACTCCCACACCCTACCAACTCCACCAGAATCTAAGCACTAAATTCAAATTCAGCAGCAGATACTGAGCGGGTCTGGGCAAATCACTTAAACTCTGTCCCACTTTCATTGTTAAATGACATTACATGGGTTGTTTCAAATGAAGAAGTATTTATGAAATACAAAGTCCTGGCACTTAGTAAGCTATACCCCTCTCTAATCTCACTCCCTAAACCAAAATAAATGATAAGAATTAATCATTCACTGGTGAATTCAATCAGAAATAGCACATTTATGGCACTTAAATTGGAGACGTGGTTAAGCAATTATCCTCCTTGGCATTTAGCGCCAATGTGAAAGTTACCTTCAGCATTTGGGGAGACACTCCTCCAGATATTTTGATTACAAGTGGTGAGAATGTTCAAGTTAAATGTCTTTGGAAAAAAGCACCACCCAGAAGCTTGGTGCCCGTTCAGAACATGTTAGGGCATTTTTTCAGCAGTGACTCAGGGAGGTTGTCAGCAACCATCGGGTAATCTTCACAGAATGGTGTTTTTTCTTAGCTCCATAAAGAGGATTTTTAGAATGGGTTAGTTTTCTGAAATGAAATATGGGGATATTCATTTAAGCAGAAACTTAATCGTCATTTTCCGTTTGAAGGTGGGGTTCTTATTCTGGATGAAAAGCATTAAGCATTTGTAATTCTACAAATGATAAAATAAATTTGCACATAAAAGTTTGATAATTCTACAAGTGAAAAGTTAATAAAAGCTTTTAAAATAGCTCTGGGAAAAATACAAAATACAATTCCTCTACACACAACACATTTTTTTTTGTATACTTCAAAATGAAATGACCTTTAATATGATCATTTCAATATACAAAGAAGTAAAGGAAAAAATAGGAATGTATATGAATTGTGAACTTGTATATTGTGCTATTTTTAAATGTGCATTCAATTGAACACATTAATTAAAAAAACAACAAATCATAGACACACTATTTTTTTCCTTGCTTTTATTCTCTTCTGAACTTTTGCTCTTTTCTGTATATTTTTCAAATGTTTTATTGATAGTCTTTTTAAAAAATCACTATCATTATCCACCCACTCTCCTTCCCCTTTCTCTCCCTCTCTAAAGAAAAGCCATTCTTTATTACAAAGAAGTATAGCCAACCCAGACAAAAGCATACACTGAATTTCTGAGTATGTAGCTCTCTTCTGCAACTGTGGGAAGAGGTTTCTTCATGGTGTTATGTTTGATCACTGGTTAGATACTTGAAAGATTATTTTCCTTTACATCATTATTGTTATATAAATTGTTCTGGTTCTGCTCATTTCAATCTGCATTAATTCATATAAGTCTTTCCAGATTCCTCTGAATTTGTGCCTTTCACCAATTTTTTATAGCACAGTAATACTCCTGTTACATTTATATACTAGTATTGATTTAATCATTCTCTAATTGATGGACATCAACATTGTTTCCAGTTCTTTGAAATATAAAAAGAACCACTATAAATAACTTTAAACATATCTTACTTTGTCCTATACTTTTTTCCTGTCTTATCTCTGAGCCTCCCTTTACCACCACTATCACCATCACCACCACCACCAACATCAACAACAAAACACCAACAAGCAAGTAATGGGAATCTTTATACCACTTTGGTTCATTGGACCTTAAAGGTCATGATCCTACAGTTCCTCCCCTACAGTTAATAATCGTGAAAGTACTTTGTTGACAGCTTGCTAGGAGATGGCAAGTATGAGATAATTGATGGAAACATTTCAGACTCATCAATCACTTCTCAGGCAGAATGTACTACTCAGTATGAATTTAGGTTCACAAGTCTTTGGAACATTGCTGAACAGTCTAATCTAGAATAGCATAAATATCAGGAGAATTATTGAAACTTATTCTGGTCATTATTTGATAATTAAAAATAAACTGTACATTGATACAAGTGATTGTCCAATTCCAAGACTACAAAACAGAACTGATTTCTTTGACATGGAATACATTCAGGGAGAAAAGGCCCAAATTTAGTTCAAGGCTTTGATTATCATAAACACAGGTAGAAGGGACCTCAGACCATCTAGAAATGATGTAACCATTTCTTTATAGAACAAGTATGTCATTAAGATTTAGAATTGTAAAGAACGGTAGAGGTCTTCTAGTGTGGAAACAAGGTAATGCAGAAGCTGAATGGTAGAGTGGGATTTGAACTCTCATTCTCTGATTTCTCTAAATTCAGCACCTTTCCCTCTATACTATAAATCAACCTATTGGTTCTCAAATTGAGCTTTTCTGACTTCTTTCAGTGGCTTTGAGAACTCCTATTGACGTTTTTTGGGTTAGGTTTGAATTTCAACAAATCATTTGTACAAAACAGTGACTTTGAACATTGAAAACCCTACCTGTACATTGTTTAAAATGATTAGCAAGTTTGGATGGATATTGTGCATTTGGCCAATTTTTAGGTTGTGTGGTTTAGGAACTGACTTTTTGTCAGCACTACAAACAAAACCCATATATCTTTATACAAGGTAATTTGAAATGGGTTGCATATGCTGCTTTAAAACATGTTAAAATGAATATTTATTTTACTTCATATGTTTATTTTCTGTTAACTTGGTTTTGCTATAATTTTAAAGTTAAATCTTTAAAATTGTACTATTGCTGCAGTTTTTATTGGTAGGAGAAAAATCTCCTGTTTCAAAGGAAATGTGTGTCAAGTACATTTATGTGGAGAAGATAGGTTCAGAGTAGTCCGAGTAAGGGACTGCAGTTCTATGGCATAAAATTAATGTGTTTTTACCGAAATGCTCTGGGGAAACAGATGGGGGTTCTCAATCTGTCAAGCTGCTGTTGTTGGCATTGAGTGTGTTTTGAGCAATGAGTCCTTTCCCATTGCCTCCAGGTCATTAAAAAGGCTTCCTTTAGGTCATTGCAGCCCATCCAACAAAACTGGGTGGGGAGGGGAAGGAGTTGAGAACCTGAGAAGCCCTCCTAAGTAGGCATTTTTGAAGTCAGCACTGTAATATTCACGCCTCTTCCAGTTTTTAGTGCTGTGGCTTTTTGGGAAGGAGAGAAATGGGAGGAGGGAAACCAATTTGAACAGTTGTTTTGGAGGACTGGGAGGAGAGAAACCAATTTGCACAGTTGTTTTGGGATCATGTGTTGGAGGATTGGAACACAGTGAAAGTGCTTTCAGCAGCAAATACTGAGGAAAGAAAACCATTTGGCTGTCCAAACCCAACATTGTTTGTAAAAGAAACTTTCTGCTTGTGCTAGCTGAGAAAGAGAGAGGGGTCAACCATCCTCTTGTTTGTGAGTGCTTGGTTGAATGATTGCTGTAGGATAGACTTCCCAGGGGGAGGTGTGGGCTTACACAGCTTTGCAGCAGGTGAGAAATGGCCAGGTGGTGACCTGTTGGTGCTTCCAGCCACCTTCATGATTTTATTCCATACTTGTTAAATAGCCTGTCTACTGAATGTGGAGCAATTGCTTGTCTAATTCATTGGCTTTCACTAGAATTTTCCCACACCATCATTTGCCTTAATTTTTTCCTCTGTAAATTAATGAGTTTGGATTAGAATAGATGATCTCCAAGATCCTTTCTGGCCCCAAACTCTATGATTGATTAGAGGCAACAAAAAATTTTCACATACATTCTTTTCAGAGATGACGTGTTATATACATCAGTGCATAAAATTTTATACACATACGTAAGGTAATGATGAAGACATAAGACAAAGTTGGGACCACAGGCAATTGCAAATAATGCAATTTCAATTATGTTCCTTTCTTGAGCATGCAACATGTTGTGACTGTGTTCTCAAATTGGGTTCTTTTTGCAAGTAACAAACTGATATTCAGTTAACAGAGCAACTACCAAAGAACAAAATGAAAATGACTTGCATCCCCATATGTAGCTAATTTGTATTGTGCACTGATATGACTATCCAGGCCAAATTACAAGGCTCAGAGTATATTAGTCAGAGTTTTTGAGTATTGACAATAACACTGAAGGACAAGGTTATCATAATACATGTAGGGTGGTGTGTTAATTATACCCTCCCCAAAAGATTCTATACAGTTGAAAAATAAAATATAGTCTTACATTTTACTTTTTCTTTAAAAGAAATGAATTGTGCATACGGAGATAGGTTAAATATTTGTTTTATAGGCAAGGAAGTCAGTCCATTAGCTTTCATTAAGCACTTAATATAAGCCAGCTGAATGTAACACAAAAAACAAACACATTTGTCTTTATTGTCCTCATCCTTCTCATCTTCACCTTGTTCTTCTTAGCCTGAGACATCTCCCCCCCAACTGTCCTTGAACTCCCTCTGTAGTAATATCCTTTTCACATTTTTCCTTCACTTTAACAAGCCTTTCTCGGTAAGAGTCCTTGTTATTGGTAGCAGGGTTATCATTCCCCAGTTCTCCTGATTTTTTTGGGTCACATTTCTAGTGGAAAGGTCAGAACATTCCCCTTTGTTTTTTGGAAAGTATTCAGAACCTGGGTGGGGGTGGGGAAGCAAAGCCAAGGTGCTTTGGTGTACTGGGATTCTTGAATTTCACTTTGGACTTATCTTCAAAGTTTCCTTTTTCTTTAGCAGGCATTGTCTTCTGTCTTTTTGAACATCTTTTGGGAAGTTTTTAGAAGTTTCCAAGAATATCTAGGTTCTGCTTCTGGTACTATGGCAAGTTTTACACAAAAATTTGTCTCCAGGGGAGCATCTTTGCTCCTGTTTTGTTTCCCTAAATGCTGCACTGTGCCTACGTGGCTCTTAATTACACTGACATTATCTCAGAGAACTACAGTCTCAACTGCTGTTGAAGTAAATTGAATTCCTTATAGTTACTTCTCCATTTTTCTTTTCACCCTTCTGTTATTATTAATTCGGATCCCCTACCTCAGAGGGGATAATGAATATGAGGAGGATGAACACATACTCTGGGGGTACTAAGAAGCAAATTTAGCCACGTAGATGGACAAATATATTTATCAAATGTTTACTATGTGTTAGCCTGGGGTCCTCAAACTATGGCCTGTGGGCCAGATGCAGCAGCTAGGACGATTATTCCCCTCACCCAGGGCTATGAAGTTTCTTTATTTAAAGGCCCACAAAACAAAGTTTTTGTTTTTACTATAGTCCCTCCCTCCAACAGTCTGAGGGACAGTGAACTGTCCCCCTATTTAAAAAGTTTGAGGACCCCTGTTAGGCATTTTGCTAAATGCTGGTGATACATATAAAAACTAAGCAAAACAAATCCCAGCCTTCAAGGAGCTTACATTTTAATGGGGGGGAAGACAATACATATTAAGAGTAGTGGAAAGTGGGAGAGGAAGGTAACTTCTCACTAGCCATGCAACTGATGAATAGAAGCCTGACAGAGTAAAGGTGGGAGTATGGTATGACTGGAGTCCTACTAAAAATGGTAATTGAAGGGAATCACCAGTGAGGTGAAAAGGGCCCCAGGATGGAAGTTGTCTGGGGTGACTGGAGAACAATAGACAATTTCCTGGGAGTGGAGATGATTGGGTTAGGAGTATATGTATATGACTATAGGTATGCTTTGCAGATCTTTGCTAGGGATCCAGTCATGCATTTCCTGTACACATCATTGATATTATGGTATGTATTAAAGCTACACCTCATAAGTGTGGGTGGTTTCATCAAATTATTCAGGTAGACTGAAAATAGTTGTCAAGCCAATGATGTGGTTCCTTTCTGCTGAGAAACATGGGAATCGAGAAACCATCTCTAGCAGTCTGTCAGTACATAGTAAAAGTTGTACAAAATAATCATACCCATTGCCCCAATGATTAATTCCATTGCTTAGAATGTTCCCTGAGAGTATTAGTAAAAAACAACCAAAAGATATCTTTCAAAGACTTTTATGGCAGCATGATTTATAATTAAAAAACAAAACAAAACAAAATGAAGTCTAGAATCAATCTAACTGCTCAACCATAGGGGAATGGTTAAATAAATTGCAGAATACTTAAGAGTGTCCTAATGTAATTAACATCAACAAGCAGTAAGAATATAAAGAATTCTGGAAAGGCCTTCTATGAAATGATGCAAAGTGAAAAAAATCAGAACTAGAAGAATATAAACTATGACCATAAAAGGAAAAAGGTGAATAAGAATGAATAAATGAATGGGTAAAAAAAGAATTCTGATTGAGTTTTAGAGGGGAGTAATAGGAAACATGGTTATGATAGCTTGTGCCCTGAAATTCATTCATTTATAAATAGGGCAAATCATGTTTAATTGATTATATCGTTGACTAGTTTTAAGTTTATAAATATGCTATTTTGGAAAAAAAAAAATCATCTTCAGCACACCTAATGTTCCAATATAAATGTAGGCATGAATGTTAGTGTTGGAAAGATCCTCATTGGCCATTAAATCTAATTTGTACCTAAAATTAATTCCCTCTGCCACATACTTCTTTTTGTTTGAAGTCTTCAGTAGTGGGGGTGGAGAGGCTGACAACTTCTGAGGCAGCACATTCCACTTTGGGACAACTGTAATTGTCAAGTTAATTTGTACAAAGCATTTTGAAAACTTTAAACCACTAAATCAATACTACTTTAAACTCATCTGCTAATCTCTTGTTAGGAAGATCTATAAGGATCACTGGAGTTACTCCATAAAAAAGGACATATGGTTTTGTGGGAATGGGAGTCCTCTTTAGGTTAGCCATCTGCTGTCATTTCCGTATCCCTTAGTCTCTTGGAGGAAGCTCACACCAATCCAGGCTAACTAAGCATACTGTAGAACCTCATGCTTCTTGCAAAAGATGATAGGATGAATTTATTTGTTTAGGACTTTCCCCTTGCTGGAAAAGCAATCCAAGTTTAGCGATCCTAGTCAGAAGTTGAATCAGAAGAGTTGAATCATCACTAGTAGATAGGTAGTTGGTGCTTTGACTGATTTCATGTTTATGAAATGGAGTTGATAACTTTAGGGTAATTTTAGAGATCATCTTTTGGTTGATGGTTTTAGGTATATGGAGGGTGATCTTGAAGGAAAAATAGCCTACTCAGATCCTGACTACTTCCACTCTGCTAATTATTTCTGGGGTTTTGTCTTCTGTTTTCAAAGTGGAGCAGAATAAAAGTGAGGCAGTAGGTTGCCTCCCACCCCAAACTTTGTCATGTGCTGTTAATAAATTACCTCTCTCTGGAATCATGATTCCATTTATTCCTTAGTATTTTTGTGCATTGCAGAATATCAGGCTGACACATTAGAAATTGGAATCTATCCTATTTAGCAAGGTGCTGTTGGCCATGGAGCCCCAAGAACTGCATGGGAAATTTCATTGGAGATTGTTTTCTGATACAGCTTGGAAGTGGGAAGGAAAAGAACTAAATAAAATCTGAGTATTATTTGGGTCAGGGATGAGATATTTAGGTCTGGAGTCAGGAAAATTGAGTTCAAATACAGATAATTTGTTAATCACGTGACCCTGAGCAAATCACTTCACTTCCTGCCTCAGTTTCCTCATCTGTAAATAGGAATAATAAAATCAGTGAGGTTGTGAGGATCAATAAGATAATATTTGTAAAGTGCTTTGCAAGCCTTAAAAGCACTATGTAACTGTTAGCTATTATGATACTAATTATTATTACTTATAATTTTTATTGGGATAATCATAATGGCTTTCAGTTATAGCGCTGCGAGTGAGGAATATTATTATTTGTACTGCTTACCTCATAGGTAAGGTGCTGTCTGATAAATGCCAAATATGGGAGTCGTTTTTATAATAATGACAACAACAATAATAAAAAAATCTGGCATTAAGCCTGGGGGTCAGAGTTTCTCCACCCTAATTTAAAGGGTATATGTTAATCCCTCTGGTTCTTTTCCCAGGGTTGTTGTGAGGATCAAATGAGGTAATGTATTTGTCGAGCAGTTTGTAAGCCTTAAGGGTTACATAAGTGCAAGCTGCTGTTATTATCCCCACTTTATAGATGAGGAAGCTGAGGCTCACAGCCATAAGTGAATTGCTAATAGTCACATTCATCATGTAATTGGAAGGGGTTCTACTTGGGTCTAGATCTTTGAATCCTGATTTTTATCCTAACTGTGTGACCAATAACTCTTCCACATTTCAGAGTTGTTCCAGCAGCAAGTTCTGGGCACCCTGCCTTCCTTACAGAGGGTTTTCCTCATCTCAGTCAGTGCTCCACTCTGAGATAGCATTTACAGAAAAGGAGAAGGCATTGAGGCAATATTCATAACAGAAGCATGAACTTGGAAGTGCTTTACTGGTTCTTAGTTTGTGGCATTTTGGCCTGCTAGGAAGGACATAGGTGCATGTGATGAACCTAATAGAAAGGGGTCCTGTAGGGATTTAAGACTCACTTTCTCATCCTCTTCTTCTCTAGCTCTTTTAATTCCTCTTTGACAAACCTGATATTTGGGATTTGGGAAGCTGAAAGGGATAGCCACCTGTGATTCTGAGATACAAATTATAATCCTTGTAGTTCTTAGTGACTATTAGTGGGTTCAGAAGTGGAAGAGGTTGTAGGTATTTTGGGGACTGACAGAGCCTGAGGGAAACTGTTTCTGTGGCCACTTTTATTCTCCTCATATTAAACTAAAATGTTTTCTTTTTGTTTTTTGATAAAATGTTTCCTATTTAAAGTGGTTCATTTGAATGTTTCCTGCTCTCAACAAATTCTTATTTTTTATTATAGCTTTTTATTTACAAGATAAATGCATGAGTAATTTTTCAGCATTGATAGTTGTAAAACTTTTTGTTTCAACTTTTTCCCTCCTCCCCACCCCTTCCCCCAGATGGCAGGTTGACCAATACATGTTAAATGTTAAAATATAAATTAAATACAATATATGTATACATGTCCAAACAGTTATTTTGCTGTATAAAAAGAGTCAGACTTTGAAATACTTTACAATTAGTCTGTGAAGGAAATCAAAAATGCAGGTGGACAAAAATAGTAGGATTGGGATTTCTATGTAGTGGTGCATAGTCATCTCCCAGAGTTCTTTCCCTGGGTGTAGCTGGTTCAGTTCATTACTGCTTTATTGGAACTGATTTGGTTCATCTCATTGTTGAAGAGGGCCACGTCCATTAGAATTGATGATCATGTAGTATTGTTATTGAAGTATATAATGATCTCCTGGTCCTGCTCATTTCACTCAGCATCAGTTCATGTAAGTCTCTTCAGGCCTTCAAAAAATTATTAATGTAATTTTTTAAAACTTATATAGTAATATTTGTATACATGTGAAGTAAATTTATTCAATTTATTAGTTTCTATGAGTCACTAGTTTTCAATGAAAACATTATTCCCTTTGGGAACTTAAGTAAACACCTTATTGTGCAACTTTGTGCAGCACTTAGCTTCCTTTTGATTACTGATAAAGCTTAAGTTAAAACTACACTGACCTACTAATTTACTTTGGGGTTCTATTTGGGATCACAACCATGAGAAAGAAGGATGCTTGACCTTTCTTAGCTTCAGTTTTTCCTCTGTAAAATATAGATAAGAATACCTGTAGGACTTGCTTCACTCAATAGCTGTAATATTAAAAGTGAGACAGTGTCTACAAGGTGGCTTTGTACTCTTCAGGTATTATTTTAATTAGAGTTTATTAGATGCAACCGCCTCATTTTTAGAGATGATAAAACCAAGGTCCTAAGAGGGAAAGCAATTTGTACAAATAGTAAAAAGTAGCATTGGGATTTGAACTCAGACTACCTGAATCCAACTTCATGTAGCTTCCAATCCATTGCAGTGTGTTTAACAATCCTATGATACATCAGTATGGATTTAAATAAAATCACAAATGAACCCCAAAATAGATTGGACAACCAAATCTGTGAATCCTGCAGGGAAACCAATGAATGTGAACCTTGAGCAAATCTTTTGACCTGCCCACACCTTAATTTCTTCATTTACAAAATGAGGAAGATTCAAGATCCTATAATCCCTCTAATAAATTGCAGAGGATTAAAACTGATGTTATTGGAGGACATCCATACTGCCACCAGGGAATTTTTTTTTCCTTCAAAGTGAACCAAAGTTCTGGTAAGAAACTTGTCAGACTTTGTCCCAGAAATGGTCCAATTTGAACATCTTATTTGGTGTGAGTCCCTAATCATCTAAAACTAGTCTATATCTGGGAATGACTCATTCTCTGCTTTTGATAGGGATTCTAGCCTGGAATCTCTCTTTATCTCTCTGTTTCCTGACATCCTTAGTGTCTTTTAACTTTTAATAAAATCTCACAGGAAGTCTTTCCTAATCCCCCTTAATGCTAGTACTTTCTCTTTACTGATGATCTCCATTTTCTACTATCTAAATTTTATTTGTACATCATTTTTCTGCATAATATCTCCTTATTAAACAGAGTTCCTCCAAAACAGGGACTGTGTATGTGTTTTTTTTTTTTTTTTTTTTGTTTGTTTGTTTGTTTTGTTTTGTTCTGCTTTCTTTGCGTGTCTACTGCTTAGCATAGTGCTTGGTGCTTATTAAGCTTAGATATTTAAGAATTTTGCTGACTTTTTTGGGTCATGGATCATTTCTTGGTGACTCCAGTGAAGTCTGAGTCCTTTCTCTAAATAGCATTTTGTGGAGGACATTCATAATGATAAAATTTCAGTCAGCAGATAGTGAAAATAAAGTTGTAATTTTTTTTTCTTATAACCAAGTTCACAGACTTCCCAAAATTTTGAAATCTGTGGACTCTTTGGAAGTGTATGTGACCCAGATTAAGAACACCTATACTAAGTATAGGATGTTATAGGATGGGCAAATGATTTAGCTGGATATCTGTTGCAAACTTTTATAGTTTGCAAGTTCCCAACTTAAATGTTATCATTTTCTTCTTGTTCAGTTGTGTCCAATGACCTGTAGACTACATTGTCCAAAGGTACTGAAGTGTTTTATTATTTCATTTTCTAGTGGATTAAGGCAAACAGGTTAAGTGATTTGACTAGGGTCACACAGCTAGTGAGTATCTGAGGTTGGATTTGAACTCCAGGCCAGGAAAGGGTTTAAGCTGTTAATCAGCTGGTAATTGGGCCTATGTTCTATCCACTGAGACATCATTCATTAGTAGATTCAGTTGTGTTCAACTCTTTATGACTATATTTGTGATTTTCTTGGCAGAGATGCTAGAGTAATTTACTATTCCTTCTGCAACTCATTTTACAGTTGAAGAAACTGAGGCAAACAGGGTTAAGTGACTCCCCTAGAATCATAATAACTAGTAAGTGCATGAGTTCACAAATGAAATTAGGAAAATGAATCTTCCTAACTCCAGGTCTCTATTCATTAAAACATTTACCTGTTGTTCATCATTTACTAAGAGTCGAAAAAATGTCCAACTACAATATGTAGAGAAAGATTTTTAAAAATTATGATTTTCAGGATCTTATATTAGTAATGCACTTGAAAATGGCTATAGTTAGTGACCATCTGTATGGCCTTGGGAAAAAAATGAAATGTTCCCATAAGACTTTTTTGTTTTTGTTGCTAACTGTGAGATCCAATGATTGGTCCTGCTAGTTTCTCTCCTTGGGTGCTATTTGCTATAACCCTTCAGTTCCAGTTTTCCTGGATTCAACTAATAAGAAAAGCAATATGAATTAGCTTGCCTTGTGGGAAAGAATATGTTAGGAGACTTGATGCTGACAACTCAATCATTATGAAGCTCTAACAGTAATTCAGTACCACCTATCAGGAAGTGAATTTATAGGATCCTTGTTGAAAACTCTCATTGGGTGCCTTCATTCACTTTTTTGGGTTTTGGGATTTTTTTTGCAAATAAAGGTTGAGGAGGAAATGAAGAAAAGCAATCCTCTCTTTCTGGTGGGTTGGCTAAGCCTGCATTGTTGAATCTTGTCCATGAGAATTGCTGAAGGTGGTCTGCTCTAAATATGGGGGTTCCCTGCCAATGGTTATTTTCAGTTGTTTCAATTACAGTCGTCTTCTTGGGTAACCGCTGTCCTGTCATGTAAATACAGGCTGGATCACAACAGTCAAACTGTTGGAGCCAAATTGGGATGGGGGAAGAGGGGGAGGAACAGAGGATAGGAGTGGATGACAAGGGTACAGCCCTTTCCCATTTCCCATCATTCTGGGATTCTTTCCTTCACAGATCCATGGGAGTGATGAGGGCTTTAAGTCTAAGCAGTAGCAGGAAGTTTAACTTGGAAGAGACAGCCCTGGAGACAGGGTGGTGGTTAGCCTTTTAAATATTGTCTCTGAAGGAAAATATGAACACAACTAATGCTGAGGTTGCCTTGTGCTATACTATGCTTATTGGCTTGATTGTTTTAAATCTTGGTCTACCCGCTAAGCTTGAAAATAAAATTGTCCTTATGTTCAGTTATATTGAAGGAAGGTAAAGAGTTTGCTAATATCGTATTCTTTTTCTTCCCTGATGTCTTTTGGTCTCTTGTCTATAGAGGAGCTTTTTGTGGGTTTTTTTTTTTTTTTTTTTTGGTCCCTTACATTTGTTAGCCTCTTCCTTTTTAAATATATGTCTTAAAAGGGGCTCCTTCCTGAAGCTAAGGATGCCTTTAACACTATCTAAATATTTTTTCCTTAAAAACCTTCCTTAGTTCTTCCTTTAGGACTTTAGTCCTATACCATGTGTCTCATCATAGCATGGAGAAGGTTTCCAAAGACTTGTAGAAGAGGATAAGCTCTACTGAGTCCTACCAAGCTAGAAAGGCTTTGAAGATGAGAGTCTTGATGGATCGAACATCTGTACCTTTTTAGAACCTGCCTTGATCAGTTTAAGGATGCCCTTTAACAGGTTGGTGATGAATTTTTCAGCCATAGGAACTTTCAAGGGCCATTTCACTGCTTAGATTATGATGAGCAAGTCACTTAATCCACCTATAACTCAATAACTATACCACTTAAAACAAAAGTTTGGGAATAAGTGGCTTTTGAAGATCCTCTAGTTGAATAACATTTATCCTTCAACCAGCTAATGAGTTGCAGAAGTTTGCATTAATGGAGACACCATTTACCATCCACACTAATGAAATTATAAGTTCAGGAATTATTGAAAAAGTAAATGACTTGAAAATAAAAGAATTTTTCTTACTCAGAATGCCACCCTAAAGAGACATGTATAAACTATTAGTATACTATATCTTGTAATGGGTTAATGACTTCAGTCTTTTCCCCTTCCTCATATCATAGAATTTGAACAAGACTATGGAAAGAAGTGGGGGAAAAAATAGGAGGAGGAGATTATTTGAAAAGTTAATTTGATCAGGATTAAACCTGAATTTGGTTTAATATTACTCTTAATACTCGTAAAGTCAGGCTTTGTATTTAATTGTACTTTCAAGATTAGAGAAGGAAACAATTTTATTCTCTGGTCAACAGTATTTATTCCTGGGACAGTCAGGTTACTTAATACCCACCCTAAAGTTTCACTGTTTGGGGTGATTGTTTTATAATTCCTCTCATCTCTACCAGCTCCCAACCCACCTATAGTCACTTTATGTTCTGAGCTATGATTGTTCTGAGCCAGAAATTGTGAACTATCATTCAGAATTTCAGATTTTTATTTCTGAAGAGTTACCTCTTATCAGTAGTCTAGAGCTACCAAAATCTCTCCTGGGCCTACTGAAAGAAGAACAGAGAAAGGAAAAAAAATCCCAGGATTATACTTCTGGAAAATTTGTCTTAAAGAAAAAAAAATCTGGTTTTATTCTTCATTTAATTAGGATTTACATTTGAATGTAGTAGAAACCTAAATGTTGAAGGCTGACAATAAATATTTGTTGACTTAACTGTTCTGATAAATCACGATAATAAACTACACTGAGAGAATTTTACAAATCACTTAACATACAATAATTTTATGAGATAAATCACTCAAGTATTATCTACATTTTAGAGATAGGGAAATTGAGGTTAGAAAGGATCATGGTGAAAAAACTAGCAAACCTTGTGCCTTGTTCAAAGATTTGAATTTGGGTCTTTTAACTCTGAGGTCACTGCTCTTTAAGTTCAATCACTTTCTTGGGTAATCAGTCATGTTAGGTAAATTCAGGGTGAATGTCAACAACCAAGCACTTGGAGCTAAATTGGGATGGGGGCATTGCCTTTTTAAGGCCTGTTGGGGGTGGGGGAGGCAGGACCCCGCTCGTTATGCACAGCCTAATAAATAAAAAGAAATCACTTGGACTTTATGAGGAAAGGAGATATTGAGTGGTCTCTGTTATATTGCTTAGATTTGGGAAGAATTTTATAGTGTTCTAAAAATAGATGTGTTTATATCTCATGGGGCAAAGACACTGGGGTCAATCAACTTCTTGGCTTAGAACCAGAGGATTTTTAAAAACTATTAGAATAGATCAGTGTAGTACAGAGGGAATTACTAACATTGAACAAGAGCAATGAAAGGGTCCTAATGAGATTTATCAGTAAGAAGTACCATTCTTCTGTGATAAAATTCTGGCAGAGATGGTCAGTTCCTGCATGGTTAGAAACCTTCATGGTAATCGGGGATGGGGAGGTGTCTTAGGAATTATCAATGTGTCCGGAGTTGTTGCTTCATGGATTCCACAAGAACATTTCATTTCTGAGGCTTCCTTGCTATGGGGAAACCCGGGATAGTCAGCTCCCAAATCATTACTTTGCTCATTGCCCTGAATGATTTGTTTCATTGCCATTCCTGTTGCACAAGTGAGATGCACTATTATCATCCTGATGTTCATAAGAGGCAGAAGGGAGAGAGGGCCTTAGGTAATTGTTCTTGAAGCATTTTATTTATGCTCTTATTATCAGTAGACACTTGGACCCTATTGAGTGACTCAGAATTAAATAATATTTCTTTCTTTCTTTTTAAATTATAGTTTTTTATTTACAAGATACATGCATGGGTAATTTTTCAGCATTGACAATTGCAAAACCTTTTGTTCCAATTTTTCCCCTCCTTCTTCCTACCCCCTCCCCCAGAAGGCAGATAGACCAATACATATTAAATATGTTAAAGTATATGTTAAATACAATATATGTATACATGTCCATACAGTTATTTTGCTGCACAAGAAGAATTGGACTTTGAAATAATGTACAATTAACCTGTGAAGGAAATCAAAAATGCAAGCGGACAAAAACAGAGGCATTGGGAATTCTATGTAGTGGTTCACACTCATTTCTCAGAGTTCTTTTGCTGGGTGTAGCTGGTTCTATTCATTATTGAACAAATGGAACTGATTCGGTTCCTCTCATTATTGAAGAGAGCCATGTCCATCAGAATTGATTATTATATAGTATTGTTGAAGTATATAATGATCTTCTGGTTCTGCTCTTCTCACTCAGCATCAGTTCATGTAAGTGTCTCCAGGCCTTTCTGAAATCATCCTGCTAATCATTTTGTATAGAACAATAATATTCCATAACATTCGTATACCATAACTTATTCAGGCATTCTCTAAATGATGGGCATCCACTGACTTTCCAGTTTCTAGCCACTACAAACAGGGCTGCCACAAACATTTTGCACATACAGGTCCCTTTCCCTTCCTTAAAGAATATTTCAATTATTATTGAATCTGTAGCAAGTAGCCTGAATCATTAACCAATCACCAAACATTTATTAAGCACTTACTTTGTTACTGGGATTTTTTTTTAGGGATACAAAGACAAAGCAAACCCAATATCACATTCAAGGAATTTATATTTTAATTGATGAGACAGTACATAGAATAAAAATGCAGAGTAGGTGGAATTTAATATTACAGAGATGGCATTTTGGGGGAGGAGGATGACCAGGAAATGCCTCCTGGAGGAGATGGCACTTGACTCTTGTCAAGTGATTCCAAAGATCTTAACTTGAGAGGGAGAACATTCCAGGCATGGTATTGGGGCAGAGGAGGATGGATGATAGTACAGTAGTTTTCCCAAAGGACAGCTTATCTCTTCTGCTAGTTCAGCATTTTCAGTTTGTCTTTCTGTGACTTTAATTACCTGAGGTGGATGTCATTTGGCAACTCCTGGATGATTGACATTTAGTCAGACTCATTACAGAGGGACATTTTTTCATTGGTTCGATTTTTGCCTTAGGGAGGGAACTGCCTTTCCTGAAGTAGAATGTAGAGGGAGGGACAGGTGGAAGGGTTGTTAGCTAATGACAGACAACTTATTTGTGGCAACTGGCTGTGAAGTTTTACTAAGTCACAATGGCTAAATACTTGTCTTCATACCATACCATCCAGGTCCTCCAGGCTAGTGTGTATGTTGAGCTTTGGGGGGGGACCCCATATTATTTTCATATTGAAGTTCGGGCAGGTCCCAGCACGAGGAAACCAATGAGCCAATAGTCAATCCAGTGTGATGCTCTTGTGCCCCCAAGGAATAGGAGATCTGTCACCAAGGTCAAAAGGCTTTTCTGATAAGAGACATCCAAAGAGCTTTTTTTTTGTGTATGATGGGAACCTTAGTAGTTTGATATTTGTCAGAGAATCTGCCCTCACAACCATAAGGGGGAAGCTTACCAAGGCTAAGTATGGCAAATAATCTAGTTATTTTCTCGACCTTTTTAACAAGTAATTCTATGGATCAGAAGGTTTGTGAGAATTGGAGGATGTGCCTGTCCTGTGCCATGTTTCCTGTCTCTTGGAAGATCAGCATAACAAGAAGTTTCCTGTTTGTTGTTGTTTGTTTGTTTTTGTTTTTACTATCTAGATTTGAGATCCCAGGAAACTAAACAGGGATTAATAGCAGCTTCTTGTGAAAGAGTATTTGAAAGAAGAAACCCATCTTAAGCCTTTGTATTATTTGCAAATGTGAGACTACCACACTGAAGGCAGGAAGGTGTATTCATATTCAATGGCTTTGAGATATACGATCACTTAAAATGCATTAAGAATTTTTCTGGGGGAAGCCAGATGCTCAGTGGGTAGAGCATCAGTTCAAATGTGACCTCAGATGCTTACTACTTCCTAGCTGTTTGACCCTGGGGAAGTCACTTAGTCCCAATTGCCTCAGCAAAAAAAGAATCTTATTAATATGTTTCAAGGCTAATAAGAAAATAATCAGGCCCCACACTGGAGGTATATATGGTTAACTCCGGGTAAAGGGTAAATGGTCTTTCACATTATTGCTTTCATTTAAAATAATTTGGAAGTCATTTCTTAATGGGTTAGAAATAAAATCCCCCCCCCCCCCCCAGGCTCCTCTGTAGTTATCTAATAACTCTTTTTTGAATGGCAGACTTGTTTGATCCTGCTTTATGTATAATCAAAGGGAGTTATTTTTCTCAGCAAAGTGAATAGCACTGGAAGGTTTGTTTATTGATGGAAATGAGTTTTTCATGACTTATGCATGACAAATAACCATCTAACTCCTCCAAAGGGTGGCAGGAAAAAACATATCTAAAAAGGTTTTATGTTTTTGTTTTTGATTTTTCCTTTTGATCATCCAGAAAATAAGAATTCATATTTTAAAGGGATTAAATTAATAAAATCTGACAAAAACCCCTAATAATGAGAAATAATATGTGTTAATTTCAGTCAGCAGGAAATGATGGGTTTTTTTAACATGTCACCATCTTTTATTGGCATTACAGCAATAATAATAAGTAACACAACACAGTAGATAGAGAACTGAACCTGGAGTCAAGATATGAATTCAAATCCTGCATTCAGATACTTATTAGCTGTATAATCTTGAGCAAGTTTGAGGCTGTTTGTCTCAGTTTCCTATTATTGATCATTACAGTTCAGTAGGAAAATAAGAAAAGTAGATGACGCAATATAAAAGTTGCAAAAATTTTAGCATTTACTGAATGCCTACCAAAGCATGATCAAATGGCCAGAAATAAATACCAGAAAATACACTGTCCTTCATGAACTAACAAATAACAAAAAATTATGAACACCAAAATATCCTTGGGAAATTAACATATAACTATATTGAAAATTGGCTTACAATTGCTCAGATATCACATTGATGCATAAAAACTGGAGAAACTTTAAAAATACATGCTGCTATAATATGTAACAAGTCCAAATTAGAAGTGTAAGACCTAAATGAAAAAACCAAAACCAAGAGTGAACAGATTGAAATCTCCAGTATTTGGTCTGCTTCTAGAGTTTATGGATGCCTTCAGTGAGCATACACAGGATTCAATTAGAAAATACAATTATACTGTGTACCTGTGCAATAGTACTCTGAATATTAATTCTGAAAGAAATAATAGCAACCTATCTGGAGACTGTTTCTATCTGAACTCTATTAAAAATAAGATTTGAATGAGAACAATAAAAATGTGCTATAAAAATCTTTTAGTGGTTTAATAAGAGTTTTGGGATATTTCCTATAGTACTTAAAAATAGGCCAAGTTACAGTGGATCATTTCAAACCCACTTGTTAGTTTTAACTTTTGTTAAGTCTCTTTTTTCAGATGAAGGCTCAGAAACTTAGTTTAAGTGATTTGTTCATCACTTAGGCAAGATTTAAACCCAAATTTCTGACTACAGGTCTAAATGTCAGTCCCTTCCACCTTGATGCTTGTCAAATTCCACAAATGCTAATAAACTACTTTCTTTTCTTTTCTTTTTCTTTTTTTTAGTATAGCTTTTTATTTACAAGTTATATGTATGGGTAATTTTACAGCATTGACAATTGCAAAACCCTTTTGTTCTAATTTTTCCCTCCTTCCCTCCATTCCCTTCCCCTGATGGCAGGTTGATCAATACATGTTAAAGTATAAATTAAATACAATATAAGTATACATGTCCTAACAGTTACAAAAAGAATCAGACTTTGAAATATTGTACAATAAGCCTGTGAAGAAAATAAAAAATGCAGGCAGACAAAAATATAGGGAGTGGGAATTCTATGTAATGGTTCATTGTCATCTCCTAGAGTTCTTTCGCTGGGTGTAGCTGGTTCAATTCATTACTGCTCCATTGGAACTGATTTGGTTCATCTTATTGCTGGAGATGTCCATGTCCATCAGAATTGATCATCATGTAGTATTGTTGTTGAATAAACTACTTTCTTTAGAACAAAGTTGCCCAAACCTTGGTGATCCTCAAAATGTGATTAGAGTTTGGTCATCTGAGGAAATTAAAATGTCAGGCATATTTTCCTCTCTTCAGTATTAAATGTGAAATACATATGTATACCAGAATGATATTAAAATCCTTTTACATAAAAGCAAAATTCATTTTTCTCTTCTTTGCATCATTTTTACCTGTACACTTAATCCTTGATATGAGAGGTTATATTGATAGCAGAAGCTTTCTAGAACACAATATTATTCTCTAATATTGAATCAAAAACAAGTTAGGTGGCTCAGTGGATAGATCCCTGAATCTGTAATGAGGAAGACCTAAGTTCAAATGGAGCCAGAAATATTTGACTCTGGGCAAAATCACTTAAGCTATTTGTCTCAGTTTCTTCATCTGTAAAATAGGGAAAATAATAGTACCTCTCTCCTAAGATAGTGCTTAGCACTATAGAAATAATTGCTGTTACTTCTTTGGGTAAGGTTAAAATCCTCAAGAATTCTATCTTAGGAATTAGAGTCTGGAAAGTGACCTGTAATTAGCCTTGTGAAGATGAAATTGTTTAATAAGTTGTTTTTATGTCCACTTTTAGAGCTTCACTATGGATTGTTTATATTGAATATCTTAGTATATACTTTTCATTTCCCTACCCCTAACCTAAGCAGGAATCAATTAGTTGTGCTACTATGTCTAGCATATGAGAAAAAGACCCCCCCCCCCAAAAAAAAAAGAAAAATTCTGGTTGAATCTAATAATAGGTTTTCATTTTTTTATTTCTTTCCAGTTCATAAGCCTCCCACTCCTGTTGTGGCAAATAAATTGCAATCTGATCTTTGGCTTTGATCATTGTGTCCGTTTTTATTAGTAGTTATATAGGACTAGCCTTATTTCAAATTGGGGAATTCCCATTAAAGTTGTTTGTCCTTTTCCCCCCAGTGGACCTGGATGTTAGGGAGATGATATCATGACTTGCAAATGATTCGGTCTGTGCAAAGTCATCAGCCTTACCTTCTCCTCTGGAGCCATCTGGGTCCAATGGCAAGATATAGAGCAGGATGACTGGATATAGTAGGAGACCTTGGTCTTAGTTTGTCTGAGGTAAGGCCCATTCATTGATTAAGGCTAAGTCAGAAAAAAAAAGGCAAAGAATGACCCCTTTTACCTAGTTATCCTCCCCTCCTCCCCCCCCCCCCCCAAAAAAAAAAAAAAAAGTCTGGGAGTAGACAGTTCTGGCCAGAAATTTACAGCATTTGCATGCTAAATGTACATTAGGTTTTTTTTTTTTAATTTAGATTGCCACCTCTAATATCTACTTCATTCACTATGTTAAGGAAAGTGCTTTATTTACATTATCTTGTCACCAATTTCCCCCTAGTCCTGTAAACAAACAATTGCTCTTTATACTCACTTTGCACCATCAAAATCCAAACAGTGACCTAGTATTCAATTTCCCCTTCCTCTTCCCCCTCTATCCACATAGGAAATCACACACGATATAGAAATACAGAGATCATCTTGGGGGTTATCACATCTAGCAAGTGTACACATTGTACTAAATTTGTATGTATATCCTTTTGACTTTTCGCTATTGCATTGTCTTCCATCTACAAATGGAGATAATTTTGCTTGTCAATTGCCTACCTGAAAAAGGTGCTATTAGGAGTAATGAGATAATGTTTGCAAATTACTGGGAGCTTGGAAGAAGAAAGACTTCATGTGTATATGAAGTATCATTAAAACTAACAGTAATTAACAGGTTTGTTTTGTCTTTCCTTCTGCCTCGGATTGAAAATGAAAAGGCAGAATTTAACTTCAGGATTAACTTTATTAGAAAACCTCTAATTGTTGCTCCTTTAATCTGCTGACCCTGTAATTCTCACACCTTCTGTCCCCATCCCAACATTTCTTTATTATAATGGCAACCTTGTCAGAACTCTACTGAGCAGGATTCAATGTGAAAGGCTAAGAGCTACCTAGAGGAGAGTAAAAAATCTGGGAATAATGATTCTGTACGCTCTCTACCATGGCACATTTTGCCATGAACATTTGTTCATAATATAATATTTGTAATTAAGATAAAACCAGATAGGTTTTGTGAAAGTAATCAATAAGTTATTTGTGATCACTGTGTCTTTAAATATTACAAATTCTAAAGCACCAAAAACCAGGGTACCCAAAGAGGTAAGGGGATCCCTTTCCCATCACAGAAAATTATTAGAGGCAAAGTTGGAGCTATCAATAAATTAACCAACACCAATTAAAATTAATTAGCCACAACTATTTGATGTTTAGCACTGTGTTAAGTATAGGGCATACAAAGACAAGAAATAAGTGATAATTTTTTTTGAGGTACTTATGTTCAGGGGTAGGTGGACAAATGTTTAACAGTCAGCTTTTATATGTACACATATACAGTACACTTTATTGTACATTGTGAGCTTTTTAGGTTAAAAGTACATTCTTTTTTACATATTTTTATGTGAATTATGTTGGGAGAGAAAACATCAGAACAAAAGGGAAAAGCCAAAAGGAAAAAGGTGAAAATACTATGCATTGATTCATATTCAGGGTCCATAGCTCACTTGCTCTGGATGCGGATGTTTTCCACCCAAAGTTTATTAGGATTGCCTTGGATCATTGAACTGATGAGACAACCAACTCTATCATAGCTGATTATTGCAAAGTCTTGTGTACTGCACACAATGTTTTCCTGGTTAATGCTTGCTTCACTCAGCAGCAGTTCATGTAAATCTTTCTAGGTTTTTCTAAAATCATGCTGTTCATCATTTTTTATAGAGCAATAGCATTTCATTACTTTCATATACTATAATTTATGCAGCCAATATTCCAGCTTGTAAGAATGGAGTACCTATCACCACCTGCAAGGAGAAATCATAGATTCATACAAAATCAAGGTGAGATAATTTGAAGGAAAAGGTACTAGAAGACTGGAAAATTAGAAAAGGTAGAAAATGGTCCTTGAACTGGGTCTTCAAGGAAACTTCTCAGAAGTAAATATGTACATTTCAGGTCTGGGGCACAGCCATTTCAACAATCTGGAAATGGGAAACTCCCAACAAACTGACTTCTAATCTTAGTTTCTGTAGCTACCACAGTTGTCTTTCCAAATCACAGGCAGAATCTTAATGGAGTTTCTTCCTGGTGCTAATTCTCCACTCTAGTCAGGAATTTGCAGTTTCTCTGACTTGATTAAACTCTATACTTGGCTTTGGGAGAAGGGCGCATCCTACTTGTAAAAGTGAATTCCACCTCCCAAATGGAGATTTTAATTTATTTTTGATAGTTGCTTATCAAACAAATTAATACCTATCTGGCAATAATGCTAAAAGTCAAAGATTGGGGGATGGGGTATTATTAACAATGATTTCTGTATGTGGTGGACAGAATGTGAATGAAAGCTGATCCTGGGGTGGGCTGAGAAGTAGCAGGATTTTAAAGGAAGAGGCACTAGAGTACCATGAGCCTTGCACAAAGCTGTGTGTGATTTAGTATTGCTGTCTTCCTTCTGTGATAGATGAGAATGGCTGCTTGGGTGGGAAAATATTTTTATTTCTTTGGTTTTCAAAGAAAAAAAGGACCACTTTAAATAGCCATAAATATAAGTTAGAAGTTAAGAGTCTGCAAATCATTGTAGAAGAATCATTTCTTTTAAAAGAAGTGATTTGCATTTGGATAGTTGAATTCCAAGCCACTTAGCTCGTTTTACTCTGACTTGTGATGGCAAGGGTATTTTCCTCAGAGATTTTGACTTGGAAGATTCTAACTTCCCATATGCCTTTAATGCATCCTGAACTGAGTGGATGATTCCTCACTCCTGCTTCCCCTCTCTCTAGTTCTACAGCACTTTTCCCCATATATATTGTAAAGGCTGACCTTGATAAAACCATCTCTAGTGGCCAAGAGAGTAGAAGGTCTATTAAAACTCAAAGGAATGTTTGCAGAAACAAATGACTGGTTTCAACCTCCACAAAGGAGTTCCTTGTGATTCATAGCAGAGAAGAACACAAAAGTTGAAACAGAGCAATAGAATTGGGAAGCAAATCTCACGAACCATTTGGTGGTGCTCTTGAATTTCTTTGTGGGTGGTGACTAGGCAGGGTTTATTTAAAGGAATAGGGGGAGTCACTCTTTCAAGAGAACTAGTCAACTTGTCCAGAATTTTTTGGAATTGGTAGTCAGTCACCCAGGAATTACAGTTTGTGGCCACAACAAAATGGCAAAATCGATAAAGTGCAGGGCCTAGAATCAGAAAGATCTGAGTTAAATCTAGCCTTAGCCACTTTGGGGTCCTGGCCAACTCATTTAACTTATATCTGTCTTATGTTCCTCAATTAAAAAGTGGGGATATAGCCCCTACAGCACAGTAGTTATTGTGATGATCAAATGAAATAATACTTGCAGAGATCTTAGTAAAGGGCCTGTCATGTTGTTGTGATGGTGATGGTATTTTTACTTGTGCCCAATGTGACCCCATTTGGGGTTTTCTTGGCAAAGACACTGCCCTTTCCTCCTTCTGCAGTACATATGTAGAAACTGAGGCAAACAGGATTAAGTGATTTTCCCGGGTCATACATCTAGTAAGTGTCTGAGGCCACATTTGAACTCAGGAAGATGAGTCCTCATGACTTTAGGCACTGTACTCTATCTGCTGCATTATCTAGCCCTACCCAGCTTACTATGGTAGGTGCCTAATAAATGCTTATTCTACTCCCTCCTCTTTTGATTATGTGACATGTGTGTTTATTTATGATCATTTGTTTTGTATATTCTGTCACAAACCCATTCACAGAGGGATCAGACTGTTCAGATTATAAAAATGCTGTGATTATGAGTCATCTTTCATAACTTGGGAAGGTGAGGGTGGAGAATGTTGCTAATGATGCTATTTTTGTAAAGAACTTGGGGGAGTGTAGAAGGCCATAGAACTAGCAAGAGTTTGCATGCTAACTGTACATTAGGTTTTTGTTTAAAAAAAAAAAAATAGATTGCCACCTATAATGCCTACTTAAACTGTTTTAAGGAATCTTACAGTATCTTGTCACTGATTTCCCCCTAGTCCTATAAAGCAAGTGATATTGTTATTTCCATTTTACAAATGCAAGGCCCCAGTTGGTGGAGAGGAGCCAGGATTTTGGGTCTTTTCAAAGTTGACATTGAGAAAAACCATCATATTCCCCCAGTATCACTCTCAAGAGCCAGGTTATTTATTGGACTAAATGGATCTAATAGTTCAGTTATTTTTCAGTTATGTCTGACCTTTCTAGACTCCATTTGGGATTTTCTTGGCAAAGATATTGGGGTGACTTGTCATTTACTTTTCCAGCTCACTTTATAAAACAGTGAGGAAATTGAGGTAAACTGAGTTAAATGACTTGCCCAGGATTGGATAGGTAGTAACTTTCTGAGAGTGTATTTAAACTCAGGAATATAAATCTTACAGACTCTGGGCCACTTACCTGCTCAATAGGTATTTTTATGAAAAGTGGGCCCAGAATAAGAGTCAAGACTGCTTTCGTAGTTGTTGAAGGTGATGTTATTCTCAATTACCTAAAGAAAATAGAAAATTTTAAGTTATTCAGGAGTTGTGAGGAAGAAAGATAATGCAACAATATCAGAATTGAAATGCAGACTTCCTAAAATGCTCTAGAAGGAAAAAACCAGTATCTTTTCAACCTGTCATTTTGAAATTACATGGGTTTTTTTACTTAATTTCAGAATTGGTTTTAAAGTTATGAATCATATATATTCTTTGGACAGACATTAAATATCTCATTTGTAGAAGGCACAGGGCTAAGAACCAAGACCCAATTTCTACTCTCAAGGAACTTAGTCACATGGGAAAATATGGCATGTAAACAAACAGGTTTAATACATTGTAGGATGTACTAAGTACCACGAGACACTTGCATGGCATGGTGTCACGTCCCTGATGTCATGGTTCTCTTGGAGAATGAAGGGCAAATAGAAAACATGGGAGACATAATTTTCTCACCAGTTGCTCTCTAGAAAAGTGCTACAATGGCCTGTGGCACTGGACCCTCGCTACTGTGGAGCACTATTGAGTATCGATTCTAGTTCTTTCTATTTCATCCTTTGACTCTGGGATTTTTGATAAGAACATGATTCATGCAATATTTTTTTAAGTGAAGTCATATGGCAAGGAAAGAAGGCTTACTCCAGGAAGTTGCATGGGTGACCTGCTCATCCGTGCCTATGACTCTGCCTTGAGTTATGAAACACCTAACATGGCATCCCCCAGCCTCAGAGAGGGTGGGGTCAGGTATGGAGGAAGAAAGGTAAGAACAACTTGGTATTCATCTGCCCACAGTCAGTCACTCTTTATTCTTTTTAACTTCTTTTCTTTTTTTTTCCCTACTCAATCATCTTGTGGTTTTTTTTTTTTTTTTTTTTTTTAAATTATGAAACAATTTGTAAAAGTGGTCACTTGGGACCATTTGACCTAGGGGGGGTGTGATGGAGTCATCTCATTTAACTCAATTGTTTAAATTTTCAGGATGAGAATTTGCTCCTCAGAAAAATACAAGTTCTGCAAATCAGGGTTTGATTTATTATTTTGTGGATTGTCTAAATTTAAGAAATTGATAGAGAAAATGATTAAAAATGTATCGTGAATCTCTCCCCACCTCCTCCTTCATTCCCAGAGCTAGTTGTTAAACATTTCCCAGCATACTCAGCCCTCAATATCCTGCCCCGTGGAATAGCTATTGCATTGAATATTTTTGTTCTGTCTGACTGGGAATAGATTCTAGCACCTGATGACTGATTGGTCTTGAGCAAAGAATCCTTCTCTCCTAAAGTGACTATTAATTAGGTAACTAGCTTAGCAGGAATCTAAATTTCTGAGGAGTTAAAAGTCAGGGAATTGGCAGTTTTCTTGTTCATTTGCTCATATATCTTATGATAGAGAATGTGTGTCTGTGTACCATGTAGTTGCCTGAGTATATTGTGTGTTTTGTATGCAACATGTACATTGCATTAGCCTTATCAGTATTTCAGGTTGGGATTAGAGGAGTAAATTAATACTTATTGGTATGTTATATTTGTATCATTTTAAGAAGGGCAGTACTGGCTCTGGAGTCAAGAACTAATATCAACAGTTCTCATAAGTCCATTTCTCTGAGCTTAGTTTTTGGGTGTTTTTTTTTTTTTGTTGTTTGTTTGTTTGTTTGTTGTTGTTGTTGTTGCTGTTGTTTGTTTTAATAAAATGGCTGCTACTTGTGGTACCTACCTCATGGGATTGCTTTAAGGAAAGGAATCTACACATCTACATGGGACCATAAATTTAGCCCTTCCTTATCCAAGCTTAACACTCAACTGTACTGGAACTGGAAGGTTCAGCTGAGGCAAATTCCAAACATTTCTCTGAGTAAAAATTGCAATACAACCTATAGTTTATTAAAAACGTACACAGTGCTGGTAAAATACTCAGTCACATAGTAAAGTACATGGAGACGTGTTTCTTGTATCTATCTTGGTCTAGTGCTGGAAAATAAAACCATGTGGGTAACTTAGCCCAGGACATTAGCCCTATCCAGACTGTTAACTAATTAAGAATTGACCTAGGCTATTAGAGGTTATACAGTTTTTTCTGGGGTATTCAAAAACATTGGGCAGAGATCCCTAAAAAGCAGGCCTCTAAATAACACTGAATACCTTTAAATACCTTCTGCTGACTTTTTTGGTTTCACCTCCATAGACCAAGGTGTCCAATCCAGGATAAGCTCATTACTCTGAAACCACCACTATGCTTCAAACTCAAGCCTTGATGAGTAGTACCACCTCCTCAGCTTCCTCTCTCCTATGTCTGAAGCCTTCCTTTTTGTTGAGGGCAGAAACTATATTTTGCATCTGCTGCTGCTTTGCTTAATTTTAACTTCACAGAACAAGATGTGCCTTCTCCTTTGCCCTCTCCTGTGGGGAGTGGGAGATCATTTCTGACTGTCATTTTATTATTTGTATCTCTCGTACTTGGCACAGTGCCTGTGGAGCACATAGGTGTTTAATGAATATTTATTGGATTGGATTATGAGTGGATTAAAAAAGGATAAATACAGGGGCTAGTAGAATTTCTTAAATAAAAATTAAAATTGTAGTTGGAAAATAATAAAATATTATTTAAAAGGGAAAAAATCCGTAAATGTCAGGGGTACCCACTTTTGGATTTAGAAGTCATTCCAGGCATTTCTTATCAACAAGTCTCACTGTCCTTCTGTCTACCACTTCTCTTTGAAGATATTCAAGCAATAAATGTAAGTTCCTGTTATTATAATTAATATTTTCTATCTCATCCAATCTAATAGATGAGGAAACTGAGTAATTGACTTTCTGGAGATCACACAATTAAGATGCAGTAAAGCTGGGGCTCAAACTCAGATCTTTGATAGTATAGCCCAGTCACTGTTTTTGCCCTACATTCGAAGATAGAATTGTTCCTAATTCAGGGATTCTTAAATACCCTTATTTACTTTGTAATATTATGTAATTTATTTAATGGTTTTAAAAATATTTTAAGATGAAACCTGGTTTCACAAGACTGTCGGAGGGGTCTATAATTGAACATGTCACAAAGGCACCCATAAGGTATACTGATGAACAAGGTCTAAATTACCGAGTGTCGGCATCTTTGAAATAGATGCCTTTTTTATAGATTCTGTCCAGATCAAGACCATCTATCCTCAAAGCTGAATTTTCCACTACACTGCAGCAAATCCTGGTTCTCTAGGGCCATCTGGCTCTGGAAGTAGTTAAGTCTCATGGACTGTGTCTAACATAACAGTCTAACAATAGTTTCTGTTGCCTGTTCCTATAATGAACCATTTGGATTGAATGCCCTAAAATCACTATGTTCTCCTTTTTGGTGACCTCACTAGTTTTCTTTTAGTTCTTCTATAGCAAATCTTCCTCAATGCTTCTTAATTGTAGTTCCTTTCCTCTGATTATTTCCTATTTGTCTTGTATATAGCTTGCTATATATATATTTGTATATGTTTTGTCTCCCTCATAAGTTTTTTTGATGGCAAAAATTGTCTCTTGCCTTTTTGTTATCCCCAAAGCTTAGCATGGTACATAAGGCATTTTATTATTGTTGTTATTGAGTTGTTTTAGTCATATCTCCCTCTTCCATATCTCCATTTGGAGTTTCCTTGGCAAAGATCCTGGAGTGGTTTGACATATTATTCTAAAGCCCATTTTATAGATGAGGAAACTGAGGTAAACAGGGTTAAGTGGCTTGTTTAGTATTTTACAGCTAATAAGTGTCTGAGGCCATAGTTGAACTTGGGAAGACTTCCTGATTTCAGGCCCAGCGGTTTATCCACTGTACCATCTAGCTGCCCAGAATTAGGCATATACTAAGTGCTTAATAAATACTGATTAATTAGTTGATTAGGGAATCTCTGTCTCCAGGTAGATAAGAATATTAGAAAGTTGATTTAATTTTATTAATTCAAGAATCAAGAGAATCTCTGATTTGAAAGGACCATAATTATCTCGTCATGTGCATATCTGAATAAAACAGTCCCTCTCCAATATCTCTAGTAGGGCCAGCCTCTGCCTGAAGAAGGGTATCATGAAAAACAAGTTGGGTTTGGGGTTAGAAAGACTAACTTCCTGTCTCTACAGCTGTGTGATCCTGAGCAAGTTACTTGCTTCCTTTGTCTCAAGTTTCCTTACCTGTAAAATGGTCTTCCACATCTAGAACTTTGATCCCAAGTCTGATCAGGAATGTATTTATGTGTGTATCTCTCTCTCTCTCTCTCTCTCTCTCTCTCTCTCTCTCTCTCTCTCTCTCTATATATATATATATATATATATATATTTTTTTTTTTTTTATGTGTGTGTGTATATATCTATATCTCTTATTCTAGGTGCCATAATTTATTGCCAATCAATGAAAGGATTCGTCTTTCAGTCTGAGGTAGCTTTTGCATTGCTTAACAAGACCAGTTTCTGTAGTTTGTGTAGCTTTTTAATATCTTTATTACAAGGCAAAGTCTTCTTGGGAAAGGGTTATCCAGTGTAGCTTCCTTACTACTTACCTGTTACAGAAAACAACTAGCCTAGAAATTATTTTTAGTTTGGTAGGTTGTTTTTTTAATGGCCCATAATTCATGTTTTCTCTGACTCAATGATATCCAATTCTAAACGTTACTTTTTGATCCTTTGGAGAATTGCTATTACATTAATTCCTTCAAATTTACCTAACCACACTTTTCAATGTCACACTAACATTTGTATTGTAAAACACAGACTGCATATGGGGATTTTAATTCTCTCCCCCCTCCCCCCATTTGTGTTTTTAACAGTTTAAGTTTGCTATCAGATGAGAATGAATATTTTAACTGTAGTACAGGTGTGTCGGTTTTGGCTTAAGTATGATAAAGGAGAGGCTAGAAAAATATTTGGTTTTCAGTTCACATACCATTTTCTCTAGTATGTCTTTTCTGGTGCTACCAACTGCTGAAAGCTTCACTAGTAAGGTTACCTCCCATTTATTCATTCCATTCCATTCCATCTATAAAAACATACTGATTTATTTATGCATGTGTGTGTGTGTATAAATTTGCTCCCATTATATTTAAATTTAATAAATATATTTAAATGTAATTGATTTCTTTAGGTTATTTTCCTTCATGAGCTTTTTGTTTGTTTGATTTGTATCTTTAGAATTTAATTCCTGACATATAGCAAGTGCTTAATATATACTTGTTGAATGATTAATATATGAGGGAATAGAGATGTTGAAGTCTAGGAGCCCTTTCATACAATTAGGCTCAAGCCTAAAATTTAAATAACTGATTGGATGCCCTTGAAATAGAGCCTATACTTAATTTTATTAAAATTCTTACAAATATTATCAGTCTTATTCACAATGGTCTGTGAACCTTTGGTGAGTGAACAAGGCCGAGCAGATGTTTGGAAACGGGTACCAATTTTGGAATGCCCCTTAAGGCATTCATTCACATGGTAGTTCATTGTAGCAGCAGTGAACCCAGGATCTGAATGAGGATATTGAGGAAGTACCTTTACACTGCTTTACTAGCCACTCTTCATAGCCCCTCAAAAAATCAAACCAAACACAACATTCTCTCCCCCTTCTCCCCCAAAAGCCATACCACACAGCAGCTCTGGTATACTGTGGCCCTATCAAAGAATCCCCATCCTGCTCCTACAAGTTCCCGCTTGTACCAAGTGCCTGTCTGTCACCACCCACTGCTGCCTGGCCCTTGCTCCTGGGAAACTCCCCAAAACATGAAGGACTGGAGTCAAAGGGCCCACTCTCTTCACACTCATTTTTCAGACAGAAGGACTGTGGGAGATTGTATCACCAAGAAGTGATCTCACATACTTAAATACCTAGGCACAGTGGGGCAGAGGTAATGATAGCCTGCAAATAGTAATTCCCATCTCTGTTCCCTTTTTGGCTTTAATCCAGATCTTTAATGTTACTTTTACATATGGGATTTTGAGGAGAGCAGGGAATGAAGAGGCTGATAAAATGAAATGAGTGATGTAAAGCTGGAGTCATTGAACAGCTGGTTTGAGTCTTTCTTACTTCCTCCCTCCTTTCCTCTTTTTTTCCTCCTTTCTCCTTGTATCCCTCTCTCTTTTCTCTTTTTTAATTCTTTTTTTTCCCTGTCTTTTTCCTTTCTCTCTTTTTCCTGCTATTATTTTCCCTCACTCATATTTTACTTTTCTTTTTTCTGTTTTCCATCTTTCCCCTTTCCCCTTTTCTTGCTTTTTTCTTTCTTTTATCGAAGTATTTGACACTTTATCCCCCACTTTTAATCTTCCACTTCTTTTGTTATTCTTTGATCCTACCATTGAGTTAAATTCTTTTGGAAGCTGACAATGCAAGTCCTAGTGCTGTTCTGTAGAAATTATGCAAGAGGAGCTTGTTTTCATAGTGGGCTGTCTCAGAGGAATCCTGCTGACCAGATTTGCCTGAGATCTTCTTGATATACTCACAGTGCTTGAAAGATGGATGCCCTCTTGGAATTATGATTGGTTGTATGGCTTGTGGCCGAGGTTGTACAGTGAGCCTATCTTCTAGGATTCATTGCAGACCCCGTGCTTGCCTTGTATTAACAAGTTCTATGGATAATTAACATTCATTAAGTGCCAGAAGCAAAGGCAGAACTCTTGAGAGATGTGATCATGCTATTGAAAAACAGGACCTTAAAAAGGGCAGCAGAACTCGGAGCTTTGGAGAGTACCTTTCAAGTGGATGTGTTTCATTGAACAGAAATGTGCTCCAGTTGAGGCAGGCTACATCCAGGGTCGATTTCTTTGAAAGCAGTTATGTGTTGCAGTCTAATTGTATTTATTTACCCCAGCTGTATAGTATGCCCCAATTTTTCTTCTCCCTCAGATTTCAGTCATCATAGGTTTGGCTTTAAAGTATTCCCTTTCATACTTTTTGCCCTTGAGTATCCTTGGTTCCTCAAGTTATCACAACAGTACTGCAGTTCATCTATTGACCAGTGAGCTATAACTCATTACCAGAACACCAGGACCAGGGTCATTTTAATAGATGGCTTGTTGCTGCCAGTGTGTCATATTGATGGGGTGTGAGCAAATCAGGAAAAAGGAAATCAGATGATATATTGTGAACTACTCCTTCCTCACACCTACTTCCCATCCATACACCTGGCCCTGCCCTAGAAAGAATGAAGTCTTTGTACTTCTAGGGGTTCCATTTCTCACTCTACCCAGGTATCCTTGGACTATATTAAAATGAGAAGAGTTGATCTCTTAAGATTCTTTACAGCTCAACATCCTATATCTGAAACCTGAAATTGATTGATGAGATCTACATTTGGTCCATGAAGTAAATACTGTGGTAATTCTGGTTAAGCATCATAAACCATGTGCCAATATTACCTGAATCTCCCATTTAGTTGTTATTTCAGTCTAGTAATCCCATTTGGGAGTTTTCTTGATAAAGATATTTCAATGGTTTGCCATTTCCATTTTACAGATGAGGAAACTGAGGCAAATAGGGTTAAAGTGACTTTCCCAGGGTCTAGGAAGTGTTCAAATCCAGATTTGAACTCATGAAGATGAGTGCCCAGTTCTCTATACACTTAGACACCTTGCCGATTATAGGTTAATTGTCCAAACTAAAACTTAGTATGTTTCTCCACTTAAATTTGTTTCTCTTCCAAATTTTCCTATTTCTGTTTACATTTCTACCATCTTTTTAGTCACACAGGCTCACCATCTTAGAGTTATGTATCTGATTCTTCTCTCTTTATTATGATGCTTCAGTTCTTTCATTCATTCCCTTTTTTTCATTCACACTATTCTATTTTCAGGTCTTTATTTTCTCTCTCCTGATTTCTTGCTAATGTCAATTATTTTCCTTGCTTTCAGATTCTCCATCCTCTTAATCTATCTTCTAAATAGCTGCCAAAATAATCACCCAAAGGCAGAGATCTGACCATATCAGTTCAAAAGTCTCCAATAGCTTCTCATTCTTTGCTTCTAAGATAAAATGAAAACTCTTTAACGTAGTATTTAAGACCCTTCACAGCCTGTCTCCTGCTTACCTTTCTAGTTTTATTTCAGAGAGCACAAATTCTATACTCCAGCCAAACTAGATCTCTAGCTGTCCTCCAAATGTATTCATTTCCCTAGGCACTTCTTCCCTAAACCTAGAATGCATTTTATCCTCAACTTTTTTTCAGAATCCTTGTCTTTCCTCAAGGCTTTTTTCAGGTGCCTTCTCTTCCATGAAGCCTTCTTTAATTCTGCCAGTTATTAATGTTCCCTTCTCCTCAATTACTCTTAGATTGTTGCTTATTTGTACCCCTGTCTTGTCTCGCCTTTGTGGACAAGATCTGTTATGTTTTAGTCTTTGGCCATAATAGGCTTTTAATAAAGATTTTTGAAATTAAATTGAATTAATTTTGGATTTTTCTTTTCTAATAATCTCTTCTACAAACTATAAATCCTTGTTCTCATAGCTGTGCTGATTCCAGGTTATTCTTTTTTAATATGCATTAGAAAATTTCAAAGAGAATCAACTTAATAAATCAAAGAACAAGTGTTTTTTATTTTGAACTTGGATTCCCCTGATGCACCAGAGGCTAAGAAGAAACATGTAAGAATAACTTCCTCTTTCCCTACCTATTTCCAGTCTTAGAAAACAGGCTGTTTTTATTGGGAGCATAGAAAAAGATGAATACACAGCAACTACTTAGCATTTCTTTCTTCACTTGATAAAAACCATCTATATCAGCATAAGATTCCAAATAGGATTTATTGTTATAAACTCATTTGACTTTGAAAGCAAGAAGTCCTGTGGTTAAAATCAGAGCTCTTACACTTATTACATGTATGAACGGGGCAAATCAGTTAATCTCTGAAAAGCTCAATTTTCTCCAGCTGTAAATGTGGACAATAATACTAATTGTAATAATAACCTCACAGATCTGTTGCAAGAAAAGCGCAAACCAGAAAATTCTATAAAAATGTGAGTTGTTTATCTTAATAGTAATAATCATAATCATCCTGTGGAAAATATAGATCTCCAGTTTTGAAAATAATTTGAGTCTAATGAAATATTCAACACTAAAATTCCTTCCTTCTCTTTATGATTTAGAAGGAACTTCAGGATTTTACAATACCTCAGGATCATTATTATTGAAAATTTCAAACACTCTTTTTTCCTTACCCACCTCAAATGCCATCAAGACTTCTCTGGTTCCTTCCTCTTTCCCCCTTGTCCCTTGGAGACAGAAATTATTTTTTTCCTTCTTTGTTTTTTTCATAGCCTTTCTTCATATGCTGATCGTGCATTATTCTGTATAATACCTAACTGCATACATGGCAGATTGACCTCTGAAGTTATGAGCTCCAGAAAGGCAAGGAATAGTGTCTTTATCCTTTTAGCTCCACTCAACCCCTCACAGTAGGTGCTTAGACAAGTGTTTATTTCAACCGGTTTTCAATTAATTTATAGTTTTAGATTGATATCATGGTAGATATGCTAAACAAACCAGTTTTTACAGTACTTGATTAATTTCAAGGCAGATCAATGAAGGATATTGCAGCAAATTACACTCGGTTTCTCTTATCTTTCTTTAAAATAAAATCAACATTTTCAAGATTTAAACCACTAATACGTCTTATATCATGTTATTTATCATCTGATAGAGGGTCAGTTGAGATTGGCCATGGCTGATTTGTGCGTTTATTTTGCTTCATTATGTTTATTTGTCACAAGAGGGGGGGTGTCTTGGGAGGAAGGCAGGAGTAGAGACTAATGATAGATAAATACAACCCACTCCCCCAAAAAAGAAGAAGAAAAAGGAAGGGAGTAGCAAAAATGTATACAACAGGACAGAAGAAAGTTCAGAAAGAAAAAAGTAAGATGGCTTTGAAACTAACATGTTGAATTTATTATGTTCTTTCAAAAAAAAAATTCAACCTGTATGTAAGATTCGTGATATCATGTATAATCCTCTTTTTCTTATCTTCCATACATATGGAAGTTTATTTTCTAATTTCTAAATAGCATTTTATTTTATTCCAATTCCATGTAAAGACAATTTTGAACAATTTTTTCATAAGATTTTGAATTTCACATTTCTTTCCCTCCTCCCTAAGATGTTAAGTCTATGTAAATTTCATAGTTGTTTCTTAGGTATAGAACAAGCAACAAAATCTTTAAAAGAAAAAAAAAATCTGGGCTCCAAGAATCATAAAATGCTAGAGTAGCAAGGATATTTGAAATCATCTTAATCTAACCTGTTTATCTTATAGATCTATCATTGCAAATCTAACAGAAACTCTGATCATAGAAGAGACTTAGGGGTTATGGTTGTTGATGTTTAAATTTTGGACCTCAAACAAAATGGAGATGACCTCTCTCCCCTCCCTAAGAAGAGCCTCAACAGTTATGGTGGAAGGAGAGAAAATTCTCCTGGAGACCTTCCTCACCATAGGGGATACACTTGGGTGGTAGCTTTGCCAATGCTTCTAGGTTATTAAAGAATTTTATTTATTTATGTTTTTCTCCCTTCTATTAGCATGGATAAGTCACAGCTGGCAGTCCCATCCACTTTTAATTACACACTGTCATTTATCACTACACTGTTGTGGATCAGGTCCTAGACTTTGATGTTATCATTGCCTGCTTTGCATAAGACATTACCACCAACTCTTACTTATTCAATACTTCCAGTTGGGCCTGTGGCCAAGCTGGAGCTTGAATGAGTCCCCCTAAGGACTCCATCTGATGAGGGAAAAGACAACTTTGCTTAGACTTGTGTTTCTCATTATTCTGAGGGGTGGTACTATCCATCCTCGGCATGAAGTAGGAAAGAGAATAGTTAACTAATGTATCCAGTACCTAGATCTTCAGTGTAGTTTATTTTATTTTTAGTTTTATTTTTTTAAGGATAGCAAATTCTTATAATAACATCAAACACTGAAATTCAGGTGTGTCTTCCTCTACAAATGGAGCCTTCTCTAATTTCCCATCCTTTACTATTCCTGCCCTTTCAATTTGAAAATGCTAAATTTAGGCAATAAAGTATCAACAGACAAAATTTGAGCTCAAGTCCTCTGATTCTTTATGATTTAAAACAAATTTATTTCACTGCATGACAAATATCAAGCACGAACATTTTACATATACTGAAGAACAGAAGATTGTACAAGAGTTTAGCTTGAATTTTTAGTTGTATTTTTCATTAATTTAAAATTTTTTATTCAACATGTGAGTTTCAAATTTGTTCCATTTGTGTCTTGAATATTCTATGCATTTTTAAAATGCCCTTTTTTCTCATTTTTTGGGAGGGGAAAGGAGGAAACATTCTTATCATTAACCCTCTCAAGTAGTTTATTAGTATGACTCTTCTACACCTTGTAATAAACATTTTTCCTCTGATAGTAAGATTTCTAAGTTGTTTTAATTTTCATTATTCTTGTTGTTAATTAATTGAATCATTTTTTTAAAATATGGCTGTTCATAGCTTAGATTTCTTCTTTGTTCATATCTTTTGACCATTTATCTATTGGAGAATGCTTTTCTTTCTTATATATTTAAACCATTTCCTTATACATCTTGGATATTAGACTTTATCAGAGAGTATTGCTGCACATATTTTTCCTAATTAACTATTTCTTATTTAACCTTAACTGTATTGTTTTTGTTTGTGCAGAAGCCATAACAATAGTTAGCATTTATGTAATTGTTTAAGATTTGCAAAGTGTTTTACAAATTTTACTTCATTTTATCTTTACAACAACCCTGAGACATAGGAATTATTATCAGTCCTAATGTTACAGATGAGGACACTGAGGTACACAGAGGTTTATGTTCAAGATCCCACAGCCAATAAATGTAGAATTTGAAGTCAGATGTTCCTACCTCCGGGTCTGATGCTCTTATCTTCTGAGTCATCTAGATGCTTATGTAATTTTTCCCGTCCCTTTTTTTGCCTGTGATTTTGTCTTATCTATAGTTGGGAAAGAAATCTCCTTCCTTGCTTTTGTTTATGCCATATTTTAGGCTCTGTTTTTCCACATTCATATTGATACGGTGTTTTTTTATCCCTTCTACAACATAAACTCTTTGAAGGCAATGACTCTCTTTGTACCTATAACTCTCATAACAAAAACTTCTTGTTGTTTTGATCATGTCTGACTCTCTGTGACCCCTTCTGGGGTTTCAATGGCAGAGATAGTGCAGTGATTTGTCATTTATTTCTTCAGTTTATTTTAAAGATGAGGAAACTGAGGCAAACAGTTACATGGCTTGCCCAGATTCATACAGTTCGTGTCTGATGCTTGATTTGAACTCGGAGAGATGAGAATTCCTGACTCCAGGCTTGTCAATCTATCCTACCATCTAGCTGTCCTAACCTGTCCATATCATATGTCCATTTGTTGAATTGAATCAACATGTATTGTTAAACCAAATATGAATGATTTTGCATTTTGTGGTTTTTCCAAATTATCCAAATTGTGGCTCCCCAATAATAACACAGATAATTATAATTCAATTCTGCAATCTTTATGCATTATGCATAAATATATTATGCAAAGGTCCTTCCTTAAAATATCCTTGTTGAGGTATTAACTTCCTCATCTTGTAGAGGGGGAAAGGAAGGCCAGTGCTCACAGCCTGGACTCAAATTTAGGCCTATTAACTATCCTGTCCTTTCTCTCTTCTTTATATCTTGTACATTTAGTGGTTTGCTTGAGCTGGCTCATACCAGAGAGAGGGAGAGAATTGTTAAATTATTAGTACGAATATTTGGTAAACATGAAATTGCTAAACACTAAAAATCAAAGCAACTTAATTTGTTGATTTCTTTGGACTTGAGAATGCAAAGAAGAAATTATAATAATGTATATGAAGATTTAAAATTTTGGTAATTTTTTTTTTTTTTTTTTTGAGAGCTGGTTGTGAACATTTACCAACACACTCCTTTGTATTTCTATGCAACAAAAGCCAAGTATTCTAACACTTAGAGTTGATATGGACTAAAGATGAGGAGATTTTAGAACATGAACCCTTAAAGAGGAATGGTTTTTTTCCTCTTTTTTGTATTTCTGTCGGGGCTCTTCAAACTCCCCTACCTTCATTCTTCTATGAGAGCTCACCAGCCACCACAGGTGCTCACCAACTGCAGCTCCTGTACACGTCAGGGTTTTCTCTGAAATGGTTTGAGTGGGAGGGAGAGCATGTCCCTGCACTTTTGGGGCATGTGCTGCTCAGTTGTGAGGGAATGATTTCATCCTTTCATGGTCTTGCCATGTGTCTGAGGCTTGCTTCACTGGAGACACACCTGAGGGATTTCAGTTTGTGGGGATTACTAAAGAAAAATGTTCCCCTCTAGTCGTAATTTAAAAAACACACTCACACAACAACAACAAAACTGCTTCAGTGTTTCTTCCAAGACTTCTTTGTTCCTTTAAAGACAGTGTATCACTTGGGAAACTGACTGTAGAAACAGGAAGCTCCTAGACTCAGTGGTCCTCAAAGTGTAGTCCAAAGAATTGTTGGGGTCTCTGAAACCCTTTCATAAGGTCTACAAATTCAAAATCATTTTTTTTATTTCTAATATAGTAAATAGCTATAAATATAACCACGTGAACAAAAACTCTTTGAACAGATCCTCGATAGTTTTTTTTTTTTTTTTAAACAACATGAAGATACTGAGAACAAAGGTTTGAGAACCACTGTTAGAGTATTTGCTTATTTATACCAGGGTTTTTGTCCTATTTTCAGAAGCTGGTAATTCTGGGTACAGGCAAGCTCAGAGAGCCTAATGAATGAGCATTTTCTCTCTGTCCTGGAGAAGGATTAATCATTAGCCTATTGAAGAAAGAGAAACCATCCAGTAGTCTCATGTTGGAAGCATTCTGCTCTCTTGGGCAGCGGGATTTAGGTTAATCTAAAACAAGTTTTGAGCTCAGCCATCCTCACCACCAAAATGGATGAGGCTGGTGGTTATACTGTTAGTACAAAACTGCTCCTGCCCAATTCCTGGTAATTTTGACTCTGGCAGGCAGATACTGTGCTGATCTGTTGTCGGTAAAACTTGCTCAACTTTCCAGGAGCAAGATGTTCAGATCTCCTTTCTTCTTTCCCTACTTATTTTCTCTTTTATTCTCTCTTTGAAAGAGGAACTAACGAGCTACATGGTACCACAAAGGGTCTGGAATAGACATTAAATTTTTATACACACATGTGTATCTATATTTGTCTATCTATATTATATACACATATGTATTATAATATATTAATATATACAATAGCTATAACATGTACATATATGTGCAGTTATATACATATATCTAGCATATCCACGTTCACACATACACATGCATTTATATGTACACTTAATGACCTATGCCGCTGCCGCCTCCCCCCCCCCCCCTCCCCCAATCTCTCTCTTTCTCCCCTTTCTCGTGTGTCTCTCTCTCTCTGTCCCTCTGTCTTTTTCTCTCTCTCAGGTTTGGAGGCATACAGGTAGGAGGAAAATAAGTCCTTTCCTCCTTTACACTCTGTGGGGTTGATGGTAGGACAGCAAAGTAGAGAGGTATATAGCTCACAGAAAAAGAAAAAGGGAATATTTTCCACTGTGCATTTGCAGATAGCCGAGTATAAAGGCCAATACCTGCTCTTTCCATGAAAGTTAATGTGGATTTGGGAGTGGGAGCAGTTCTAGAAATAGCCAGATATACTTTTTCTCAGATGTGGGGTACAGAGGGAGCCTGGATGTGACAAGGGATGTGGTTGAAACATGTCCACTCAGTTACTGGGCAAAGATTTGTTGTAATGACAACTAATATTTACAGAAGGTTTTAAAATCTTGAGTCTTGGGACTCTTCTGCCTTGTCAGTCATGACAGAGGTCTGTTTTTCATTCTTTCAAAGGTATCATTAGAAAAAATCGAGGTGAGGAAAGACATAGCAAAGAGCAAGAGTTGTTGGTTAGCTAACTCTACTGTATAGCCGAGGAGGGAAAGGAAGAAAGACTTAGAACAGGGGTCTTCAAACTATGTCCTGCGGGCCAGATGCGGCAGTTGAGGACGATTATCCCCCTCACCCAGGGTTATGAAGTTTCTTTATTTAAAGGCCCACAAAACAAAGTTTTTGTTTTTACTATAGTCTGGCCCTCCAACAGTCTGAGGGACAGTGAACTGGCCCCCTATTTAAAAAGTTTGAGGACCCCTGACTTAGAATGACCCCCATTCAGATGCAGGAAGGACATGAATGATGGTTTGCCACAGCATAGGTAAGTTGTTCTCTGGACTGTTTGATGTCACATCAGTGACATCAGAGAGACATCAAATCCAGTTTGGAGTAGTACTTAACAGTGATTCTTACAGCTTGTTTACCTGTTTAATTATATGCCAGAGAACAATGGACTAAAACTTATTGGAAAACTCTTTTAGGCAAGACCTATGTCTAACTGCTGAGTTCATCTGAAGGGGCAAAGAAGAAACCAGAATTAAAGGAGAAAAAAATATAGTTCGGGTTCTTGACAAGAATAATATGTCTCTTATAAAATCAGAAGCAAAATCTTGGGAAATTGATTGACAATTGATAGAAAAATTGAAGTTGTATGTTTTTCAAGTACAGATTTTTTTCCTTTTAGAACTATTTCTAACTCAACTTCTGAAGCCAATTCAGAAAAAAGAAAAACAAACAAACAAAAAAGAGTTTTTCAAAAAGCTTCTATAGCACCCAGAAAAATTTGGTTAGCTGTTATAGCTTGAGGCTCCTGATGGGTTGGAAGAGAAAGGTTTCCTAATTTTAGGAAGTCAATATTTTTCAATCAAAACTTCTTCTCCACAATTCCCCAGCAAAGTCAGAAACTTACTTAAATGGTTCCTCGGTTGTTGATATCTAAAGATGTTAATACTAGTTGAAATCTGGAGAATGAACTAGGAAAAGAAATAATGGCCTGAAATAAGCCTGGTTCATCAATCATAAATCTGTATTCAGTAAGTACTCATTTATTCCTAAAGGAAAATCTCATTTTGACTGTATTTTTCCCATGAAACAGCTAATGTTGTGAGGAGAAGCAGTAACTGTCTGATTTGACAAATGGATGCTATTTAGTGATGGTTTTGCTAAGGGAAAAACACATTTGTCCTTCTGCAGTGTCCCCAAAGATTTTGATAATATTTTTTCCCAGGTCTCCTGAAGCTGTCAAGTGAGGAGCCCCCAATCTTTGTGTAGTTAAGCAGGTCATGGGATAGGATGGATAGGAAAAACTTTGGTTTGGTTTGGGCAGGAGACCTGGGTTCCACTACTTATGCTATCTTTAGCTAACTGTATGTCTTTGGACAAGATATTTAACCTCTCGTTAGATCTCGGGAGCTATGATTATCCAAGGGGCCCAGTGGGTTGAGAATCTAATCTGAAGTTCATTTAGCTATGAAATCCAGAGCAGTCCAATCCATTCTTCCTTAGCCCTGGTTTCTCCTCATCTATAAAGTAAGAATAATGATAGTACTTATCTTAGTGTTCTTTATGAGGGCTGAATGAGATTAAGTGTGTAAAATGCTTTCTAAATAAGATTCCTCCTTTGCTCAGTTCATTCTTCTCTTCCTCCTTCTTCCTTTTCTTGTTCTTTTCTTCTTCCTTTTCCTCCTTTTCTTCCTCTTCTTTTCTGTTTCCTTCTCTTTGTTCTCTTCTTCCTTCTCCTGCTTCTAGGGAGGATATATTTGTTGATTGTGGTTGATATAGGTCAATTGAACTATTATGCTCTCTCAAATCTATTTTATATTTTCTACTCCATATTTCCACTTCTGGTACCTTCATTTATGAACTTGTTTTTCTTTCAGTTGTCTCATTTATTTCAGATGTCAAGTTGGAAAAAGTAACATGGAAGCTTTCTGGAATAGAAAGTCATAGTAATTTTGATTTTGTCTGAGTCTTTGCCTTGTTGTTACTTTGGTGTAGGTACAAGCATATAAGGCTCTCCAATGGATTTTAGGTTCATAGGATTTAGAACTGGAAGAAATTCTTTGGATTTTCTAGTTTCGTGCATTTGGAAGGAAGAAATAGATTAGCATCTTACAGAATTTTCCTGTAATAAAGGGATCTGATATGAAAGGATAGGGTTAGGTTGGAGTACTAGAGCTTATACTTGATTTGAAGACAGAAAGACTTGAGTTCAAATCCTACCTTAGATACTCACTAGCTGGATCATTTAGTATTTCTGTGTCTCAGTTTACTTATCTGTCAGTAAGGGCGTTGGACTTGGTGGTCCAGCTTTATATTTGTGATCTTATTGATGTAGGCTATAACTTTTAAATCATCTCAACCTCTCTGAGAGATCTTGCTTATATGTCTTTAAACAGTTCTGGGATCTGGCCAGTCAAGTGGCTTCCACCTGGCTCCTCCTTGATCCCTCCCTGACCTTCTTTAACATCTCCCTGGTTCCTTCCCTTACTCCCCAGATCCTACCTTATTTTCCCCTCCTCCCTTGAGATCTGAAAAATCATGTCCCCCAATAGCAAACTGCCTATCACCTACGACTCTGCCTTGTTTAATTAGTTCTGGTTGGTTTGAGCCTGTGTTCTATTCACATAATAAATAGCTTGCCTCTGTTTCCTGTGATGGATGTCTGACAAAAGATAGAAATGGGGAACGGGGGCCCATCTATTAAATGGGAGTAGTAACATTGGCATTACATACAAGCTATTGTGAGGAAGGCATTTCTAAATCTTAAAAATGCTATGTAAATAAGTAGTTATAAGGGTATATGTATGCATACTAAAAATCTGCTTTCCCTTAAAATATCTTATATAAGTGTATATGTATAGATACAGTATGTCCCAAAAGTCTTAGTGCATTTTTTATATTTGAAAGAGGAGGAAATGACATACCACTAATATACACATTTTGTGATCAAATACAACCATGTAGTTTTAGAGCTCCTAGCCCACAGTCATATTGACTTTTAGTGAAATCTTTTTTTTTTTAAATTTTAACTTTTAGTTACTTTTGCTGTGGTTGTTCAATACATGCAATTAGAATTCAACCTTGCCATTTTTTTCTATATTAAGCTATCGATTGATTCTTGTTTTATAGCTATTGGGAACATATCTTTAAGCTAACTCTAAGGGGGGAAAAAAGCCTGCTTACTCTGAGGACCAAATTTGAATATCAGAGTTAGTGACAGATTAATTAGTATTAATTAAAACATTGAGTCCCACTGAGATATTTCCATCAAATATTTTAAACTCTTCCAAGATATAAGAACAAAGAGAAAATGTTCGTTACATGTGAAATTTAAAACTGAGGCAGTTTCTCTGCTGACTTAATTGCAAGGAGCTCACTGACTCCTCTGCTCCTGTCTGACTTACTGTCTTTGGCTTTTTTCATTCTTTCCTTTTTTCTTTGCCCTTTTCTGTAAGACCTTCTTTGATGCTACTCCTTTATTTAACAACTTCTCCCCTCATTCACCAGGGTATAATAGATACTGCTTCTGTGTGACTGTGAACAAGTCATCTCCCTGTGTTTCTTTATGGATACTAAAAGTGAGAGATGAGATGATCTCTCGGTTCTTCCAACTTTGAGGGTCTGGTGACAATTTGCCTCTCTTAGAATTGGATAATCTATGTCCTATACTGTAGTAAAGGAGAAACACATGCTTTAAAGCCTGCCACCCATAAAGCTCAAATTGTAAATTGCTGTGGTAGCATAAACCACATTTGTGTTGTTGAATGTGGTAATGACATTTGTACTGTATATAAGCTGGAAGGCATATCTAAATCTTAAAAATGCTATATAAGTAAGCAATTATAAGGGTATATTTATGCATACCATGAGTCTGCCTTCCCTTAAAATATGTTGTATAAGAGTATATGTATAGGTACAGTGTCCCAAAAGTTTTAGATCATTTTTTTATGTTTGAGAGAGGAGGGAATGACATAGCACTAATGTACAGCCAAATTTTGTGATCAAATACAACTATGTATTGTTTTAGTTTTTAGACTTGGCCCAAGAATGCTTGTCTGCACATAAGAGCCCTCCTTGGGGCCTATCAGTTCTATGAGTTAAAAAGCAAAAGTACTTCGGTTTGATCTAACCAGTATTGTTTAAGCACTTATTAACAACTAGATACAATGGTGTGGTGTGGATGAGAGTTCTTAGAAAGGGAAAACCAAATTTAAGTCCTGAATGTAGGAAACTTGGGTACTGAACCTCTCAGTGCCTCAAGTTTTAAGTTACAGAGTCAATTGTAGATCTGTATCAATGGAGGAAGCTGTATACTTTATTTCTCTCTCCATCCCCCATACAAACTGTTCTGGGTACTGTACTAGGTGTTGGGGACCTGTGACATCACAAGAGCAATGGATTGACTTGCCAATGAATGGATTTGAGTCAGACTTGGTGTCCTCCAGTCATCAAAGTCCAGGGGCAAGGGATCTGGTGATGGCCCAGGTTGACCTTAGTAATGGAAAAAAGAAAGAAAGAAACCAAGGAAAGGGAAGCGCTGGAAATAGAGGGTTCCACTTGATTGCTCAAGCTCCCTTTGTCTTGGTTAGAAGTGCACAAAATGGGAGGGTACTGGGTTGTAAGCTCCTCTCTCCCTTGTCTTAATGTTTGGTTGAGACCCAGAATTGCATCTTATATCCAGTAATTGGTTAAAAAAATAAATCCCATTATACAAGGTAAAGAAGACCTTGACCCCATTGGCTTACTTGTGATTTACTTACTTTATTGAATCCTGAAAAATGCTGCAGTTAAATATAACTTGATATTAGCAAAATAATCTGCCCCAAACTTCAGCATCAAGTCCTATCTAGGAGAAGGTGGAAAGAATTTCATGGCTGGTTGCAGGGTTTCATTGTTTAAAGTTTATAGACTTGCCAAAAAAATCTTTAATATAATTGTAAGCATTAGGTAAAACTTCCAGTTTATATGATATTAATGCTCAATAATACACTGCCCTATATACATGCAAGTAGTATGTGTTACTGGCTGATTAAGAATAGTACAGTTTCAAAGGTTTATTTTCTTGTTAAAACAAATCTCTATTTATTAACTCTCCCATTGAGGGATAACTTGCTGATCAAAAAAAAAAAAAAATCACTAAAGGATTTAGGATTAAGATAAACGACCCACTCAGCATTTATATACTAGCTGATATGAACTTCAGCAAGTAATTTATCCTCTCAACTTCAGTTTCCCCATCTCTAAAATGCAGCTAATATACCCTACCTACTTTGCAGAACTTCTGTGAATGAAGGTCATGTGGTATAATGATATTTGGTTAACTGTGAAACACCATACAAGTGTTTGGTATTATGTTGGCATCATTATTATTCATTACCAAGTTAATAAGGCACATGACTTCTTTATGCTTTACATTTATTTAATATTTTTGTTTTCCCCAACTACATACACAATTTTTTAAAAATGTAAATTAATTTTTAAAAAACACTTTAAAAAATTTTATCCCTTTTCCTACTCCTCCCTCTCAGTAAGCATTTTGATAGAGGCTCTACATGTACAATCACGCAAAACACATTTCTATATTAGTCATGTTGTGAAAGAAAACATAATACTAAAAACAACAAGAAAAAGTGTTTTTTTTTTTTTTTAAAAAACCTATGCTTCATTTTGCATTCAGCCTTCATCATTTCCTTCTCTGAAAATAGATAGCATTTTTATCATGAATTTTTTTGAATTGTCTTCAATCATTGTATTAGGTGAATGATTTTTAAATCCAATATGTCAAATTTAATCAGAAATCAAAGATTGTAGTAATCCAAACACTCATTTAAATCTACATAAGCTATATATGTATATGTATATATCCATATATATGTATGTGTGTAAAATATCACACACATATAAGATAGTATTGTCTAATTTTTAAAAGCAGGTCACTCAGTTCATTTTATATCAATATGATATCTTTTTTAAAAAAAATCCATTTATTTGAGGTATGTCCAATAACTCTTGTTTACACCTGAAGGAAGAAAAATGTAGGGGTTCCTCAATTCTTAATCTAGAAGTGTGTAGAACTACAAGTTTTCCTACACAGACCAGCAGGAAGCCTTGCCTGTCTTTTGAGGAGATTGTATATACATGTCAGTCTCTCCCTATGAGCTCAAAATCACTTAGGAAGAATCAGAATGGCAGAAATTCACAGTGGATTTCTGTGGTCCCAGAGTCTCTCCAAAAAAGCTTTCTCTAATGGATAGTCACCTCTCTGATATTTATTTAATTTTTTCCCCCTGTCTCTTAGTAAATAGATCTATTTGCAGTGTCTTGAAGGGTAAATAGTAACTATTAATAGGTCAGTACCAGAAATCTATATCACATAATACCATCTATGTTAAGCAATGGAAGCAATCACACCTCATTAATCTGGCAACCTATACTATGTGGAAAATAGACAAAAACTAGGAAATATGAGGAAAAAGACCCATGAGTCAAACAGATGTCCCAAAATCTGTGCAATTGACAAGTTACAGTTCTGCATCTATATTTATGTTTCACATCACCTAGCTTTGTATTGTATAATTATGACAGTTTAGCAATCATATTACCCAGCCCATTGTGGACTAGATAGAGCAAAAGTAGGAAGAGATTGCTAGAGGCAAGAGAGCAAGCAACTCTGAAAATCCCATGTCAAAATTCCAAAAGCAAAAGCATGTTACAGAGGGGGCTGCATACTATAGCAGTTACGGGAGTAGAAAGGAGTCCCTAGATTGTAGCTCAGCATATGTTCTTAATAAGATGCTGACAAAGAAAGGTTAAATAATATTTTGTAAGATAATATGTTTCAGTGAATTAAAAACTCATTTAGACTCGGGGGGAAAAATGGACAACATGACTCTGTGACTTTGGGCATGTCACCAAATCCCTGAAAATTTCTCAGTCTAGGAGTTGCAAAAGGGTTGCTGACTTGCATTTGTAAAGAAAGTTTCCCTACCAGGGAGTTCCATATAAATTACAAAATCAAAAATCTGGATAAAAATGAACAACAGTAATTCTTCAGTTTATTATAACAAGTAGTAATATATTCTAGATAGTAGGTAGGTTACTTTGTAGGTAGATTCATCCAAGATAATTTGTATGGGTTATCTGGAAAATCAATTATGAGAAGTAATTCATTCTCTGAGAACAAATACATTTAAATATAGTCTTCTTTGAAAGAACAGGATTTTATGTGCCATGGCTAGGCCAGAGGAGGGACTATCAAAACAGTACATTATCTCTTAAGGGGGTGCACATAGTATTTTTATATCAGGTAAGAGTTCTGGGGTTCTTTGGACAAATAGGCAAGCCTTAGAGGTGTAGCAAGATAGGATGTTCACAAGGCTTAGGGTAACTATCTCTATGTCTCTCTTTGTATCCTTCTTAGCACAGTGTCTGACATAATACATGTTTGTTGATGGATTCTTTTTGATAGAAAAGGAAAAAGTTGAAAGGTAAAAAGATTTCTCAAGGAAGACATGAAATTGGGATATATCATGACAAGAGAATCAGAATTAAAACAAGGACTGAATTTTTCTTGATGATGCAGGTTGAGGGGCAGAGGTGCAATTCCGGTTAAATTACTTGCCCAGGATCATACAGCTAGTAAGTATTTGAGTTCTGATTTTGAACTCAAATGCTCCTGACTCCCCTACCAGAACTCTTATCTACTAGCTGCCCCAAGGACTGATTTTCTTGAATATTTAAATTTTTCCCATTTAATTCCTTTGCTTGTGCATGGTCTCTCCTCTTTCTGATACTTTTTCTCCCTTTCTCTTCATCTTTCTCTCTGCTTCTTACGGACCCCTCCACCACCTTCTTCCTCTCTGTGTTCTATTTCCTGTGTCAGCATTAAGACTCCTATTTCTTTTCCATGCCAATCTCTTTTCTTCCTGGAGAAAAACCACCATTCTTTATATAAGCATTGCTTGGGTTCTGCCACATTTTAGTCCAACTTTGCCAAAGGCAGAATCCAAAAATAAGTATGCAACCCTATTCTTTGCCTCCTATATTAGTGGAAATAAAATATTGTTTAAGAATTACCAAAAAAACACCACTTAGATACAAACTACTACTTTATACTTTTTTTCTGGTGAAAGCAAGCTTATTATTAGGCACCCTAAGCTCCCCAAATCCCTCTGAAATCTCTCATAAAGAAGGTTTATTTTGAAAGAATATTGTTTTGAAGTTAAAGGGAGGAGAAGGGTCAATGACTGGTAATCCCACTAATGAGCTTTTCTCTCAAAATAAACCTAGGGAAAAACATGTGTGCGTTCTCCTTACTTTCCCCAAATAGCCATGTCTTTCTTTTTGATGAGCTGATAAAAATTATCATTCCCTTCTTTCTACCAAATTCATTCCAGTTTTCCTACATTTAGGATTTCTATATGGTATTTGTGAAAAAACAATATTTCTTATCCCCAATCCCATGACTTTCTTCTCATGCTTATTGCTGGCCCTAATGAGAACAGCTAAGTAAAAAAGGTGAATTTTTATTTATGAGCTGCCTCTTGTATGTTGTTCTATGCAGAATATCAGGAATAAGATGATCTAGATCCCTCCCAAGATCCGAAGGGAGGAACCTTATACACCTATCTTACCTCTTTGAAAGATGTTACACTAACTTTTCCTTTAACTGTAGATTTTATTTTTAGTTAGCCCTGTTATCATTGATAAATCTCTTCCCAGTGTTTGATTAGGGAATTAAATAGTTTGGTATTTGGATGAGTAGCAGTAATTAATAAGTTTTTATTAAGTACCTAGACACTATGCTAGATCCTGAGGATGTAAGTGGGAAGAATAAAACAATACCTACATTCAAGAATTGCAGCTTAGGTGAATTGTGGATAAAGTATCAGACCTGGACTTGAGAAGACTCATCTTCCTGACTTCACCTCTGATACTTGGGCAACAGAATGTAAACTCTTCAAGAGCAGGTACTGTTTTTGACTTTGGATCCCTAGCATCTGGGCAAGGTGGACCTAGATTTACCTTCTTGAATTCAAAAATCTGGTTGTGTGACCCTGGACGAGTCACTTAAGCTTGTTTGCTTCAATTTTGATCTGTAAACTAGAGAAGGAAATGGGTCTTTTTTTTTTCTGAGGCAGTTGGGGTTAAGAGACTTGCCCAAGGTCAACATCTAGGAAGTGTTAAGTGTCTGAGGCCATATTTGAACTCCAGTCCTCCTGACTTCAGGATTGATGTTCTTATCCACTGCACTACCTAGCTGCCCCAAAATGGGTCTTTTTCAAGAAAACCCCAAAGAGCCGGACATGACTGAGATAATAAATAATAACATGAAGCTTACATTCTAATGAAAGAAACAAGTACATGTATAAATATGTGCAGCATCAAAGTAAATATGTAGTGTAGGATTTATACATCCCTACTTTAGTTTAAATTCAACTAAGATACAAAAATTTCCAACTGATGACTGTTTTAACATACTAGATAAATGTCAGTTATTATTTTGACCTAATCTTTCATGAGGATTTTTTTAAATCAACGATTTCCTTTGATTGGGGAGTGGGAGAATAGAGAGGAGGAAGTATTTCTCCACTGAAGCTAAGAAAATATCTCTGATGATCCATCCCAGCTCAAGTCATAAATAGCAGTAAACAAAATAACTATGGTGAGGAAATGTACTCAAAGTAGCCCAACTCAGGCTTCTGATTGTCAACTCTCATCATGGGGACTCAGGAAAAAAGAACATGTTTGATTACAATATGAAGCCAAACTTTCAAATGCTCTGAAAATCTTTGCTCCAGCTTATGGAAAGTAGCCCATAGTCTCTTGGAATAACTTGAGCTGCCAAACATCATATGTCTACAGGTTTATCTTGGACTAGGCACTTTGTTCCATTTTCTGTTTCTTTGGGCTGATTTGTACTTAAGAATTTAAGCTCAATTTCCCATGAGTTTTAGCGTGCCATTGCCCCCAGACCAGAATACAGTCTCCATCCCATCCTAATTGGCAGTGTAGTTGCTCTGAGTAGGTCTTTCCCAAGTGGGCTTGCTCATTCATGTTTTTGTATTTTTTTATTCCATTCTTTGGAGAGTCTTGCATTTATTCTGATCCCACAAACACTGATCATTTTGTTACCATTCTGGCTAGTGACAAGTTATGGTTTAATTCATTCTTCTATCATAGAGATTGGAAACTTCATTCATGAAGCAACAACAAACCATTTTGAAAAGAAGTTGGCTTGTATGCAGTAATAAGCCTAGATTTTGGTGAGATTGCTCATATATCAAAATGGAGAGAATTGGATTTGGATTATCTTTCTGATTACCTAAGCCTTATTTCTTACCTCTAAAATAAGGAGTTAGGCTAGAAATAAGGAAAATGATGATATCATTGACAGAAATATGGAACTCAAGAAGAGGAGGTTGCTTTAGATTTGTGGGGCCTTTGCTGATGGAAAGATATTCAGGTGAAAATATGGTATTAGAAGTCATTCCCAAGTTGATAAATAGCTGAAGGATATAAAAAGACAATGCTCAAGAAAGAGTTTCAAGTTTCTGTATAAAAATTATTATAAATCACTTAAAATTAGAAAAATGCAAATTAAAGCAACCACACCAAGCTCTGTATTTCCAATTACCAAATCATCACTTCTATCTTAAAGTCCTATTGGTGTCTCAAGACTTAAATTTTATACTTATTTTGTTTCCTCTTGTGTTTTTTGGAATCATCTTTGACTTCTATCCATTCAGTTGCCAAATCTTGTCAACTCTGACAGCATAATCATTCTTATTGTCTTCTTTACTTTCACTATTAACTCCTGAAGGCAGAATCTCACTACTTTTTAAGTTTAATTACAGCAATTCTCTAACTGCTGATCTAGTCTTTAAAATGTTCATAGGAGTAACTTACTAACCTATTTCTCTTTATCATTTTCTCCTTCAAATTGAGACATGCTACATATACACTCAGTTTCATTTTCCAAAGACTTGTGTAGCTGTAAAATGAATTCTCAGTCAGATTGCCTGAGGTTTAACGTAGAAATTAGGGTGACTTTGTTTCCTTTTCCCCTTCTAGCCAATAAATCATTATTGAATTGAAATTAGATTTCTAATATATGGTAGGGGGAGGTGGTATATACATCATGGGTCTAGAATATTTTGAGCAGAGGGAAAGATATAGTAATTTAATTGAATGTGGAATTTTAAGCATTCATATCGAGAGAAAATATAAGATTCTTAGTAAGCAAAGAATCCTTTTGTATTAACCATCCCTTTGTCCCAAATCTACTATTGAAGACTTATTCCCTGATTTGGTGTTTTAAATGAGGTAGTTGATTTTGCAATCGTTTAATGTCTTTGCTTAAGTCTTGATTGAATTGTGTACAAACCAAAAATAGAAAAAATTGGTCCATACTGAAATTGTCACAGTAAATTATGAACTTTTGCCTACAAGTTTTTTATTTTGTTTTTCCCCAGATGAGGAAAACTTAGTGGCCATTTCTCAGGTCAAATTTTCGTTAATATTTGCAGCATTTGAAACCATGGAATACTACCCATGCCCCCTCCTGTATTGTGATTCTTTAACATTGAATTATCATTATTTTCCTCCTATTTCTCTAAACTCTTTTTGTCTCCTTTGAAGGTGGCTGTTCTTCATTACCTCCCTCTACCCCATGTTGGTTAGGTAAGTAGGGGTTCACTCTCTTCTCTTCTTTCCATTCACTTAATCTTAAACCAAATTCACTCTTTTTCTCACTAGAGGGTTACTGGGAGCAGTAGCTTCCTAACTGCCTCTAAACTCTTGAGAAATCATACACATTCATGTTAGAAGCATCTTCATAAAACAGTCCTGAACTCTAAGACTTTTAAAGGAACTCACAGGTCCTCCAAAAACCTTCAGTGCTTTCCTATTACCCATGATATTGGGCCAGCAGCGGAACCCCTTACACAACTCCTTACCTTTTGGAGAGCCTCAGAGAAGCAGCATTTGGCTGGTGACTGTTCTCTCCAATAATGAGAAAAGAGTTGTCATAATTATAATCAGCCCTGGGGTTTGTTGTAAAGAAAGCATTTTGTGAACATTCTGGGAGTAGACCTGGAACTGTGATTATGTCATTATATCATATAGAAACTCTTTTGAAGAAACTCGGTCTTTTCATGTGAATTAGTATGTTCTCTGAAACTTAGAAAACTTTGCTTAGAAAACTGCCCAGAGCATGGAGAGATTAAATGAAGGAAGGGTCATACAGCTAGTATATGTCAGAACCAGGATCTAAATACAGGTCTTCTTACTCTGAGGCAAACTCACTCATCAAGCTCTCTATAGGTGTGATGGATAGCACACCAGCATTGGAGTCAGGAGGATTCAGCCTCAGACACTTAACAGCTTTCTGACTTCCTGATTACTTCCAAAAAACAAAAAAAATTTCTATAAATATGAATTGTCATTTTCATTCAGAGAGAATCCTGACTCCAAACTTAAGAGTTTAAATCTTTAAACTTTAGTTTAAATCTACTAAACTGCACTGCTTATACATTATGGATTCAATAAAGCCTCATTGATGATAATAAATACTAATAAGAACCTTATAGAGTGAGGAAAGCGGGTTTATGTAGCACCAAATGAAATGTTGAGGAATAACTTCCAATGTTGAACATGCAGTCCAGGAGACGCTGATTAACACTTTGCACTTGAGAAATAATTTGCATCTTTAAACTATTATATTTATATTATTATACAAAGAAGGATATGAAGGAGAAAAGTGGGAGAAACAGGATGGCTCCAGCCTTCAGAGTGCAGCTGTCCCCACACAGCTATTCGGGAACTCTCTCCTACGGTCCTTCTGCTTAATCAGAGTGAGAACTCCAGCAGCAAACAGCTGGGCTGCTTCACAATAAGCCACGTAGACAAGCCTGGTCAGTCTAGAAGGGATTCCAAATACATATTCTTTGCTTCTTCCCTTTGAAATAATTAACACATGATTCAGTTTGGAGGTAGGTGGGAATTGGCTATGATAAGGACAAAAAGCATCACGAAATTATTAAGCTGTTTCAGTCTTGTCCAACTCTTCATGGCTCCATTTGGGGTTTTCTTGGCAAAGATACTGGAATAATTTGCCATTTCCTTCTCCAGATCATTTTACAGAGAAGGAAAAGGAGGCAAGTAGTGACTTGCCCAGGCTCATACAACTACTAAAAGTCTGAGGTCAAATTAGAACTCAGTTCTTCCCATCACACTAGGCCTGATGCTCTATCCACTGTACCATGTAGCTGCCACATAATTAAATTAGATTAAAAATAAAAGTAAAGGCCATTAACTGAGCAAGTCTTAAATGATTCTCCAACTCAAGGTGATTGGATGGGAGGGAGGAGGTTGGACCTGTGCTATATATAAAACGAAAGTCTAGGAAGTTACATTCTATTAAAAGGTAGACTCCATTACAAAAACATGTTCCTATTATCTGAATGCTTATTGAAATCCTGACTCCATCTCTGAGATTTGTTTCAGTCAGCCTCAAGAGGACAGAAAATAGTTTTATCAATACCCTGGTTGAGAGTGGTGAATTCTACTTTGCCTTCCCTACTCTTCTTCTTTTCAGCCCCCAGATTCTTTTGAGACTCTTTATCTATTAGGAAAGCTCTTTAGGAAATCATTAACATTTGGTTCTTCTTCCCAAAAATTGATTCTCAAATTACCTGGATAGCCTTTGTATGAGTTAGAGACTCAGTTAAGTCCATAAATATCTCTGTACCCCTAATCTCAGAGTTGAGAGCAAGATGGATCAGGAGGCACTATGGTAGCCTTGTCTTTTCTTGTTCTGTGGGTCATGAGAATATCTCAACCATCATATACTTTTTTTTTATTGTAACTTTTTATTAACAGAACCCATGTTGGTAATTTTTTACAACATTGTCCCTTGCAATCACTTCTGTTCCAACTTTTCCCTTCCTTCCCTCCATTCCCTCCCCTAGATGGCAGGCAGTCATGTACATGTTACATGTTAAGTACATCATATACTTTTAGGTATGTTTATATTTTAAATTAATATATCTAACAATGCACCCAGACTCCTTAGTCACTGAAGCTGAGAACTAGGGTGTCATTTGCCCACTTCTCAGGTATTTCTGAGTTTTTTCCTTTGCTACCATTTTCCATTTACTGAGGAAAGCTTAGAACAAAACTCCTCAGCTTGAGGTCCATGTAATATGGTCTAGTCAAGAAGCTTTGTCCCAGTCACTAAGTTAAGTAGTAGGAATACATATTCTACTCTTGCTCTCAAGGAGCATGCTTGTCCAAAGAGGCATATTGGCAAAGGGAGGCTACCTTGGGCCCTTCCTCAAAATGACAGTTCTGGGAGAGAGGGGCCACCAGCAAAGAGAGAAAGAGGCAACTGGGACATGGTGGCAAAGTGTGGAAAAGCTTAAGAAGAACTGGGAGAGGAAACCACATCCCACCTTAATTCTTTCAGTTTAGCTCTCTGCCTGGACTAGAGTGTGAGAGGGATGGACTTGGAATAAGGAAAACTGAGTTTTAATTATACTGCTGCTAGTTAGTCTGATGCAGTAAAAAGTTCTGGATCTGAGCGAAATGAGCAGTACCAGGAGATCATTATATACTTCAAGAACAATACTATATGATGATCAATTCTGATGGACCTGGCCATCTTCAGCAATGTGATGAACCAAATCAGTTCCAATAGAGCAGTAATGAATTGAACCAGGTACACCCAGCAAAAGAACTCTGGGAAATGAGTGTGAACCATTATATAGAATTCCCAATCCTCTATTTTTGTCCACCTGCATTTTTGATTTCCTTCACAGGCTAATTGTACACTATTTCAAAGTCTGATTCTTTTTGTACAGCAAAATAACTGTATGTACATGTATGCTTATATTGTATTTAATTTATACTTTCACATATTTAACATGTATTGGTCAACCTGCCATGGGGGGTGGGGGGAAGGAGGAGAAGGAGGGGGAAAATCGGAACAAAAGGTTTGGTAATTATCAATGCTGTAAAATTACCCATGCATATAACTTGTAAATAAAAAGCTATTTAAAAAAAAAGAGAAAGAAAGAGAGAGAGAGACTTCTAGATTTGATTCTACCTCTGATACAAGCTTTGTATTCCTGGGCAAATCCCTTGAGGTTCCTGAGCTTCAGTTTCCCTTGCTTTTACATAAAGGGATATGTCCCCCAAGTCCTTTGCAGGTCTAAATGCTCTGTCTTCTGAATGTCACACTGAATTTCAATTTTCTCACCTGTAAAATGCATAACAACACCTGCACTTCTGCCTCAGAGTTGTGAAGAAGTCACTTTGTAAACCTTAAAGTGTCATAAAAATGAATTATTTCCATTCCCCAAACACACCCCATAGTTTCTGACTCTCTAAGCATACACGCACATTGTACTATTTTCCCATCATGCATGCCCAACCCTTCTCTGCTCCTTCCATTTATTAAATTCATAATCATCTTTCAAGAACTATGCCAAGGCATCATGAGATTTTTCTAAATCTTCCTCCCTTCCAGAATTTGAATATGAACAATTACTTGAGACACATTTAATTTTTCTTTAGTTTTTTCATATGTAAATAAATTTTTTTAACATTAATTTTTAAATTTGAGTTCCAGATTCTTGAGAAGTAAACAATTTGACACAGATTAGAGATGATTGAAACACATTTATCAAGTATCTATAATATGTTAAGCTCTGTGCTAGGCTCTAGGGAATATAATAAACACAGTTAATAAACCAGCCCTTACTGAAAAGACACTGATCTCTCCTACCTCTGGATTCTTACTTTGCTTATTCCTGTCTTATGATACTAGGTGTGCAGTGGAAAAAGCTCTGGGTTTAAAGTTGAAAGCTGAAATCCAGTCTTAGAGACTTAATAGCTGTGTGACTCTGGACAAGTCACTTATTAACTACTTCAGTTCTCATTTGTGAAATGGGGATCATTTTAGCACCTATTGGCTTGTGAGGGTCAAATGAGATAATTGGGAATCAGCATAGTAAATGCTATATAAATCCTAGGTATTTATTACTATTATTATTTATCTGTACTATATAGTATTATATATATAATACAATGATAAAATAAAAATATTGTATACAATATTATTATTTATATTCTATCTTGTATTATAATATGCTTTTGTTTTACTCCTTACAATGCGAGAGTTAACTTCTTGAGGGCAGGGACTGTGTTTTAATTATGCCTTTTACCTATTGGGTATCAGGTGTTTATTTGAAAATATCCAGAATTTTCAAAATAACTTCTCAGTAAATGTTACTAAACACAGATCTTAAGAAATTTTTGAGTTATTATATCTGGAATCATTACATTGTAGGCAACTAGGCTTATAGTTATATATTTATATAGAGTATCAGGTCTGAAGTCAGAAAGACCTGAATTTAAATCTGGCCTCAGACACAGTAGCTATGTCATTAATAAGTCACTTAACTCTGTTTGCCTCAGTTTTCTCATCTATAAATTGAATAGAGAATGAAATGATATATCACTCCAGTATCTTTGATAGGAAAACCTCAGCTTATTACTCAGTGTCTAATTTTACTTTTATCAAAACACTGATTCTGTGTTTAGGGCTAGGGCCATAAGGTGGGGGCTGGCTCTTGATGTAGGGCAAAGGGGGAAGGGAGTTTTGGGAAAAGAGTGAAATTTGCTGGAAGTTTTGGTGAAAGGGGAAATAAAATGGCCCATGTGTTCTTGTTTGTTTGTTTGTTTGTTTTGCAATATTAGGATGTGTTTTGTTTTTCTAGTTAGTGATAGACTTTTAAAATGTTGACATTTCCGGTCTCTTAAAAAAAAATTTCAACCTTGCTTAGACTTGTTGTTTGGCCAAATTGCTGTAGTCCTGAAATATTTAGTATGTGTCTCTGCATGCTTGTTGAAGTGCGGGGAGGGAAGTTATTGGGTCTTAATTATTGTTGAACAAGCCGGGGCTGGAAGAGGTGTTTTAACATGGGCATGTTGATCTGACAGGATTAAAGTAATCTTATGTGAAGATTTCTGGTCTTCCTTTTGTGTGTGTGACATCCTGGCTCCAGAGGGGAGATGAAGGATGCTTATGAAAAGATAACAAGTCCCATTTATACCGATAGCACTTTATAGTTGTATGCCATGCTTTTCCTCACAGCAACCTGGCTAAGTAGATTGTAAATGAGGTTGAGCAGGTCTAGCTTCTGTCTTTTTGTATTAGGTGCATCCCAGTCATGTACAATGGTGTTTTGATTTTCTGATACAGAAATGAACAAACGAATAATCCAATGCCAATTTTTCCTTGTGTTGTTTTGGAAGCAGGGATTTAATTCTCCTAGTAACACTGAGGGAATCAAGTTATTGACTAAGGGACTGAGGCACATTGGAGGGTTTTGTTTTGTTTGGGGGAGGGGATGGATAGGACTGGAAGGAACAGATTTTGGCATTTAGGGTAAAATTTTAGGGGTATGGGGCTGTTATTAGAGAAATGGAACAGAGGAACAGATGAGCTCCTACCTCCTAAATGTTAATAATGGTCATAATTCCAAGTAATGATAACTTTTTTCCTTCCTGCAACTCTAATTTGGATACGTCGGGGGGAAAATGAGGATAACATTATTAAGCAGCTAGATTGCTCATTGATTAAAGTACTGGGTTTGAATTCAGGAAAACCTAAATTCAAATCTAGTCTCAGACCTTTCCCAGCTGTATAACCCTTGTCAAGTTATTTAACCTATGTTTGTCTTAATCCACTGGAGAAGGAAATGGAAAACCACTTCAATATCTTTGCCAAGCAAACTTCTGGTTAGTATGGTCTGCAGAATCAGGAATAGTCAGACACAATAATGTGAGGGGGGAGGGAAAAAGAGAAGAGGGAGTAGCGGGGAACAAGTAAGAGAGCTAAAATGGTTCCTCATCCATTTTTGCAGCTTAAATTGCTTACATATTTTTTAATTAAAGCTTTTTATTTTCAAAACATATGCTTGGATAATTTTTCAAATTCACCTTTGCAAAAAATTTCCCCCCTTCCCCACACCCTCTCCCTTAGATGATAATCCAATTTATATCAAGTAATCCAATATATGTTAAAACATATTAAAAATATATGTGTTAAATCCAATACACCCACACAAACAATTTTTTTTCTGGACAAGAAAAATCAGATCAAAAAGGGGGGAAAATGAGAAAGGAAACCAAATGCAAACAAACAATAACACAAAGAGTGAAAATGCTATGTTGTGATCCACACTCAGTTCCCACAGTTTTCTCTCTGGGTGCAGATGATTCCCTTGATCACAACATCACTGGAACTGGCCTGAATCATCTCATTGTTGACAAGAGCCACTTCCATCAAAATTGAAAATTGTATAATCTTGCTGTTGCCGTGATAATCTCCTGATTCTGCTCATTTCACTTAGCATCATTTCATGTAACTCTCTCATGTGGTTTGATACCTAGTTTCCGCCATACTAGGTTCCAATTTTCCCAGCAGCTTTTGTCAAATTGTGACTACTTATCCCTAAAGCTGGGATCTTTGGGTTTATCAAACACTAGATTACTATAGTTATTGACTATCCAAAGAGATCTTAAAGGAGGGAAAGGCACCCACATGTGCAAAAGTGTTTGTGGCAGCCCTTTTTGGAGTGGCAAGAAACTGGAAACTGAATGAATGCCCATCAGTTGGAGAATGGCTGAATAAATTGTGGTATATGAATGTTATGGAATATTATTGTTCTGTAAGAATAGACCAGCAGGATGATTTCAGAGAAGCCTGGAAAAACTTACATGAACTGATGCTAAGTGAAATGAGCAGAACCAGGAGATCATTGTATAGCAACAACAAGAGTATACGATGATCAATTCTTAAGGATCTGGCCATCCTCAACAATGAGATGATTCAAACCAGTTCCAATTGTTCATTGATGAAGAGAGCAACTACATCCAGAGAGAGAACCGTGGGAACTGAGTCTGGATCACAACATAGCATTCTCATTCTCTCTGTTATTGTTTGCATTTTGTTTTCTTTGTCAGTTTTTTTTTTCCTTCCTTATTGATCTGATTTTTCTTGTGCAAAAAGATAATTGTATAAATATGTATACATATATTGGATTCAACATGTATTTCAACATATTTAACATGTATTGGACTATCTGCCAACTGGGGAGGGGGTGGGAGAGAAGGAACAAAAGGTTTTTGCAAGGGTCAATGTTGGAAAAATTACCCATGCATATGCTTTGCAAATAAAAAACTAATTTTAAAAAAAAAATCTCTTTTGGATTTAAGAAACACCGATGGTCAAAGGGTATTATGTAAAATTTTTAGGAGGGAAATTATTACATATTCCAAATTCCCATAGGAAGTAAGGAATTAGTATACTCTGTTAAGAAGTGGATTATCCTGTGTACCCAACAACAGGATTGATTTGAGTGCATCTTTGCCTTATTTTCATTGTTCTTTCCTACCCTCTTCCTGACTAGAGGTTAAGATTTGGGAATGAAGGAAGTTTAAATTTTACAATTTAGAAATCTGAGGACCAGAGTTTATATGATTTACTCAATATCACACAGGAAGTAAATGATGAACCAGTATGTGAGCCCAGATGCTTTGCTTTTAAAATCAATTTACTCTTTCTACTATTCTTTGGCTCTTATTTATTTTCATTCATTTCTATCCCCTGGGTGTATACAAATACAAATATCAAGAACCCCCTAAATACAAAGTATAATGGACAGGGCTAAAATGGCTAAGCCAAGAGGTCCCTAATGTCCTGAAGTTTACATGGACATAAGTTCTTTTGGCTAAAAGTAAGAGAAATGGATATCAGATTTATAGACACATAAGGATTCCTCCCTATCTAGTTCTATGCGTGTACTATAAAATAAAAGAATTTGTGACTAAATTATAAAAATTATTTGGTTTTGTTGGCGCATAGAAGGATATTCTAGTGGAGGTTCATTCAAACCAGGAGGCTATAATAACATATATTTATATTCAAGGAGAGTCAGTTCTGTAAGTCTCTCTTGCTGGGCACCACAAACCATGATGAATTTGGTATCATTATATGATCATTGCAAAGTTAAATCACACATCTCGTTGCCAAGACTTTCTGGAGAGGCCCCCATGGGTTTTCTAAAGTACAAGAATAGTGTGCAATAATATCTCATAAAGGTTCATGTTACTGAGCAAAGTACTTCACTTTTTTGAAGGTCAGTTTCTATCTCTGGAAAACAAGTTAATTCATTTCCAGAATTATAAGTTGTAAGACAGTACTGCTTCCCCTGTCAGTAGGTACAAAGATCTAAATTCCTTTCTCTCATCTTTTTCCTCACCTCACCTTGGTAAAAAGTGATAAATAAATAAATTAACTTTATTTTATAGGTTTTTAAAAAATAAACTTTTATAGTTTTTATAAACTTTATAGGTTTGCAGAGTGCTTTACAGTACATTAATTGATCTTCAACACAGCCCAGAGAGCAAAGTTCAGAGGGTATTTTATTCCCCATTTGACTGAAAGGTAGCGATTTGCCACAGCTAGTAAGCAGGATTCACACCCAAATTTCTCCTGACTAGCCCTTTTTCCATTATACCACACCCACATGCAAAGTAGCCAAAGTTCAAGCCAAAATTATCACTGACTTAAATACTGACTTAAATAAGGGCTTATGATATAAAGCCTTTTAGGAAATCCTATTTCAAAGAAATGTAAAGGCTGTCTTAAATGCTTTCTCTGGGTAGGGATGGCCAGGAATCTGAAATATTCCTTGGTTGTCATAATTAATATTTAATTTCATTTAGTTTTGCTTAAAGAATGATTTCCCTGATCAGGAAATGGGGAGGAGAGGCTGGGAAAAGCAAGCAAAAGAAAAGTGCCAGTATAATATTCACGTTCCTTGATCCCTCACTGATGATAAGTGTATGTGTATATATATATATATATATATATATATATATATATATAGGATCCCCTCAAAAATTTTCTTCCAAAATATTTCATAGTGTTACCAAAGTAAATGCCCTTCAATTGAGGAACTGCTAACTAAATTATGAAACATAACATTTAACAATATTATTGTCAATTAAAGAAATACAATGAATTCAGAAAAACATGGGAAGAGTGGTGTTAACCGATAGAGAATAAAAGAAGTGAATCAGAAAAGCAATCAACACAATGACTGGTCAAAGTCACCAAATATACATTAAGCACATTCTATATATCAGACAGTGCTAAGTGATGGAGATACAAATCCAAAAAAGCCAAAATAACAAAACCCCCAAAACCAGACAGTCCCTGCCTTCAAGGAATTTGTGATCTAATGGAAAGGTAAAATATAAAAGAAAGTTTAAAAGAGAGGAGGAGAAGAAGGAACTCCAAATGGTGGAGAGAAATAAGTCAGAGTAGTTACAGACTATTACTGCTGCCACCATCACTATTACTACTGCTACTGCTACTACCACCACGACTACACATAAAGGAGAGATGGAAAACTAATGCAAGCTTGCCCCTAAAAAAGAGTTAAATAAATCCAAAGCAGAGGTGGGGGAGTGGAATATTACCTATGCCCTCAATTATGCTTGATATATTGATTTTATTAAGCCGCTTTTTACCCCCTCTATTCTTTGTTCTAATGGATGGATCTCTGGGTATAATGAATGGATCTTTCAGAAGGAATAATGAAAAGGAGGAAGAAAAGTGAAAAGATGATACAAAACCAAAAAGTATCCATTTTTTTTAAGTGACAACATTTTACTTAAAATTTAAAACCCAGGCTTTAAGTTCTGGCATGCCACTTATTAGATTTGAGGTAAGTCATTTTCTAAGGCCCCTTAAGGGTCTGATTGATGTTCTCTGCTTGTGCAAGTAGGGAAGGATGAGGATTGTTTATGGTGGGAGCCAGAAGGAAACAAGAGTCAGAAATATGTAATCCTTAATCATAATGTAGATGGTGAAAGTGCTTTGTCTTGTACGGAAGACTCCCCTACCATTGTCTTTTCCATTTATCTTGTTCCACATAATTCAATTTACTTCTTTCATGGCTATAACTGTAATTAGACTTTTTAAAAGGATATTTTAGACATTTTGGATCAAAAACACTTGAGCAAGGGCCAAGGTGGGGATGGTGCTTAGGCAGCCCAGAAAGAGAGCCCTTGGGTGTAGCAGCTGCACCTGTTGCTTAGGCAGCAGAACCGCAGGGATGGGAAGAAGATTTTCCAGATATGACTCTGCCAGGGTCAGCATCCTGGGGCAAAAAGTCCCATTCAGTTGAATGCTAGTTATGGCTCTAGTTGTGGCTAAAGCCCTCAAGGTTAAAACAGGAATATTCCAGGAAGGAAGTTGTCAATCTAAAGCTAAATCCCATTCCCTTAAGCAATTCTGCAAAAATATTTTGATCTAGAACCTCTTCTCTGATTTAATTCTATTATTGAGCCCCATTTCCACAATGCCTCCTTCCAATCACATGCCATCTTTTTAAATGCTCCTTCCTTACCTACATCTACACACAGCCATTGGACCTCATGTTCAGCCTCACTTGTACCATTATTAGATGATTTCTAGAATTTACATGGAATAATGATGCATGAGCACAATTCACTTGCCTTTCTTGGATGATTCCTTTCCCATTTGACCAACATCTGAAATAGCCCTGCTCTAGTGAACTACCTCTTTTTGTCTGTAGACACCAGGTGTTGAAAAGCACCACAGATGGCTGAATTTAGGCTCAAACTAGGCATTCTTTCCCCAGCTGTTCCTTCTAAAACTTTTCCCTGGTGGTACAAGATTTCAGATAGTTGTAGAGAAAGGAAGAAAGCTATTTAGAATAAAAGAAACTCATTTTAGAAAAGATGTTTTCTCACAAAACTCTTGACTCCAAATGGATTTGGCATTCACTAAGGCCTAGTATTTGAATAAATCTTCATTAAAATAAATGTGGAAGACATTGTTGCTTTTTAGTTAATCTCTGTTTATGAGACAATGGAGATCAAATGGAATTTTAAATAGCATTTCAGGCAGATGCTGCTGTGAAACATTTTGACATTTAGCACAGAAAATGAAGGGATGATAAAGTTGATGCAGTCCTATAACCTTATTTTACAGATCAGGAAACAGGTCTTGAGAGGTAAAATGATTTCTCCAAGTCACATACTGAGAAACAGCAAAGCTGGACTTTGATCCAACTCCTTTGCATATTCAGGGTAGGGAAGATTTTTGACTTTTGCCATATTTGTTTTGCTTGCCTGGCATTTAGTAGGAACTTAATATTTAGATTTCATTCTTTCCACTAACTAGCACTTTTTTTGTGTTTTAAAAATTCTTCCAAAATGAAATTAAAAGTCATATTTTGTTTTGTTGTTTTTTAGTTTCAGAGTTTTACAATTATTTTACAACTAATCTAATTTTTTTTAAAGGTGTCTAAGATTCAAAATCTCAAGATCTCTGTTTTCAAAGTCTTTTGCTTCCTGGGATCAAGACACTTTCGCCCTCTACTGGTTCTTCATTTTTGTTGTTTAGTTATGTCCAGCTCTTTATGACCCCATTTGGGATTTTCTTGTCAAAGAGTGGTTTGCTATCTCCTTCTCTAGTTCATTTTACAAATCAGGAAACTGAGGCAAACAGGATTAAGTAATTTGCCCTGGGTCACTCAGCTAGTAAGTGGTACATTTGAATTCAGGTCCTCCTGACTAGAGTCCCATGTTCAATCTAGCTCTGCAGCTTCTACATCATTAGCTGATTTTCCACTATCCAACTTAATTTATGGATACTTCTCTCCTCTGGATGCCACCAAAAAGGAAGACAGTTCCATTTTTATGGCTCAGAAGTAGGCACCTACACATGCAAAACCCATTTTATTACTTAAACACTAAAGGTCCTAATCTCTGGTTACTATCTAATGTGGGTTTAAAATAATAAAATTCAAATAAAATAATAGAAACCTTCAGTTAATACTTCAAGTGATTAATATAAGAGCTAACTCCCACAAAACAGATCTCAACTATTTTGAAATTTAGGAGAAGGGATTTGAGAATTGCTGTGGCTAAAAATCTTGCCAACCTGGGTGGCTCCTTGTAGTTAGGCTCTCCTGATGACTTAGTCTTAGGCCCATGTCTAAGACTTTCCATAATCAAACTTTTCCATGTCCATAATTGGACCCTCCCACCAAAACCTATGAGAACTGAGTCATCTCAAATGGAGTTGCATCCCAATCCACTAGCTCTATTCCTTTTAAATTTATTGTCTTTAAGAATTATATTAATCTAGTTATTATCATGAGTAGAACTTGAGGGGAAGAATGAATTTTAACCTAGAGCCTTGATAAAGGGCTGCTGATAAAGCTTAAATTCAAAGGTTAATAGTTAAATGAGAGGAATATGACAAGGGAGAGAGAGCTGGAGGAAGATATAGGTTTATTTGTCAATGGCGTGAACAACTTTTTTTCTAAATCAGTTTTTTTCTAAATGGTTTCCAAATACTGGAAGACTATTTCTACAATTTTTGTGCTATTCACAATGTAACAGACATGATACATTTTAAGTTTTATCTGCATTATTAGCATTTTCTCTACAACTTTGAAACCTAAAAACCACCAAAACAATCCTTGATTCATATGATTTTTCAATTTCTGTGGTATGAATAGTTTCATCATTAAGTTATAATAACAACACTGAGCTTGGGGATAAGGAAGATAGATGTACATCGTTAGATAGTATAATTACTACATAATAGTAAATAACTTCAAATATATAGATAGTAGTAAAATAATTAAGAATTGAGTATCATTTTTTATATAATGCCTTCGATTGTAGGTTTGTATAATTTAATTCTTTACTAATAGCTTCTTACCAATCAACTTGAAAAATTCCTGAAAATGTAAATTCCATTCATTTAAAATGTAACAATCAGCTTTTGTAGAGCCAGTATAAACAAGTCAGGTCTAGTTCACCACTGTTTTTGTCTAATATATAACTTGCTATGTAACTTTGGTCTAGTTAGTTGGTTTAGTTTAACTTTGTGCCCTAGGCAGACCCTACTAAGAGTATAAATTTCAGAGCAGGTGCTAATCTATATTGATAGAGGGGAGCTTTCTTATGGGAATTTCTCTATACCACAGGTTCTATTAAAAAAAAAAAAAAAAGCCTAAAAAATAACTCCAAACATAGTCTAAACTTAAGAGGTCACCTGGTAAAAAGGACAATTGAACAAGAAATATTTCTACCATGTTCCCTCTACTTAACTTCCAGTGAAGGAAGATACACTACTATTACATGGCTCTAATAATTGTTAGGGAAATTTTTCTCTATATTGAGCCAAATTTCATCCTCTGTTTTTAGTGCTGTCTTTAGGTACCAAAGCAGACAAGATCAGTCCTTTTCCGTGTGAGAGCTTCAGATATTTGAGAATAGCTACCTGTTCCTTTCTCTTCTCTTTTAGGTCTAGAAATTAGGTATTCTTTTCAGAAAAAATAATCTCCCTTCCTTCATTTGACCCTTCTTTATCATGATCTTTTCACCATCTTCATTGCTGTTTCCTAAATGTATATAATCTTGTTCAACCATGGACCTTGAAAGACAGAATTCAAGAGCAAGTGCATTCTAGACACGGGGGATTGATTGAATGCCAGAGGTGGCCTAGTATAGTCCAAAGAGAAATATGAAATAAACCTGGAAAATTAGACTGGAATTGGATTGTGGTGACCTTTAAATATGTTAAGGAATTTAGCAATACCTAAATACCTAAAGCAATGGGGAACCACGGATTGCTTTTGAGCAGGAAAATGACATGATTACACCTGTGCTTAGAAAGATTTTTATATAAGGCATTCAATTGTAAGTATATATAATTTAATGGTTTGCTAATGACTTCTGTGAATTATGCATTGGAGAGAATAGGGCCCAAAGCAGATTTAGTAGATTATTACAATAGGTCAGGGAGGTTGGTGATAGGAATAAATGAGAAGATAAGTTGAAGGATCCTGGCTGCAAGTTGTTGTGGAAGTAGAGTCAGCAGGATGTGATAGATGATTGGATATGAGGTATAGGGTGAGTCTGAAAGAACTTGTCTCTGAGGTTAAAGGAATGACCAGTAGGGTAAGGAAAATGGTACCCTTAATATAAAGGTAATGGAGAATATGGAGTAAGAAAAAGGGAAAGGTGGAGGAAGAGAGAGTCAAGAGGGAAATGATGAGTTTAATTTGAACATAACTGAATTTCAGGTGTCTATAACGGGGGAGAAGGTAGGATTGGAGTTAGGGGAAAAGGCATGGCTAACCTTATAAATTTTAGAATTAATATAAGCAGAAATGCTCATTGAGCCAAATGGTGTTACTGAAATCACTAAGAATAGAGAGAGGGCAGAGGTTTGCAGAGTGATATCCAGGGTAGGAGATATTTTAATAACAAAAACTGCAGCACTAGAAAGAGCACCATGACACCAAAGCAATGAGTCTACTACCAGTATTTGGTCAGATCTATTATTGAATATCACATCATGGTTATTTGTCATTTGAGATTCCATCAGCAGTCTTTACTGGACCACATTCAAGTATACGACTACTCTATGATAAATTGAGTGCTTCATGAATATCCAACCTCAATCTCTGCAGCCCCAAGTGTGTTTAAATATTTGACATTTCATAATGGGGAGGGAATTGGCAACTGTGATAAACAAAAAACATAAACTAAAATATTTAATAAGGTAGATTTACTGTTGCCTTTCATTCCAGCATATTCTGGGAGCATCAAACAGATAATCTGGCAATTCCCACAGAATTAAGAAGCCACTTAAGGCCCATTAGCCATTAATTCAATCTGTCATTGGCCTAAAAGTTGACTTGTATATGTTCTCATTTTTTATGGCAAAAGCAAATATTTTCAAAGAAAAATACAGATGATAAGTGCAAAAGGCACTTAAAGCTATTAGATTCATTTCTCCCTGCAAATGGACACATAAAATGAACTATTCTTTAATAGTTTAATAGAACAATTTAAACATTGTTCCAGATCAAATGCAGAATAAGAGGAAAGAAAATTGTCCATTTGTAGTTTTGTATATCTCATAGAACCATGATTCAGAGACAGAAATGTAAGAGTTGTTAGTTACCTTTGGATTTTAAGATAAGAAATAAATTCACTGCTTAGGACTGAATGTGATGAGGTTTGCTTGTCATCCGAGTTCTAGTAGGATAAGTGGAGGACCCCATCTGCAATGAATTCCTTTTGAAGCTGTTACAAATTAAAGTTGCAGAAACAGCAGAAATATCTGAATATGTTAAGTGGAAACAAAGCTCAATCTTCTGTGGTCATAATATAGGGATCATAGAACAGAGCTAATCAAATCCTCTCATGTTATATCTGGCGAAACTGAAGTGTATAGAGGTTAACTTAAGTAATTTACTCAGGATCACACCTGTAGCAAATAATAAAGTTGGAATTTGATCCCTTGTTCTGTGGTTCCAAATGGAATACTTTCCTCACTCCATCACAATATTCATTGATAGATCCTACCTCTGGGAATGGGGCAATAGATATTTAGTACAAAATACAGGAAATTCAGTCTCTTTTCATTACAGACTACTCCTATGTGAAACATTATTGGTGCGTATATGGTTTCATATTTAATATTTAAAGGAGAAAATATCACTGGAATATTTTTCTTGTACTTGTTTTTTACCAAACAATTTGGGAAATGTTGGATCAGAAAATGATATCTGATTAGATCAAAATTTCTCATGGCAAAAGTTTTATTCAGTGAGCTTAGGCATCCCCCCCCCCCCCCAGCTTCTTTCCTGAAAAAAGAAGTGTTTTATATAGTTACTTGATACCTACAAGACATCATATAACTTAAATTTTTAAAAAAAATTTTATTGATGTGTTTTGTAGGTCAATTATTTCCAGATACTTCCCTAATAATATCTCTCCAAATATTCCTTCCTTCTTCCCACAAATGAGTCCTCCCTGGTTTAAAAAAAGAAAAGAAATAAAACAAAACATATCGTTTATATCATTTAACTTTGCATGTTAATACATTCTTGGTCTTCCATCTCTCTCCAGAAAGGAAGTGCTTCTTTATCTTTTTAGTCATTATAATTATTCAGCATATAGTTTTGTATACTATAATTTTGATAGCTATATAATGTCTCATAAATTTCTGCCCCAATACTAGATTCCAAGAAATTTGGCAGCATGTAGCTTGATGGTAAAACAAAATTAGACATTTAAAAGTAACTGGATAAAAATAATTATAATGAAATATACTAACATACCAACTGCTTTTATTATCAAGTCATGTTGGAAATTGTTTTCAAGGTAACTTTAAGATCAGTAAAGGGTTCTAAGTAAAGTTATATTACATATATTTGAAATTTGTCCACATCACTCTTTCTTCCTCCCTCTTTTTCCCCCCCCCCCCCCCCCCCCCCAATTTCATTTTTTCTTTTGGTCTTTGAACTGACAAAAGAAAACATTCTCTCTCTTCCTGTCCCCCTATCCCCAGGAGCTTAAATTTCTTGAAATTCTTCATTATTGCACACAAGTAAATGGAATGATAGCTGCTGGATTTAAAGCAATCTTTATTTAAAGGTTTTCTTCATTATTGTAAGCCTTAGAGAAATAGCCAAAAACTTTAATAGAAGACAGTATTATAATAAATCAGACAGTTTTGTTTGTAAATTTAAAGTGACTATATGAAATAAATTACTATAGATAATGAAAGGAAATAAATTAGGAAAAGACATGAGATAGCAAAATCCAACCACTTTTTACTCTCCAGTGATTCTGTTAAACATCCCAAGATGGGATGGCTGGGAGAGCCTATACTCCTGAGCAAAATTGGTAGAGCCAAAAATGAAACATTATGGACCAAACATTGTCATATCCCTGGACCAGAGGTTGTCTAGTCTGTGGTTCCTCCAATACTACTCCTATTTGTTTTGTTTTTTTAATCCAGTATATACATATATACATATGTAGTCATACAATTATCTTGCTGCACAAGAAAAATCAAATAAAAAAAAGAAAAAATAAAGTGCAAGCAAACAACAATACAAAGAGTGAAAATGCTATCTCTGTGTGTGGATAGTTCTCTTCATCACAAGATCATTGGAACTGGTCTGAATCATCTCATTGTTGGAAAGAGTCATGTCCATCAAAATTGATCATAATATCATCTTATTGTTGCTATGTATAAAGATTTCCTAGTTCTGCTCATATCACTTAGCATCAGTTCATGTAAGTCTTTCCAAATCTCTTTGAAATCATCCTTTTGGTCATTTCTTGTAGAACAATAATATTCTATAACATTCATATACGGCAATTTATTCAGTCATTCTCAAATTGATGAGCATTCACTCAGTTTCCAGTTTTTTGGCCACTACTAAAAGGGCTGCCACAAACACATTGCATATGTTGGTTCCTTTCTCTCCTTTAAGATCTCTGGGATACAAGCCCAGTAAAAATACTGCTGGATCAAAGGGTATGCATAGTTTGATAACTCTTTGATTACTTCTACTTGTAACAGAGCTGTAATATAATCATGGTGTCTCTGTGCAAGATTTTCCTTATTGGATAATATATTTTTCTGTTGTAGTTTTCTATTAGTGGTAATGCAAATTAGGTTCATTTGATATCTAACCAGAGCAAGGTAAGCAACTTCCCCGGGAAGGAAATGGGAGCATGAATTCACTTGTACATTTAAGATAATATGCTTTGATGCTTATGCTCTAGCTAAAAGACTTTTGAAGCCAAAATGAGCCATTTGGTTCCTGGTACAGAGAAGATAATTTGAGATAACTCCAGAAAACAAATAGTTTTGGTATTTCCTAAGCTTTTCATATCTCCTATAGCTTAGATCTCTCTTTCAAAGCAATTAAGCCAAATTAAAGAAAATGTGTGAATTTCTGGTCTTAAAGTCTTAAAGACACTTCCTGTGTCTTTGAACCTTATTGAATTTTGATTCTGGGTGTTTTGCCCTAAAGGGGGAAAAATGGCTAGAAATGTTTCAATGGAATTGAATTTAACATAACTAAGAATAGCACATACATCACTTAGGACTAGTCAGAGAAGAGAAAGATCATCATGAAGTAATGGTCAGGATTTCATCTTTAAGATTATATTTCCCCCACTCCTATGAGTTTTGAGTTAATCTATGTTTAAAGCATTCAAATACTTAAAACAATTTCAACAGATTTCTCTAGCAGAGGTAACTGAGTCCAAGTGGACCATTTGGTTACAAATCAAAAACGTAGACCCTGACACTTTAGGTAAAATCACAAGGAAAATGAAGTCTACAGATCCATTCTTGTTAAAACCTTGTTTTTCCTTATATAAATGCTCACAAACTTTCTTTGATAACGTTTAGAATTTTTTCTAGAAATCAAGGTCAACGGACTATAGATTATGCACTTTACTATATTCACTTTTGGAAAATTAGACCATTTACTTTTCTTCTGTGTAAGGCACCTCTCCTATTCTTTCAGTACTCAGAGGAATATGAATTCAGCAGGGGCAGCTGAGTGATCTCTCACTACCTCCCTCCTTATCAAGAGTTTTAAACTATCCTATTAGTCATTTTTTGTGCCATCCTTTCCAGTCTAAAGATCATTATCTTTGGCCACAGTAAGTTAATGACACACAACTCAGGACCTGTCAGAGCTTGTGTTCTGCTTCTGTAGCCTTTGAAAGGCCAAGATCACCTCTACATCTCACCAAGAGGTTGAAGTGGATTTTAGTAGAGTCCAACCTCAAAGTAAACTGAAATATCTATAAGCAGCCAGTCACACTAGCCACCTAATCTGTGGCTCCCATGATAAAACAATGAATATGAAGAAAGAAAAATTCTCAGCACTCTAATCATGGCTATTCATACCCCATTCATAATCGTTCCCTATGCTCCTGACTAACTTCCATATTCGTGGCTTGGTCTCTGAGAATTGCTCCCTAATACCTCCTAGAAATATTAATAAGTGATCTTCATCAGTTCCCTAAGATATTAATACCTTGCACATTATACTTGCTTAATGCTTATTGACCATCTGAATGATCTAACCTGAAGTGAGTTATAGAGTGTCAACAAAATTTTTCAAGGCCTTCTGAGAACCCAAAAGACATATGCCTCAAGTCAGAGAGTTATAGTTATGAGTTTGTCATAGGTTAATATTAAGAATATGAGAAAACACTTTGTAATGACAAGTGCACTGACAAAGCATGTGTTTTTTGATCCTTCAGTTCTGTCAAGAAAAGAGCAGAATAAAATCTTGATGGGTCCAAGTAATTTTAACGTTTGCTATTATAGTCACAGGAGGGAAAAACTTGAGGGAAAGTCTGTCTGCCACTTAAATAAACCTATTAACATGTTTTCATCCTATTAATTCCAGATCCTTGGTTACCTCGGTTACTCATCTGTGATAAATATGACAACATTCTTCCCAGAAAGTAGAACTTTTAGCTAAGGTGACATTAAATTATTTAAATCAGTCCCATCTATACAATATTAGGCCTTAAATTAAGCACAAAAACTAAATATTAACAAGTCATTCATTGGTGCTGGGTGAGAAACAGTTCCTCCTGGGACCATCCATACCCAGATGCTACAAGCCATACCACCAATCTCCCTCCATTTGTTTTCATTATTTAAGTTTGGCAGAGTTGAATCTGAGTTCAGTTAACTTGCTTACTTGGTTCTATCATTTATGAAGCTTTCCTTTTAGAAATCAGCCCCATCACAAAAAGCTCCCATTGTGAAAGGAATAAGGCTGACTTTGCACAATGTGACCAGTCTCGTCTCCAACACCATCCCACGATGTGTGGAGCTAACAATGGCGTGTTCATAGGCTGTGTGCTGATAATGAGTATGTGCTGGGAGCTCTTGGCTAACATTATTATATGGTTAAGTCACTTCTCTTTTCCTGGGGGGTGTGGAGTACAGGGAATTATGATTTCATTAAAAAAGTCAAAAGAACCAACCTGGCATAAAAGTTTTAAGTTTTTCTCAGGCATTTGAAAAAAACAGGGGACACAGAGTTAAGAATAATCATGTTTACTGGAAGGGTGCACAAGGTAAGCATTAGGTTTAGGGAATATTAATAGTGTTATTTGTCCATAGTCTCCATAATTTCCCATGTTAGCTGGGAAAAGAATCAGGAGGTGTTGGCCATTTCATATTTTGAATCCAGTGTCCAGCTGTGATAACCCTACTCCGGAAATTACGCAATTCTCCTCCTGCCTGCTGATCCTCTCCAGATTGTTTAAATGCAACTTGCCCCGACAAGCAGGTGATTTATATGATTCATAGGATAGTTCTACTTTTTTTTATTTTTCCTGATTTTTTTAAACAAAAACTCATAGACAAAGTGCGTGCAACATTCAGGGGACCTGTATACAGAGGTTGTCAAGATGTTTCCTTTTTGAACAAGTGAAAATTTCAGAGCCCCTGACAAAGTGACTAAACTCATTTTGGGTTTCCTCACTAAAAGGAAACATGATCTTTAGGTTACCAAAGGACAGTATGGAGTATGGATTCACACCTCCACCATTCCTCACAACTCAAAAAATTCCAGGGTACCAAAATGATATTCAAAATATTCTAGATCATCTCATTCTTGTTACATTATTTACTCAATTCTTTCATTGTCATATGTATCCTGGATAATATTTAGCCATCATTGCTAATAAGCTGTATACCCTACTGCCTTTTTGACCCACTAGATTTAATTCCTCTGAGATAGGAAAATATTGGTGTTAAAGAGATGGGGAGTGGATTATTGAAAGCACTATGCACACATAATATTCGCTGCATTCTGACAATATCTGACAAAATACATAATTCATAAATTTCTTCTTATGGCTTATGGTGATGGGGAAATGACACTGGGTTCACTGGGGCCATACTAGTGGAGTGCTAGCTCTGATAAGTTTACTAATGACAGAATGCCTGCCCATTGACTAAGGTCATCACTAGACATCTGAACATGGGTTTGGGTGGGGATGTTTTATGGGGGAGTGGGACTTGGAGAGGAACCAATATTGCTAATGCAGGCTTTCACCTAAGATAAACTAAAATGTAAAAGTAATCCTCTAGATAGGGGAGAAAAATATAACAAACAAATTATGGATCCTTGAAGGTATAGGGATTGGGACTTTACCCTTCCTCCAGCTTTTCCCTTCTCTCAGGCCCCAGATGTGACAGAAAGAGGGAAGCCTTCAGAGAATTACACTTCCTAACTCATTTTAAGTTTTCTCCATTTGTAGAAACCTGGTTCCTCAGGTTCTTGTGCCAAGGGAGATGTCACTCTGAAAATGTGAGAGACTGGTTATACAGGTTTCACACCCCTTTTCACTCCAGTGGGAAGGCAAAAACCCTTGCTCGAAGTTAGAAGAGGTGGAATAGTTTAAAATCTTTTTTAAAACACACACACATATGAACTCCTCATCATGATCTTTGGGGATTATTTAACAAGATATTTTTGATTCACAAATATTATTAACCATTTTACCTCTACTTGTGTTTTTGTTCCTCCATCTCTTATGGATGAAATCTTGAAGTGGAAAGAAAAGAAGAAAAATACATTTTATTTTAGTGAAAATGCTAAGCAGGGTGTGGCAAGTGAGTGGGTGGACATGATTGGCTTCAAAAACATTTCTTCTCCCTTAACTGTTGACTTTTGCTATGAAAATATAGTAGAAGATCAAAAATGTGGCTTTGGTTTAAAAAAACAACAAAAATAAAAAACCCTACCCTTGGCATTTGATACTATTGTGAAAAGGTGTTTAGAAAATAAGTATATTCTCATGTAGTAAACCTATTAGAATCTTTAGAAACTAAAGGATTATCCCCTTGTTTTTACAATAATTAGAAGAACCTGGCTAATTGAATACCATTATATAAAAGGATATCATAAAAAAGAAATATAATAGATAAAATTTATTTATGACTCCATTTGGGATTTTCTTGGCCAAGATACTGGAGTGGTTTGTAACTCATTTTACATATAAGGGTTGCCCAGGGTTACACAGCTAGTAAGCATTTGAGGAGGTCAGGTCTTCCTGATTCCAGAGCTAACAGTGGACAGAATTAGAATTTCTGATTCTAATTTACTTTTGTCCTAACCCAAATCTTTTAAAATAAGTAATATATTATGAAGTTAACTTTAAAGTACTGCCCCCCCCAAAAAAAAAAAAAAAAAAAAAAAAAAGTTTTCTCTATCAAAGGTCCGGCTCTTATTTCTCCATCTCGTGGATGGATGAATCTTGAAATAGGGGGAAAAGGAGAAAGATAGTCTTTATTTGGCATAATTGATGTATAATTTCTTTATGTACAGTTTTAAGTCAGTTTGTTTAAAGAAAAAGGAAGGCCTAGTAAATAGAGAGTAGGTCTAAGATTCTGGAAGACTAGGGTCTACCTCTGTGACAAGTAACAGTGATTCTGTTTCTCTGGACAAATCACTTCAGGAAAGTGCCCAGGTACCTTTCTAAGACTAATAGACCGCAGAAGAATTGATCTAGTTTGGTGTAATGATGTTTATTCCTGAGAGCTCCATTCAACCACAATTATAGAGACCAAAAAAAAAAAGGTAGTTGTTTCATAAATGGCATTCAACCACAATTTTTTTCCACAACGGAAAAAAAGAGTGGAAAATGCTGGTTCACTCACAATACTTTGCCATAACTCATGGAGAATGGAAAGAAAATAGGATGAGAAACACCAGCATCATATGTTGATAAATAATAGGGCCTGTCCCATGTATTTCAGCTTCCACGGGTGAACGCCGGATGAGATTAGATGCTATCTTATTTCCTTATTTCTTCATCTGGAAAGATACAGATTTTCCCCCTCTCACTTTAGCACTAGGTTTCAAAGTAGTATTCATAATACAGTGGTTTAAGTCAAATGCAGCCTGTGTGAGTTTTACATTTTATAAAACCAAACTTTATTTTAAACTATAAAAACCATTCTTAGCTCACAATACTGGGATGGGGGTGGGGGAGTATGTGCTAACCACTTACATGAGAAGAGAAAGCAGTTTATAATTGATTATTGGATAGGAGAGATAAAAAATACATGGGTTTGAATGATGGCTTAGGTCTTAAACTAGCTGTGTGACTCTAGAGGAAGACATTTTACCTTGATTTTCACATTGGACTTGGTGACAAAAAAGACCTAGATTCCAGGGACAGCTCAGCTACTTGATTAGCTTTATGGTTCTAGAACAAGACACTTAACCTTGGTTTTCTCATTTATAAAATGGGATACTGACAGGATTATGAGGATCAAATGAGGTCATATATATAAAGTGTTTTGCAACTTTAAAATATTATGTAGATGTGAGCTATTGTCATTATTTGAGATACCTCCATGTCATTTTTTCCAGCATAAAACCACTACACTTATTTGGGAATCCCTGGATTCTTTAAAAAACAAACAAACAAACAAAAAAACAACTTAGTTCTTTTTGTTTTCCTTTTAATTTGAATAGCATACATTAAGTCCAAATCTAGACCATCATTCCCCTCCCCCTAATCTACCAAGGAAGACTTAAAATAGCCCATTTTTCAATGGGCTATTTTTCAATATGTATATTTTAATAATTCTATATTTTCCTTCCAAAACAAATTTTCCTTTCAAAAAAAAAATCTCATTGGAAGAAGGGTGGCTATATGTAGACAAATGAGATACTTAATCATTCATCATTCATTCCACAAAGATTAAGCTCTTGCCACATATAAGAACACTCCTGCATGTCAGCATACAAAGATCTGAGTGGCCAACAAGTTATGTAATGGCCCTTTCCTTTTCTTACTTGAGAATAACCTACATGTTCTCTTCACCTTGTTCCCTTCTCTCAGAATTAGCTGACCCAGCATTAAAGGCCAGTGACAGTGGCATTCTCTGAGGAGGAGGACAGGATGTTACCTCCTTTTAGGGCTCTATCATTGGCACTCCTTAATATGCCCCAGGACTTGTTTGTGAGCCCTGCCAGGTACCTCCCTCTCTATCTGGAAAGGAAGGATTTTTTTTTTTTCTATTGTACAGCAGCTGGTAAAAGTTAAATAAGATCGTAAGGGTTCATCTGCATTAGGAGATTGAAAACTCTTTGGGGTTATAGGTTTTTCCCCCTTAGGATGTTCTACCTTTCTGTTTGTCCAGATCTTATTTATTTTTCAAGTCCTATCTTCTTCGCCAACTACCCTAACCTAAAAGAGATGGTTTTATTTCTGTAATAAATATTATCCATTTGGTTCTTGTATTGTTTACTATCTCTCTTATTTCTTAAAAGTTATGTGTTCATTTATTCATTCAAGTTCTTACCTATTTATCCATCCAAATATTTCTCTTTTTGTTTGTCTTTTTGGCAGCTAGGATCTCTTTATCTCACCCTGACTTGGTGCTAAATTTCATACAGATTCCCATATAGCTGGGGAACTTGCATGTCACAATGCCTGATTCAAGCAATCTACTAGACTCAGCAGGATGACAAGCATTCACTACTTTGCTTCCTATGTTTAATTTTATATACCTATGTATCTTCCAGAAAAAGTATTATAACAGCAGATTAATAATGATTCTTTTTAAAAGGGGTGGGGGGGAATCGGTTCTAGATTGGTCTACACTGAGTTAGTGTTGTTTGTTTGGTATGGGACTAGATTTCTAGACTGTATTCAGGATTTCTTTGTCAAATTTGGGGGCAAGGGTGGTCTATATTTAGACCTATATTATATGCTATTTACATTAAAAGGAAAACTTGATGAAAATCATGAAATACAAAGCATTTGATCTTTATACTTTGAAATTCCTACCACCTCTTCTACAGAATGCATGTCGGGCTCAGTGTTAGTTCAACCTTATTTTGATTTTCCCCTCTGCTATTTGCTACATGCTCTCTTAGGCAAGTCACTTCTCTGTAAAATGAAGTCTGTAAAACTAGGGGATGGAAGGAAATGATCACCTAAGTTTTCTTCCTTCTCTAAGATAAGATCCCACTTCAGTTTGCAGACAATTTTTTTTTTTTAATTTAATCAAATTATTGGGGTGGGGAGAGTTGTGATTCAGGTAAAATGATAAATTGACCTCAAGTTTTTGTTATGGCCATCCTAAGGAAAAATCGATCCCCAGTCCCACCTCAAGATATCTTTTATATGTGTTAGATATGTTTTTAAAAACCAGGGGAGATCATGATCATTGATGAATATTAATAAAAAATATATGGTTTCAAAAATTCTTTAACATTTGTCATTTTGCATCTCCTATTCATTACAAATCATCTTACAATCTTTAAAGTGTTTTCAATTAACAGTTATTTATAACCGAATTGGCAATAATTAGATGAGTTAATTTAGTTCTTTCAGTTACATTTTGACTCCTGATAATATCAGATATAGAATGACTTTTTATATTTACAATTAGCATTCTTGATTGATTAATATTTGGTATTGGTGTGGGGTATGGTGACTGTTTTTTAAAAAAATTACTTTCCAGGGACTTGTACAATTCAAAAGGGAAGCGTTATTGATTAATCGCTTGAAGGATTTAGAATTTAAAATTCTGAGTTGAAAGTACTTCTATGTCCTGCTTTCACAATAAATAACAATGTAGAATCTTCTTATAATTTATTCATCATGGATATAATTAAGCAAGTTGGTGATTTAGATGTTCAAAAAAGATGAGGAAGTACAATGAAAACATGGAGTATATTACTGGGCCAAAGAATTCACCACCCATTGTATGAGGTTATAGATTATTTGAATATTAAAACCTGTTCACTATTTGCTTCATGATTATTAATTGAATTGGAAGGTCCTTTCACCCATCTTCACTGTTGGAACACAACATCAAACCTTCATGTTATCTAGGGATGTTGGAGCCTGTTTTGTACTCTTCCATTCTTCTAAAAGTAGAACCATGATTCTTTCTTAAAAACCTAGTTGTAGAACTGTGACTCAAGAGCTTAAACATCTTTTCCTCATGTTAATAAAGTCTGAAAAAAGTTTCAGAATCTTAGCCTTTCCAAAAGAACCTAAGAGGGAGCGTATGCAATGAAGTCAGTAATACAGTTTTTCTGAAGATTACACACCTGAGTCTTGAAAGTTTTGTTTTGGCATGTATGCACGCACACACGCATGTCCATTATATGTGAACATAAACAAACGAATGATTAATTCAGTATATTTTTGTTAGAGTTGACTTGGCCATATGGTGTCATTACACTGTGATCCCTCCCTATGTCATGGTTTCAGAAGGATAAACACAAATGAAAAAGGATGGCATTTGTTTACACATCCAGATGATGACAAAATAGGTATTTTAGTTTGGAAAGGACTTAAAAGAATAAGACACATCTTATTTTTAGCAAAGCACATTAGGTGGTTAGAAATACTTCATAACATCTAGTTGGGTGACCTTGGGCAAGTCACTTAACCCAATTGCCTCAGCTAAAAAAAAAAAAAAGAAAAGAAAGAAAAAGAAAAACAGTTTAAAATGTCTGTGATTGATTGACCTGGATCCTTTGACTTCTTAGTGTCCAAGATGAGCTAGTTCACCCCACTTTTCTTAACCATATGCTCTCCTGTACTTGGGGTTTACTATATTGATGCTGAACTTAGCAGAGAAATATGATTGGTATAGCTTATTGCAGGTCAGAACCCCTGAGCTCAAGAGATTTGCCAGACAGCTTCTGGCATTACAGGTGTGTGCCATCATACTTGGCAAAAATTAAGCAATATTCCTTGACTACATAATGTGAGCTGGAATAAGGGAAATAAAATCCCTTCCTCTACAAATGAATAAACAAATTACTCAATTCTTCCTTTGGTTCCAGAACTGTCCTTATAGGCACAGGAGTGTAAAAAAAATGTAATCCAAAAGAAAGCCTCAATTATCTTAAAATGTTCAAGATCATTTTCTGAGAAACAGGAGGATTTTCAATAACTTCATGTACCTATTTGGCATAGTGGACAGAATTTTGGGTCTGAAATCAGGAAGACCTGAGTTCAGATCCAGTCTTGGACATTTAACGACCCAGGGCTCCTCTGTTTGCCTCAGTTTCCTTGACTATAAATAATAATACTACTTATCTTTCAAAGTTATTATGAGACTAAATGAGATAGTAAGCTACAATGACTAGCAGTGCTAAACAGATGCTTATTCTAAATTCTCTTTTAAATTTCCCCTCTTTGGCTCATTTTTAAAATATCTTTTCTCATTCTTTCCTTCTTCTACATTCTATTTTTTAATGTTCTCTCTCATATTCACTCCATCTTCCATGCCTGGAATCGGTCAATCAACAGACATTAATTAGTTTAGCATTACTATGTGCCAGGCACAAAATGGCCTCTTACTCCTTTCATTTGAGGCCTAAGTCAGGTACCATGTCTCCTGTGAGTCTAATCTCCCCCCTCCACCTCCACTCCCATTCCCCACCACCCAAATGTATGTCTTCCTATTCAACCTAGAATTTTCCATGGACTTAACTTGTACACTCGGTGAGAACATGAGCTGGGTCTTACATCAATCTTTGCATCCTCACTATCCAAAATAATGCTTTAATTATAGAAGATATAGATAAATGTCTGTTAAAATGAAATAAAATTGAATTGTTGGAGAGAAAATGTAGGTATATGAAACAGAAAGTGAGATAGTAATTGAGACAATGTTATTGTGTCCTAAATTGAATGGTGTAGACTTGGTGTGTTAAGAAAATATGAGAAAGAGATCAGAATGGGTTGAGAGGTATTTTTTTTTTAGGAAGGTAAGTCTTGAAGGAGGATGTAGCTAGCAGGGATTCTAGATTTGAAGAAGTGTCAGCAGATGCTAAGAAGCAAGTATGAGAAGACAGGGGTATGAAGACAGTGTAATTAAAACATGGCTTACCTGGAAGGGTAAAGATGATGGGAGATCATTTTTTAAAATCACTAATTCAGTGTGTGATTTGATAAGTCACTACATTCAAGAATCAATTTCTACAAGATGACTGCTTTCTAATTTTCTAATATTATGGTTTTGTGGACACTAACAATAGAAAGGCACAAGAATTCAGATTTGATACACTTGGCTTTGGTAGAATCATGCCCTAGGAGGGGATATGGTGAAATTGGTGCAGTATATTACTGGGCCAAAGAATTCATCACACATTGGACAATGTATTGCTGATACAGTTTTCAATGTCAAGCTAGAGCACATATTCTCTGTCATAAGAATCATTCTATTTCTTTCAGGCTTACTAAACACTGCTAGGCTCTTCTGCACCACCAGCACTATCCATCAGAGTAGGGCTTTTGTAGAGGTAACAGTTTAGGTAGTTTTATAAGTTGTAGACTTCTTAGGTTTCGGAACAGTTGGGAGGGAGTTGGCTAGGGTAAGAAGAAAGATTAAAGTAGTAAATTTTAAAGTAATGATTTTTATTAAATTTTGTTATAAATAAAAGCATAATATGCATAATATGAATATGATGGATGTAATACATAAATAGAATAAATTACTAAAAAATAAAATATTAGATAATGTTTTGATCAGGGCTTTTTTCATTGTTTAAAAAAAACTCATTCTTCAGCCTCATTCACCACTCTACTAAAATGCCCTCTGTGGTAATGTCATGAGAGTCTTCTGTTTTCCCATTTGCCAAGGACTGCTTACTTATGTGAGAGATAGTGTAAGATATTCCATTGAACAGCTCAAGCCAGCTGGATAACTGCCTTTCAACTCTTTTTTCCCATAGTGTAATTATCATCAGGTGTTTATCAGCCCAGGGTTTTGGAGAAAGATGGGAGTCCTGTTCTCATGATCAAAGCTACAGAATTCCCTTCATAGCCAGTCCCAATTCTCACATCCAGGAAGAGTTCATTCAAAGAACTGTCACAAGTGCTGGAAAAACTTGTCTGCTCTGGGGAATTCTTACAGTTCTTGTTAATAACCTTTTCTTGTCTTCTGTCTGTGATTGCCCTGCCAAGAATGGGTTGCCAAGATGTTGTGACTGTAGTCTAGCTTGGATTCTTGTTTGTTTGTATACAACAACTATTCTAAAAGTGGTTTGAAATTCCAAATAGGGAAATCCGGGCTCAAAATCAAATAAGTAATTACATTAATCCCCAGAATCTCACTGTGATGGGTAAAATACCCTCAAGAGAAAACAAGAAAACTCAGCCAAACTTTTGCTTTTAATTTTTAGCATAGACACTAAAAGCCTTTAATAACAATTATCACTGGAATTCAAATTTTGAAAATGTAAATGGGTCTGGGCTCCTGTTTATAGCCAATTTTTTCCCTCTAAGTTAGCTCAGTGGAAAATATTCAATGGTAAAAATATCACAGTTCTTCTGTCCATCTATTCATTCATACATTCATTTATTAAGTACCTGTGCCAGGTACTGCAGGATACTGTAGTTAGTTGTGTGATTTTGCGCAAATCAATTAACTGCAGCCTGTAAGATTACAAGGCAGAAGAAAAGAACAGGGTAACCTAAGGCAATTGTCAGTAGTCTCAATTGACTGGAAGTAAAGTTGGAAGGGTAAGTTGAAGCAGATTTTGGATGGCCTTAAATTCTAGGCTAAGGCATTTGTATTTAAGCCTAGAGATTATGGCATGATTATAGCAATACATAAGGGAAATATATAACAAAGAGATTAATAGGAATCAACAAGATTTTAACAGGCTAGAATAGTAGGTTGAGTTGGATATGTTCTGCACCATCATCTTTTCCAGATAAACCACATATATTACATATATTAAAACAGTCCATTTTAATTGGCTACATTATTAGGAACATTGTCCATCTATGAAAGGTTAGGAGAGAGGATCTACTTTAGTAGATAAGTTTTTAATATAATACTTGCTCTGGGTCTCAGTTTTTTCTTCTGTGAAATGAGGAAGTTGAGCTTGTTTCAGTCACATCTGACTCTTCATGGTCATTTTCTTGCCAATATACTGGAGTGGTTTGCCATTTCCTTCTCCAGCTCATTTTACAGATGAGAGAATTGAGGCAAAAAGGGTTAAATGATTTGGTCAGGATCATACAACTAGTAGGTCTGTGAGACCACATTTGAATTCTGGTCTTCCTGACTGCAGGCATGGATTTCATCCAGCTGCCCAAGAAGAGGTTGAGCTGTACAACCACTCAGGTTCTTTCCAGCTCAAACTCAACAGTTCTGTTATACCTATGGTACAGGAAGCCATAGTGTTAGCTCTGAGAGCTCCTCCTGTTTTGAGTCCCTTAGTACAGGTAGGAGGACTTCTCTGTTTAATATTCAGTAATGGTGATCTTCAGGTCGGAGGGACAATGCACATCTCTCTTAATGAGTCATTGGCTTCCTTCCCAAGCTGCCTGAAGGGCTGCTCTCCTTAGTGGAAGTGATTCTGTCTTTGAAGTACTTTCCAAAGCTGTCAACTAATGTTCCATGATTCCCAAAGGAAATAAGAAGTCAAGAGCTCTCACATACCGACAATGTAAGAGTTTAAACTGTTTCTATAGGAGCCTGGTTGCCTGCTTTTCTGAGGAATTCAGCTTGTTTATAGAATCTTATCTGGCTGAGTTTTGGCATTCTGTCTGGCAGCAAGTCCTATGAAAAGCAGCTGTTGAAGCAGTGGGTGTGGCTGGTGCTCCTAATGCCATTTCAGGAGGTTTATAACTTCTTGTTTAGAGATATTATACTTCTTTGGCTACAGCTAGGCTCTAGAGACGGTCTTAAATTTTTTTTTTTCATAAATAGCCATTTAAAAGAATACACTTAACCATATTCCATTGATAACTTCTGAATTCCCCTCATGTTTCTATTTTTTCAATAAAATGAATCCGTTATTTTGAGTTTCATAGAAATAGTTGTAAATAAAGTAGGTCAATTTCCTCACAAAGGTCATATGGCATGATTCTAGGGTTCTGTACCTATAAGATTTTTTCAGGTATCTACCTCAAGATACCTCATTGAGGTTGAGATTTGGAGGATGAGGCTAAGGAAGAAGGTTCCATATATAAAGAGAAATGTCAGAAAAATTGCCAGCATTTGGGAAGTGGAAGGAAACTGTCAATTAGCCAAGCTTCTCAGTTGGAAAACACTTTCACCAACCCAAACAAAGCAGATGCCATTGAGAGAGATCAACAGAGAACTCCCAACAGAAGCAAGTATGCGAAGTATTTAACTAAATGTGGGTCTTTCTGGCAGGCTGCTTAGCAGCAACTGAGTGGGGATTTTTTATAATTTCCAAAAATCAATGCCTGAAGTTGGTTGAGATGAAGAAAAAGTAAAGTACAGTAAATGATAAGTTAGTAATTATAATGCATTTCTTTGTGACTGGAATTGGGTTTCTAAGTAAGATAGGATCACAGGATTTAAATTAGAAAAGGCCATAGAGAGCATCAGGTCCAACCCCCTCATTTTACTGAGGGGTTCCAAAGATGAGCAAGATTCGGTAAGTAGCAGGATTCAAACCATCTTGTAATTTTAAATCCATGTCAGATTTCTTTCCCCCAAAACTATTTTTCTGCTCCCAGAATTAATTTTCTAATAGAACAAGATTATTTTAAAAAAACAAAACATGAAGTTAAAAAGAAGATACAATATGCCTTTTATATCTTTTAAAAATCATTTTCCAACTATGTACAAAATTTTAGCATTCTTTTTAAAAATTTTGACCTACACATCTTCTCTTCCTCTATAGGTGTGCAGTCATGCAAAACATTTCCATATTAGTCACATTGTGAAAAAACAGAGACAAAATAAAACCTAGGAAAAAATTTTTTAAAGTATGCTTCAATCCGCATTCACATTGCATCAGTTCCTTCTCTTGAGGTGGTTAGCATTGTTGTTCATGAGTTCTTTAGAATCATCTTGGATCATTATACTGCTAAGACTAGTTAAGTCATCTAACTTAATAATTGTACAATGGTGCTATTCTGCTCATTTCACTTTGAAACAGTTTGTCTAAGTCTTTCCAGGTTTGGTTTTGTTTTTTGAAAGCATTCTGCTTGTCACTTTTCAAATCACAATCATATACCACAACTTGCTTGCCCATTCCTCAATTGATGGGCATCCCATCAATTTCCAAAAAGAGTTGCTAGAAATATTTTTTACATTTAGGTGCTTCTTTAAAAAAAAAAATCTCTAGGATATAAACCTAGGAATGATATTGTTAGTTAAAGGGGTATGTATGATTTCAAAGCCCTTTGGGCATAATTCCAAACTACTCTCCAGAATGATTGGATCTGTTCACAGCTCCACCAATTGATGTCCCAATTTTCCCACATCTCCTCCAACATTTGCTATTTTCCTTTTCTGTCATATTAGCCAAACTGTTAAATGTGAGGTAGTATCAGCTCTTAAGGATTAAGAGTCAAGAGAGCCAGTTTCGAATATTTGAACTACTTCTTTTAGTGGACTGTAAAGAAAGCGCTCTATAAACCATCCAGCATTACTGAAACAGGGGTTATTACTATGTGATCTATGTGAATAGAGACCATTACTGATTTTAATTATTTTTTGTTGTTTCAGAAGAAGTAGACTTCTGTAACTTTGGGACCAGCACATTAACTAGGAAGAAGAAGGTCCTGGTTACCCTTCGTAATGATAACCTCCGCCGGCGTCCTCACCTCAACATCAGCATGCCCCATGACTTCCGACCGGTATCTTCTATCATTGATGTGGACATCCTTCCTGAAACCCACAGGAGGGTCCGGCTGTACCGGCACGGGTGTGAAAAGCCACTTGGGTTTTATATCCGTGATGGGACCAGTGTGCGGGTGACGTCCCAAGGCCTTGAGAAAGTCCCGGGCATCTTCATTTCCCGCATGGTCCCTGGAGGCCTTGCTGAGAGTACAGGGCTGCTGGCTGTGAATGATGAAGTCTTAGAAGTGAATGGGATTGAAGTGGCTGGCAAAACCCTTGACCAGGTCACAGACATGATGATTGCCAACAGCCATAATCTCATTATTACTGTTAAACCAGCCAACCAAAGGAACAATATTATTCGTAGCAGCCGGATGTCTGGTAGCTCAGGTCAGTCAACAGACAGTACAGCCAGTCACCATAGCTTGCCTTCTTCCCATGCTGAACAGAACTTCCACCCTGATGAAATGGAGAGTGATGAAGAGACCGACATTGTCATTGAAGGAGCTCTGGAGCCCCAGCATATCTCCAAAACGCCAAGTCTGCCTTCCAGCAGCCTTTCCCGGGTCAATGGCACAACTTTCAGCCATAGGCTACAGAGGGATCTCACTCTCAACAACTCCAGTAGAGAAAGCAATGGCAATCTCCACAAACTACTGAGTTCCCTAAAATCAGATCCACGTCATAGTCTGGTCATTCCCAGGGGAGGAATTGAGGAGGATGGGACAGTGATCACCCTTTAGTGGTTCCATTGTGTACTCTTCTGTGTGTGTTTGTGATCTGAAAGTGACTCAGAACAGAGATGACTAGAACCACACACACCCAGGAAGAAAGGACCTATATTTTTACAAACCTCACCAAATGGAAGGAAAAGAACTGCAAGAAATCTTATTGATTACATGCATAATGGTCACATTACAAAAAAAAACAAAAAACAAAAAAAAAACAAAGACACTGTGGGAGAAATAACACAGAAAGTAGCCATCCCCATTTAAAAATAAGTAGGAACTCAATTGTATATTTTCTTGTTTGTCTTCAATTTCCTTTTCCTGTTTTGCACGGTTCTTTCCAAGGGATAAGTTGGAAAACAGAAGTGTTCTGTAATTATGACTTTGCAAATGCATATAAATTATATTTATATTAATGCTTAAATGCAAAAACTGGCCATTTGCAAATCAATTATATCACATCCAAATGCAATAAAAGCCTTATTAAGAGTTTTTGAAATATGAAATTGTTTGATTGTTGTATTAAAGAACAGTGAATTTTAAAATAAGTACAACCTCAAATTAAATAAGGATATAGTTTGGCAACATCATTAATGGCCACTGCACATGGGCAAATCCCCTCTCCTTATTTGCAGATGTTTTACAAGTGAATTTGGTTTGTACATCTATGCATTAACATTACATACAAGGCTTAAGTTTAAGGAATAAGGCTGAATGTTTTTACAGACATATCTGAATCTTTATAAGGTACAGCTATAACTATATTTTTAAAAAAAGAAAAATGCCATCTTTCCTGTTTGTATAAATCAGTATAATTACATTACAATAAATATTATCAAAACAGGCATTTGAAGGTAGGTGATAGTATCATTCATTACTTTAAAAATTCTGAAATCTCCTTTTGAAAGAGGGACTTAATTTTTTTTTTTTTTTGTCAACATCTAAAGACAACTAGGCACATAAACCAGGAAGAAGTGTTTAAAAAAAAAAGAAGGAAAGAACCTAGAGAGCCCATAGACTTGATTTTTCCCAATGTCTGAAGGCAATTTCAAAAATATCTGAGCAATGTCAGTGCTTTGGGATAAGTATGTGGCCTCCCAAGGTGACTATTTTGGAGGATAACAGTCATTTGAATATTTAAGTTTTGAAGCAGAGCTGAAGCATAAATATTTATATGTGTGTGTACACATGTGCATATATGTATGCATAAGCATACATGTTTCTGTCCATATATGTACGTTTGTAGACGTTTCTATGCACATGTACACATGTTCATAAACGTGTGTCTGCATATACATGAATCAGAATTTACATAGTCAAATAACTGTGTCATAAAGTAGTGTTCTTTGAGAAGGGTATGCACTTATCCCAATAATGCTTCCATTGCTCCATAGCTACAAAAAGTTGTGAAGTAGCCTTCAGAATGTATATAAATATAAATATTATATGTGTGTGTCATATAAACATGTTTGTACACATACATGCATATATGTATAAATATAGCATGATATATACGTATGCCACATCTAGACATGTGAACATATGCTTATGCATACACATGCATGTATTTATACATATATTGTTATATTGTATATATGTCTGTATTGTATATATAGAAGCAATGCATATATTCATATATAGGAATATATGTATTATTTATATGAAGCCATCTATATATACATATTTGATCATATGCACATTTTGTATTCTGTATGCAAACATGTTTATAGGGTACATGTGTGTATCCATACATGTTTTTTTTAATAAGTTTTTGCAAGTCATATAGAACGTACTGCTTTTTAACAAACAAGATCAATGTTACCTTGCAAATCCTAATTCCATAATTTTTATGGCTATTTTCCTTTTATTCTTCCAGGAATGTGTTTACATATTAACTAATTTTAAAGATTTCCTAATGCTCTAGTTAAATTTTATATGAAATGTATTTTATTGGGGAGGGGGGAAATACATTCAACATATATTCTTTGAGAAGTCATCCAAAATAAATTTTTGTATAAATATGTATGTGTAAAATATTTTTTTTAACACTGCAACAGATGCAAAAAGCTAAGGCTGCTGATTTCCTGATTCCTTTTAGATCAGCACCACTTACTGGTCAAAGGAAGTACTGTTTTGAGATATATTTCATGTATGGCATATACTATATATTGGAAGGAAAACAATTGACTTAAGGCATTTGGAATGAATTATGTGAAAAAAAAAATCTCTTTCTTTTGGAAAATATTTATATCAGACAGAAATTGTGTATTTTGGTAGTTGTGGTTCTCTTCACCTGTGCTAGTTTTTTTTTGTTTGTTTGTTTTTTTATATTGTGGGATGCAAACAGCTTTAATAAGCTTTTCTGATCCACAATATATAGAGATCTGAAGATGATCATACTTTTAGAAGTCTAGGGGAAAAGACTCAAACAAGATGAATATGATACATCGTAATGAAAAATGCAATGGAACTTTTTTTTTTTAAGCTCATCCAGAATGCAAATATTACTTGAGCAAACTGTTGTTTTCATCATGTGAACCCTAACAATCATGCTGAATATACTGCTCACTATTGACTTGCTTGGTTCATTTAGTAATTTGTTTTCTTGGCCAAAGTCAAGAAGCCTTTTGTACCAGTCTACTTTTGTTCCCCAATTCAGAAAATTGCTATTAAAAAGGAAAAGAAAACTCAGTTGGAAATGTCTTCAATTTTAAGAACAAAGTGTATTTTTCTACCTTCGGCTACTTGTCATTTTCTTTAAAAAAACAAAAAAAAAGAACTTTGTAGTATTGCTTATTAAAGTTTTGGTTTTTGTATGTGGAAGAATCAGTATTTTTTTTCCTTTGCCTGTGTATTAAAATTTGTTTATATATTTTTTTCATTGGTAAGCTAAAGTATATTATTGATAATAGTGAAATGCCTAAATGATTGCTAAATTACTACATGTTACTGGTAAGAGTACAGTTACATGCCTAATAATCTCCATTTTAAATGAAGGAAGGCAAAAGAGCCAAAGGGATGAGAAGTATCACAATGTTATACTAATAACATTTAACTACGAATCAGTAGCAATGGCTTCCAATGTTATCATCTGTGATACTTCATGCCTCAGTTTTGTCATTGGTAAAAAATCACAGAATTATAGAATATTAGAACTTGAAGACAGATAGTGATTTACTCGGTGATCTACAAGCTCAACCCCTTCCGAAGGGACTAGCTGAAGAAGATGGTATTAAGACATCTGTTAACTCTAAAGTTATTAGTTCTGAGTGTACATTCAAAAGTTAAGGACCAAAAATATTCATATTACTTTATTTTTGCCTTATCAGATTTACCCACATCAGATGTATCAAGGATGCACTGATTTCCTGAGTCAAAAAAATTTATTTTCCACTGGCAGAGAGATAAAAAAAAACTTTTAAAATGAAGAGATTTTATGAATGGGAGTGGTTATCTTTGAGATCTGATATGACTCTGGGAAAAGGTAATGTAACTTATACAACTCCCCATATTTGCCAACTCCTTCCCTACAACAGGGCAAATCTGCCCTGATCTCTCCATCCTTAAAAAACTTGCCCAGAGAGAGTATTGGTTTTGGACTGCAAAACTGATCTTCTTGATTTCAAATCTGGCCTCGGATACTTGCTAGCTGTGTGATCTTCACCCAGTCACTTAATCCTTTCTGCCTCAATTCTTCATTTATAAATGAAGATAACCCATTTATAAAGTTAGCTGGAGAAAAACATGGCAAACCTTCCATTATCTCAGTCAAGAAAACCCTAAAATGGGGTCACAGAGAGTTGGACACAACTGAAAAATGCTTACTATGTGCCAGACACTACGCTATGCATTTTACAAATACCTTCTATGGTCTTTACAAAAAACCTGGGAAGTAGATGCTATTATCTGCATTTTACAGTTGAGGAAGCAGAGTCAAACAGGTAAAGTGACTTACCCAGGGTCACAGCTAATAAATGAGTCCTTAGATTTGAACTAGGGTCTTCCTGATTCTAGGCCTAGTCCTATCCACCGTGACACATCTAGCAATTCTAATTACCTTTATTTTGTCACATTTAACTCATTTCTAAGCCACTTGCAAGCTGATATTCCTAAAGTACAAGTCTAATTATGTCAAATATATATAAACTATCTTTCATCTTTTAATTTCCAGTTCATTATTTATTAAAGAAAAAATATGCCTTCCCCCTCATCTCCGCTTTAAGTAATCCTTTATCTTCATTGCTTATTGGTCTTTTGTCTAAGATCAAGTTTCAGAATCCTTATCTTTCAAAAAAAAATCAATTCTTTCATTATCTATTCCATGAGTCCTTCATATCTCAGTTTGCTGGTACCTTCCTCTTCCTCAAGTGATAATTTATCAGGTAAAATGATCTTTCATGGAATATTGGAATTATCAGGGCTTTAAAAGGCCATCTAGTTCAATCTAGACCGGAATGCTATCCTACCTAGCTTTTGTGTGAATATCTCAAGTAAAGGAAAACCTACAACCTCTGTGGCCACTCATAATTTTTTGCATTAATTTTAAATATCATGAAGTTTTATTTTTTCCCTCAAGCAAAAATGACTATTTCTACCCTACTTCTCCTCTGTGTTCTGCCCTCTGGATGCCAAGCAGAACAAGTATAACCCTTTTTCCATGAGACTTCCATTCAGATGCTTGAAGACAACTATCATTTCTCCCCATAAGTTTTTAATCTCATGATCTCAAAATCCTTGTCAGCAGCTTTCCTCATTCTCAGATGTAGTCTAACCAGAGCATATTACAACAGGGCCATCACATTCAAATTCTAGACCTTAAATATATAAAGACAGCTATATCCTCCCATGAGCCTTTTCTAGCTCTTCAGTCTCCTTTTCTGGAGCTTCATCCAGGACATAACAGTTAATCCTGGGTATCCTACAGAGCTCTATCTTTTCTCTGTCTATACTGCTTCACTAGGTGACTGCATTAGATCTCATCGATTTAATTATGATCTCTAAACTGATGATTCTCAAACCAGCCTTAACCTTTGTGCTGATCTATCATCTCACAAATAGTTGAGGTTCTGTCAGTTGCTACAGGCATAACATTTCTACTGGATGCTCAGTAGATCTCTTGAACGCAATATGTCCAAAACATCTTTCCCCTTAAACCTCAAACACTTCCAAACGTCTTTATTATTGTCAAGGGCACCACTCTCCTTCCAGTCCCCCAATATGTTTGAAACTATCTTGTTCTGGTCCCTCTGACCTACATACCCCCATTAATATAGCAAATTTGTAAATAGCTAGTATAAGGTATTAAGCATAAGAAGTAAGATTGTAAAGAGAAACCTAGAAGTCACTCACAAACTATCTTATAAATTAGGTAAGCTGTGGAGTCACTGGAAACTCATAAATTAAGGCCACATCCTGAAACTGTCTGCTAAATTAAGGGAAGGGAGCTAAACCTTAAGATAATAGTCCCTCAGTTCTGCTTACTGCCCTTGGTCTGTAAACCTCAGATAAGCGCCAGACATTCTCAGTAACAGCAGCAAGATACCAGCAAAGCATTATGCTCATGAATTAAATCTAAGGTGTTGCTGATAAGCTTTAAAATGTGAATGTTATTGAATAAACTTGCACATGGCATGGATATGTTAGTCTGTTACCTATCACCAAAACTTTATAAACTTTATAAAAATAGAACCCCATTTAGCACTCCTCTCCGTGCTACAGGTGCTTGTTGTCTGAATGCTCCAAAATCCCAAGATTATATTAATGACTTTGTGTCCTTCCCACTCTTCCCTACCACTGCTTCCTTCCTTCCACTACCCCATCCTTATCCCTTTCCTTATTTCCATCTCCATCCGGGCTATTTGCCTTTGTATTTTCTGTGCCGCATTACAGTTACTCTTCCCTTGATACCATCATGATATTTTCTGGGGAGTATCTGAGAATTCCTGCCCCATCTCAACCCACAGGGACCCCCTATTTAAATTCTCCTCCTGAGAGAAGGGGAAAAAAAGGCTGCCCTATTATTGAAAGAGCATTGGTACAAAGCAAAGTTGGGTAACTAACCCTTTTGTCTTCTAGGAGATTCCCCCTCTACCTATGATTACCACAAATTAATTATTCTATAAATTAATGGGCAATTCACAAAGGTTTATGACCTAGGTGTCATCCTTCACTCCTCACTTCCTTTCATACTCCTCCTCTCACTAATACCCTAATCCATCCCATCTGTTGCTAAGGCTTGCCAATTTCACCTTTGCAGCCTCTCTCAAATACATTCCCTTCCTCCTCTGCCACTGTCACTTCTCTGGTGCAGGCCCCCATCACCTCACACCTGCAATATTACAATAACCTTCTGATGAGTCTGCCTGAGGAGCCTCCCTTGTCCAATATGATGATTAAATCTCTTAAAATCCTGCAGTGACTTCTGATTGTCTAGCAGTGTGATTGCCTTTGCCAGTGATGAAATAATTCAGTACATGGTGCAGGGAAAGAGCCAGGAGGAGGTCATTGAGGCTGGGAACAGAATGCAGGACGAGGTGTCCCAGATGCATAGCTTTGGGAATTAGGGTATCTCGGCACTGCGTGTGTGGGGGTGGGCTTTACATGAAGGGTAGGATTTTAAATGGAAATCTTCTTAGTAGGGTTTGGACCAGGTGATCTTTGAGGCCATTCACAGACAAGCATTTATGATGTGCCTGGTTTGTGCTGAGCACTGGGCTCCAAAGACAGAATTCTCCAAAGTCTCTGTCCTGGAGGAGTCCTCAGATTCCTAGATGTCCTTGAGATTCTTCACCTAGCTAGCAGTGGGACATGGAGGAGGAATGAATCATCTGTATGGACCCCAGTTTTCCCATCTATGAAATAAGGATAAAAGTACCTGCTCCACCTAGGGAGCTGCTGTAAAGAAAGCCAACCCCCCTCTCCCTCCCTTCAATTCCCTAACCCCTCCCCAGAAGCTGAGGCTCTCCAGGGAGAGGATTCAGTGCAGAGACATTCCCCTCCTCACCAGTCCCCACCAGTCCCTACCAGAACCCCTACGGCCAAGGTGTAGAAGGCTCCACCCAAGAAGGGCTGACCCAGCCAAGGGGGAGGGGTGATCCCACACCTCTCTTATCATTCTCCCCCTTCCCAGAAAAGACTGGCTGGGAGTGAACCCTCCCCATCTTCCCCATCTCTGCTCCTGAGTGTAGGCGGGAGGAAGTGGTGGGCTCGGGAGATGGGGAACAACCAGAGAACTCAGGATGATTCAGCTACCTTCCCAACACCTTCTCCAATCAATGGGTGGGGGTCGGAGAGAGCTGAGGTTGATGGCAGAGACTCTCCCTCACTCCCATCTCCTCCCCCCGCAGGCTGTGTGTGAGCAAGGCCTTGAAGCCTCTGTCTGTATGTGGGCTAAGGACAAAGAAATCCTCATAGGGCAGGTGTGAGGAGCAAGAGAATTCTGACTGGGAGCCCCCCAGGGGAAAAAATAACTTTAGTGAATCAGAAAAATTGTCTTAACCAGAATGGAGCCCTGGGCCTGCCTTTATGTCATTCCCCATGCCCAGGGCAGCAGTGAGCACTAAGCAGGGAGGCCCTCGACCATCCCACACTGGAAGCCACATGGAAGCTGCTGGGTGATTCTGGGCAGTTTCCTGAATGTCTCTGAAGAGGAACATCATATTGTACATCTTTTCTCATAGGAGGAAAAGCATTGTAGACATCATGAAGCTATATTATTGTGCCTTATAATTGTTGTTAGTATGGTTGTGTCTTGCCATCATCATGGCGTTGATTTGTCTGTTTAAAGAAAGATTTTCAGTGTCCCAAGGTAGTTACCAGAGGGCAAAGTAAGTAAGCAAAACGGTAAAGTAAGAGTCTTCTTTTTGTTCTCCTCATTTATTGTTTTCTTCTAACCTTAATTATTAACCAAACAAGCAACCAAGAAAAACAGGCAGCATAAAAATAATTGGGCAGAAACATGTAAGCACCAATCACAGCTATGTTAAAAAAGAAAAAAAAATTATCCAGCCTGTGGAGGGTGGGGGGATTCATCACATGACCATATACCCAAGATGGAATAGGAATGAGAAGGTGGGGGTTGGCGAGTAGCTAGTGTTTGTTGGAAGAAGGCTGAGGAGTCAGAATCCCATGGAACTTGTGCCTGGACGCAGGAATTGCTCTGGGGAGAGAAGTTGGAATAGGAAGATGATAAAGCACATGAAAAAGACAGTCTTGGTCTGCTTGTGCACATGAAAAAGACAGTCTTGGTCTGCTTGTGGGTACAAAGCTAAACAGACAGCTAACTATCTGATGTGATACATTTTCTATTGACACAATCTCTTTGGGTTCCAGGTGTGAGGGATGTAGAAGACCCTTACCCAAAATGATTACTCAGAGATCACTCAGTAGAAGGCAGAAAAGTTGTTTATTGAAAACCTCCGGAGGATGAGCCGTCCCATCGCGAGATAAGAAAGAGAAAGCTCGAGGTAGGAGGGCTAAAGAAGTAGTAAAGATACATAGCTTTTATACAAGAAATTACATCACAAGTAAGAGAGCATTGAGAAGGGGAGGGGGAGGCATCTAATTGGTTGTTGCTATTTGGGGAGATTGGAATGGAAGGTTTCTGTTTCCCAGAAATCTCCTGATTTCAAGGAAACAGAAAATCAGGCCTTCAGGCTTAATCAAGAAGACAGTGGTCCAGCCAATAGACTAAATATCGATAAATGTCAAATACCAATAAATGTCATCAGCTCAAGTTAAGTAAATATGTTTCTAGTTGGCCAAGGCTCAAGTAGGTTTGAGCCTGTACATATTATACAGGCCATAGGGGAAATACAGAAATAATAAAATACAGAAAAAGAATTCATACATTCCTGTAAGTTCTTCACCTTATCTATTCCCCACACAGGGATAATACTGTAGAGCAAAACCTCCATAAGGAGGGAGCTGGGATCCCAGAAATATAGCTGACAATCTACCTTCAAGGGCTGGAATAGATATCTGTGCCAGGCATGGAATGCTTCCTGAGAAAGACATATATAAGAGATGGTGTGCCACTCATGAATAAGTTTGCCCTGGAAAATTTCCCCCACTTACTACCTTGGAAGGTATAATAGATTGTCCCCTTTTGGTTTAGGGAGAAAGCAAGGACATTTAATAATGGCTCTAATGTCCAGATATTCGTTTCTTTTATTATATAATAATAGTAACAACTTATTTATGTAGCCATTTAAATTTTTCAATGCACCTTACAAATATTATCTCATTTTTCCTTATAACAACCCTAGGAGATAGGTGCTACTATTCTCCCCATTTTACACACAAGGATACTGAGACAGGTAGAGGTAAAATGCTTTTTTTCCTAGGTTCCACAGATTATATATGTCTGAGGGACAACCTGAATAAGGTCTTCCTGATTCCAGGTCCTTATTTTATCCACTGTACCACTACCAAGTGGTATCATATCAAATCAGCAAGCAAACATTAATTCCCTACCATGTTCCCAGAACTAGGGATCCAAAGAAAAGTAAAAATGGTTCCTGTTATCAAAGATCTTACAATTTCATGGAAAAGACAATACGCAAACAAACAACCACATACACAGATATAAACAGAACAAAATGGAGGTTTCAGAGGTAAGGCACCAGTATAAGCGGGATCCACCTCGTTCATGGTCTGTGAAAAGAGGACTGCACTAGGTTATGACTCAAGCCATAATCTCAAAAGAGTTTACATTTGAACTTGAGAAGTTTGTAGGGTTCCTGAGCCAGGAGACTTCAAGGGATTCTTCTTACACAAATAAAGTTCAAATAGGGAGCTGATCCTCAAGATAAGCCTGAGCTTGGTAAGAGAATATCTAACTGCTTCATTGAGATCAAGACCCTAAACCCAGATAAATTACTATATGGAGTACTAAAGTACTGGCACATATGATTGTCTAGCTGCTGGTGTGGGTGGATAGGTGAAAGACTGGCAAACTTAAAAAGCTAGCACTGAGCAGGGCAAATATCTAATATCAAAAAAGGGAAAAAAAAATAGTCTTCAAATTCAAGCTGATAAGATTGCCTTCCATTCCTTGCAAAATTCTAAAATACTTTATTAAAGGAATGAAATATGAGTATTTGAACACAGATGTTATGAATATTAAGATCCAGCTTGATTTCATCAAGAACAAGTCTTTCAAGACATTCACTATTTCTTTCTCTCTTGACAATGTCACAAAATTGATAAAAAAACGAATAATACCATGAGTACTATCCACCCACAATTTTAACAAAGCATTTGAAAAAACCTTTAATTTGATTCTTAAGGCGCAGTTAGTGTTATGGAGAGCTTGTTTTTGGCAGGATAAAGTATAAAACTCACCTATCAGAGCCCAGGGACTCAGGCTTAGAATTCAAGATCGGGGCTGGGGAGGAGAAATGAGATACAAAAATACAAAGTAGGTGGCAGATAGGTGGCAAAGTAGATAGAATGTAAGGTCTGGAGTCAGGAAGACATGGTTTCCCAAGTTCAAATTTGGCCTTGGACACTTTCCACTTAACCCTGTTTGTCTCAGTTTCCTCTTCTGTAAAATGAGCTGGAGAAGGAAATGGCAAAGCACTTTTGTATATTTGCTAAGAAATTCCTAAATGGAGTCATGAAGAATCAGAAACAACTGAAAACCAATGAATAACAAAAATAACATCAAGCAAAAACTCATCTCCCTACAGATTTATCTGAGTTGATCAAGACTCCTCTGGTCAACTTACATTTATGTTATTTTACATTATGGTCATTTCTATGTGCCATTCCCTACTAGGTTTTAAATTCCATGAGAGTAAAGACTGAATGTTATCTAAATGTGTATCTAACATAATGCTCTTTCCTTAGTAGGCACTTGATACACATTTCAAAGTAAGTCAATAAGCTTTTATAAAGCACTTACAAAATATAAGCAGATAGAAATTCCCTGCCCTCAAGGAGCTTCCTTTCCAATGTGAAAAGATAATATATTTCTGGGAATGATAAGGTCTGAAGAGTAAGGAAGCAGGATGGAGAAGAATGAAGAGACTGTTAACCTACACAGCCTGCTTTAAAATGTTAGTTCTAGTAAGAATCTGCCAATCAAAAGATGAGGACATAGAGGCCCCTTATTTTACAGATAAACAAAATGAGACCTAAAGCAATTAGGTGATTTGGCCATGTCCATACAACTAATATGTAATAGCTGGAACTTGAACTCCTGACTTCAAGTCAGTTCTCTATCCATCTTTGTTTTTATTTTTAATTCCTATTATCTTCAAAATTAGTCTTGTTTCTGACAGTTTTGAGGGAAAAAAAACTTGTTCTTTCTACAGATGGAGATCAGTATAGTGATAGATGCCTAACACTTTGGTTCTGTATCCAATTTGTTGTTATATTTTATTTGTTGATGTCACCAAGTCCTATTTAATCCACTGGATAATAAGGATACTGTGTAATAGAATAATTACAACCTGTTTGTATTTTGTTTGTATTGTTTGTATAATGATTTGGGGGCTAGGAGAGAGCATTTTTAAACTTTTTTTTTAAAAGAAAATGAAAATTGCTTTTTTAAACATAATTATACAGTAGTTTTATTGCTAATATCATCTTGGTTTACTATTTCCTAGCTATAAAGATAATGCTATAGAGTTTGCCTCAGGCTTTGAACACAGTCATTTCAGAGGAGACAGGAAATATCTAACAACAGTGTCATTATTTTTCTAAAATATATAAAGAAAAAGAAAGAAAATATACTAAAAGGCAACCCTCTTCCAAATGCAGTATTATTATTGAGGTAATCATAGTTTCTATCACTCAGTTTTGTTCCATTAGTTTAACAAAACAACGAAAAAAGGTTTGTTTTATGAATGGGTGGGATAGGTAGCCACCTAGTGGCGTGTTTTCACAAATAGTAAGGAAGCCAACCTTCCCAAATTTGCTCGCTGGCTCACTAATAGTTCAATTCTCTTATTATAAGTATATTCCTTTGGCTTAAACTCTTCTTCCTGCACATTGTACCTTTATTTAAAATGCAATTGCTTTTAGCTAGAAAAGTTGATATTTTAATTATTCACATTATTGTATTTCAATATAGAATGTATGACCTACGAGAGCCCAGACAATTAAATCAACAAGCAGCTACTATAGCTATATCTTCTATCTTCCTTCCCTTCCTCAGCTAAACTCCTAGAAAAAGTCATCTTGCCTCCTTTCCTCACTTCTCAAACTTCAATCCTTTGCAAACTGGCTTCCAACCTCTCTCCCCCATTAAAATTGCTTTCTCTAAGTTCATCAATTATCTCTTAACTGTTGAAATTTTTCTCAGTCTTTATCCTTTTTGGCCTTTACATTTACACTGGATGTTTTGGGATATACCACAGATATCTGAAACTCGACATACCTACAGTACAAGAAATTACTGGACCAAGCAGTATAATTTTAGAAAAAAGTAGGAGCATGACTTAATAAACATCAAGAAAAAGATTCACAATGTGAAAGAGCCCAAATGGCCCTTGTACTTCATTAATATAATGAGTTAATATGGGGTAAACAGTTCGGGGAAAATATAAATTTATAAATATAAAATACAAATTGCTTTCCTCCATGAGCTTATATTAGACTGAAATATATAAAATGACTACATATTAGATCATTTGAGAAAAGAAAGAATATTAATAATTGGGAGAATCAGGGAAGATTTTTGGGAGGGTATAAGACCTGAGCTGAGCCTTCAAAGAAAGTCAGGATTATGATGGATCAGAGATGAAGAGGGAGTGTAGAAACTGGGCAAGGAGGAGAGCAAGAGGTTAAACTGTTAAACTTGCCCACATGCTTTTGCAAGGCTGTCCCCAATGCCTGGAATGTTCTTCATCTCTGCTTTTTCAAACTATTATCTCCTTTTCAAGGTTCAGCTCAAATGCCACCTTCAACAAGGACCACCCCATTGTTAAGGCTCACATCACCAATATGACCAAGTTATTTATTTGTGTCCTGGGGTTCAGGTCAGAAATTAGAGTTAAAGTCATAGATTTTTAAGTCAATTGAGCAAAGATGATTATTAAGCCTATGAAAGTTGATGAAATAAATCAAGGGAAAAGATACCAAGGACAAAACCTTGGGGGATATCCAAACTTATTCAGTGGGAGAAAATGAATTGGCAAAAGCTCAGAGAAGGAATGGGAAAAAGAAGAACCAGGAGAGAAATGTACAATAAAAGTCAAGGGAGGAAGGACTGGGCTGCTCAAAGATGTCAAAACTGGATATTGAGACTTCCAGGAGCCAAGATGGCAGAGTAAACAGGAAATTGCCTGAATTCTCCTAAATTCAATTACAGACATTATAAAAACAGTGCCTCAAAATGAATTCTGGAAAGGGAAAACCAACAAAAAGATAGGGTAAAACAATTTCCAACTCTAAGACAACTTGGAAGGTTGGCAGGAAAGGTTTGTCTCAGATAAAAGTGGAGTACAGTTCAGGAGGCAGTTTCCTGGAAAGCCAGCAGTAGGGTCTACCTCAGCAAGCCAGCAAGAAACTCTGAGCCCCAGTGCAAACAATAGAGCTGCATAGAGCAGCACCCCATCCCACCATGGGCTCCAGCGAACCACCAAGCCAGTCTCTCCCACCCTCCCATTAAAGCCCCATCACAGACCAGGTGAGCAGCCAGGCCCTTCATGGGCCCTGGCAAAGTACCAGGACTCCCTGCAGCCCCAGCTTAACAACTTCCCATATATACACACTATAGTCCCCAATGAAGCATCCGGCAAGAGGCCAATCAATCCCTTTCCATCTCTACAATCCCAGCACAGTACCAGGTGAATAGCCAGTCCCTTATGGCCCAGATACATCAGCCTAGCAGCCAAGGTCTGCAGTGCCCAGCACAAGAAGCTTGGAAGAGTGCCCCCTCTACTTTAGGAATGAGTTCAACTTTAAAAGTAATGAAATAGGCTAGAAAAAAAGAGCAAATAACAAAGAACCTATCATAGAAAGTTATTATGGTGACAGAGAAGATAAAAACACAAATTCAGAAGAGGACAACAATGTTGAAATGTTTACATTTAAAATTGAAAGAAAAATGAAAATTGGTCTTGAGACCAAAAAGAATTCCTAGAAGAGTTAAAAAGGACTTTTAAAATCAAATTAGAGAACAAAAATTGAGAAAAGAAATAAAAATGATGCAAAAGAATCATGAAAAAAAGACTCAATTGCTTGATAAAGGAAACACACATACAAAAAAAAAAAAAAGATTTATATAAATTTACTGAAAAGAAAAACTCCCTAAAAAGTAAAATTGGACAAATGGTGGCCAAATGGAAAGAGAAAGAGAAAAGCTAATTGAAGAAAATAATTCTTTAAAATTAGGATGGGACAAGTGGAAGCTGATGATTCCAAGAAAGATAAAGAAATGATGCTGATGCTGAGTGAAATGAGCAGGACCGGGAGATCATTATATACTTCAACAACAGTACTATATGATGACCAATTCTGATGGACCTGGCCATCCTCAGCAACGAGATCAACCAAATCATTTCCAATGGAGCAGTAATAAACTGAACCAGCTACGCCCAGAGAAAGAACTCTGGGAGATGACTAAAAACCATTACATTGAATTCCCAATCCCTATATTTATGCCCACCTGCATTTTTGATTTCCTTCACAAGCTAATTGTACAATATTTCAGAGTCTGATTCTTTTTGTACAGCAAAATAACATTTTGGTCATGTATACTTATTGTGTATCTAATTTATATTTTAATGTACTTAACATCTACTGGTCATCCTGCCATCTGGGGTAGGGGGTGGGGGGTAAGAGGTGAAAAATTGGAACAAGAGATTTGGCAATTGTTAATGCTGTAAAGTTACCCCTGCATATATCCTGTAAATAAAAGGCTATTAAATTTAAAAAAAAAAAAAAGGCAAGGAAAAAAAAAAAAGAAACATAAAGAATGAAACAAAACCAAAAGAATGAAAAAAAAAATAGAAGAAAATATAAATAAATCTCTGAAAAAAAAAACTAACCTAGAAAATAGATACAGAAAAATAATTTAAGAATTATTGGACTACCTGAAAGCCATAACCAAAAAAAGGACCTGGAAATCATTCTTCAAGAAATTATAAAGAAAAATGCCCTGATAATCTAAAATCAGAAGTCAAAAAAGACATTGAAAGAAATCACTGATCTCCTCCTGAAAGAGATCCCAAAATGAAAATTTTTTTTTGACAAACTAAAATAGTGATGTGAATTTAATGCAACCAAATTCAACACCTATAAAGTCTCTCACTTGGATGAAAAACAAAGTTAAATTCACAATTGTAAACTGTTAAAAACATTGATAGGTAACAGCAGTTTAAAAAAAAAAAACTCTTTGGGCTTATGTTTAGTCACCAGTATAATGTGACAGTCTTCTCCCATACTGAACAACAATAACAACATGTCATATTGTGCTACATTAAATTTGTTTGCCTTCCAAGACATAGGGAAACAAAAGTCTCACTGTATTTTTTTCCCTCATCAAACTACACCTGGAGCACAGTGTTCTAAGCTGCTTGCAAAATTTTGTTGGACATTTATATTCTAGAGATTGTTAAAAGAAAATCCTTGATTGAGCTCTTGACATGATATTCATTTGAAGGAAATGATCATACTTAGTCTGGAAAAGAGAAGACCTGATGTTCAATGTCATTGAAAAGTATAGAACCTAGAATAACATATGAAAGATGTAAAGAAACAAATATAATTTTGATGGCTTGATGTCAGGAACAAATTCCTTACACTTAAAGCTATAGAATGGGCAACTTCAAAAGGGGTTGAATTATTTCTTCTTTGGAGATTTTTAAGAAGAGCCTGGATGAACAGTTAGACATCTCAAAAGGAATATTTCATTCATATAGGGAATCAAAAGAAATGATTGCTAACACACTTGTCAGCTCTCAAATTCTTGATTATGTTATGTCACAAATTGTTTCGTCCTCACTCCCAAAGTTAACCATTTCCTTCCTAATTCTAATTGCACTATTTTTATTTATGCACAAACATTTTTTTTGATTTCAAAAATTGAATCTTTATCAATATTACCAATAAAACGTAGCATGAAGCTTTTGTAGTTATATTTTATATCCTGCTACATCACTAAAGTTATTGTTTAATTAAATTTTAGTTGAATTTTTAGCATTCTTTAAGTCAACTGTATCATTTGCAAAATAGATGTCTATATATCTACTATATGTATACCTATTTTCTCAATTTCTCAAACTATTGTTGTTGGGTTTTTTGACCCTTGCAAAACCTTCTGTTACAAATTTTCTCCTCCTTCTCCCCACTCTCTCCCCTAAATGGCAGATAGTCAAAACATTAAATATGTTAAAATATATGTTAAATCCAATATAAGTATACATATTTATACAGTTATCTTGCTGCATGAGAAAAATCAGATCAAGAAGGAAGAAAAAAAAACTGCAAAAGAAAACAAAATGCAAGCAAACAACAATAGAGAGAATGAGAATGCTATGTTTTGGTCCACACTCAGTTGCCATAGTTCTCTCTCTGGGTGTAAATGGTTCTCTTCATCACTGAGCAATTAAAACTGGTTTGAATCATCTCAATATTGAAGAGAGCCACATCCATCAGAATTGATCATTGTATAGTCTTGTTGTTGCTGTGTATAATGATCTCTTGATTCTGCTCATTTCACTTTGCATCCGTTCATGTAAGTCTCTCCAGGCCTCTCTGAAATCATTCTGTTGGTTGTTTCTTACAGAATAATAATATTCCATAGCATTCATATACCACAACTTATTCAGCCATTCTCCAACTGATGGGCGTTCATTCAGTTTTCAGTTTCTAGCCACTACAAAAAAGGCTGTTGCAAACATTTTGCACATACAGGTCCCTTTGGGATATAAGCCCAGTAGAAGCACTGCTGGATCAAAGGGTATCCCCAGTTTGATAACTTTTTGAGCATAGTTCCAAATTGCTCTCCAGAATGGTTGGATACATTCACAATTCCACCAACAATGTATCAGTGTCCTAATTTTCCCATATCCCCTCCAACATTCATCAGTATCTTTTCCTGACATCTTAGCCAATCTGAGAGGTGACTAGAAATAGTTTCAATTTCTTCATCTAAAAATTGTCTTCATATCCTTTGACCAAAAGGTCAAAGGAGAACTGAATCAATTGCAGAGTGGCTTGAACTATTATAAATTTGAGTCAATTCTCTATATATTTTAGAAATGAGGCCTTTATCAGAACCTTTGAATGTAAAGTTTATTGCTTCCCTTTTAATCTTGTCTGCATTAGTTTTGTTTGTTTAAAAAAAAAACCTTTTAATTTAATATAATCAAAATTATCTATTTTGTGATCAGTAATGATCTTTGTTCTTCTTCCTCCTCCAAAGATCTTAGAGGTAAACTATCCTATGTTCTTCTAATTTGTATATAATATCATTCTTTATGTCTAGATTGTGAACCTATTTCGACCTTATCTTGGTATATATGGTATTAGGTGTGGGTCAACACCTAGCTTCTGCCATACTAGTTTCCAATTTTCTCAGTAGTTTTTGTCAAATAGTAAATTCTTATCCTAAAAGCTGGGGTCTTTGGGTTTGTCCAAAATGAAAATTCTTAAGAACATTATAGCCAAGTTTCAGAATTTCTAGATCAAAAAGAAATACTGCAAGCAGCCAGAAAGAAACAATTCAAATATCACGCAGTCACACAGAAGAGTACACAGGATTTAAGAGCTTGTATATTTTAAAAAACTGGAGGATATAGAATGTAATATTCCAGAAGGCAAAGGAGCTAAGACTACAACCAGGAATCACCTATCTGGCAGAATTAAGTAGGGGGAAAAGAGTCATTCAGTGAAATAAAGCACTTTCAAATATTCTTGATGAAAACATTAGAACTGAACAAAAAAAACTGATTTTCAAATATGAGTGGAGAAGCATAAAAAAAAAAAGAAAACATAAGGAAGACAATAAGGCTAAACTGTTTACATCCTTACATGGGAAGAAGATATTTGTAATTCTTTTTTTAAAATTTATTTTATTTTTTAAAAAGAATAAAGAAAAACAGAAAAGGAAAACAAAATAAAACAGAACATTGTCAAGTGTGCAGCAGAACATCAGGGATGATTCAAAATGTATAACAATAAATTACCAGTTCTAAAAAGGTTATATGTAATAGTAGAAGAAATTATATTCATGAGTATCCATCTTCTCTTTGCTTCCTTGTAGGTTATTCTTTTGTTCTCTACTGTGCACTTTTTTTTTCTTTATTTTTTTCCCTTTTAGCCTCCCCTTCCCACTTCCCCCAAACAGGCTATAATTAGGCACAGATGTTATATACATATATAGATATATACATACACATATATACATACGCACACACCACCCCACACATACTCTTTCACACACACACATACATACACACATTTATATACATACACATACATATATATTCACACCCACCCACAAACCCACTCACATATACATAACTCTATGTATACACATACACAGAGCAACATGCACGAATATATTCAGATACACACATACATCTACATCTATGTATATATACATTTACCCAAATGAAAACATGTATCTAAAACAGTGTTAGTATGGCTAACATATTACAGATTTCTCTTGATTTAATCTTTAAGTTTGAGTTATCTCTTTTTATCCTTCCTAACTTTTCTGATTTAACTCTACTCCTCAATTTGCCTTGCTATTACTTAACCTTCCCCTACTCATAAATCCCTCTCCTCTTCTTCCCCACATTCTTTGCTTCCCCCACTGCCCATCCCTCCCCCTTATTTCTTTACGTATATATTTGGAGAGTGCTATACCATTCATGGTATATATGTAGTGTTGCCTATTTAACCCATTCCTGTTGTGAGCAGATTTTCAGAAGTATGAGCCCTCCTCCGCCTTCTAATGTTTCTATGACTATTCTTCTTCTGCATCCAATTTGTATAATATAATTACTAACTTTACCTTCTTCTAGGCGGTTTTGGTTTTTAGAGTCATATCATACTCAAGTCTGTCCCAATCTTTTTTCTTGAGTTACCCAATTGTTGAAGTCATATGGTATACATTTCCACATAAAAAAACATAAACAATTTGTCCATGTTAAGTTTCTTGAAATTTATCTTTGATATTGGCTCTTATATATTAAATTTTTTATTGACTTTGAGTTTGATAGAAAGTTTGCAAGTACATTGAATGTCCATTTTTTTTCATTCAATATTATGGATAATTTTGCTGAATATGATATTTTTATTTTCAAGGCTAGTTCTTTTGATTGTTGGTAGATATGATTCCAGGACCTGGAGTTTTTTATTGTGCCTACTGATAGATGTTGTACAATCCTAATTGTAGCTCCAGTGTATTTTGAATGCTTTTTTCCCTTGTCTCTTACAGAATTTTCTCTTTGAGGAGTTTTGAAATTTGGTGATAATATTCCTATGTATTTTCCACAAAGGATCTCTTTGAGGTGTTGATTGGTGGATTTTTTTCTATTTCTACTTTCCCTTCATGTTTTATCACACCAAGAAAATTTTCTTGAATTATTTCTGGTATTATTTTATCAAGGTTCTTTTTTTGGTCACAGCTTTCAGGTAGTCTAATTATTCTTGTGTTTTCTCTTCTTGATCTGCTCTTCAGATCAGTTGTTTTTCTTTCTTCACATTCTGTTCTATTTTTTCATTCTTTATATTCTGTTTTGTTATTTCTAGGTTTCTAAAAGCTTTACTAGCTTCCCCTTGCCCAATTCTAATTTTCAAAGAATTACTTTCATCTTTGAGACTGTATCTTTTCTTTTTGGTTTTTTTGTTTGTTTGTTTGTTTTGTTTTTCCTCAATGTCTCTCATTTGAATTTTAAATTCTTTTTTGAGTTCTTCTATAAATTCTCTTTGGGTAGGTAGCTATTTAATGTTACTTTTTGGGATATAAGAAGCTTTTTTTTTACTTCAATGTTCTCCTCTGAAGATGAACCCTGGACTTCCCTATTCCCATGTTAAGTTTCTATGGTTAGATTCTTCTTTGCTGGTCCATTTTTTTTTTTCAAAATGATTAATATTAGTGTAAGCACTTCTAATTGTGGGGTGGGGAGCTGGTGCCTATAGCTTCACTTCAGCTCTCCCCACTGACCTGGAACTCCAAACCCAAAACTTCCCCTCTCCTACAAATGCCTGCAGACAGCAGCATCTCTGCCCACCTGCTTCTGCATTCATGGGCATGCTGGCTACATCACTGCAGCACATCTCAGCCTGGCATTCCCAATCAGCCAAGGTTCTCTCTGTCTTCTAAAACTCAAATCTCCCATTCCCCCGTGCAGTCCAAGAGGTGAAAGTTCCTGTGGTTCCTGCTGTGGATCCAGACAGACCCAGCTATCAGTGTGATATTTGGTGTTTCTGTGGAGCTAATCCAAAGATGTTTGCAATTCCGGCCTGGGAACTTTCTTCTGATTATCTTGGGTTATACTAGGAGGACCCCTGTTCTGCCCCAGATCTTCTTGATTTTTCACCAGTTTATGTTTGTCCTGAGGCACAAATTTGTTTTGTTTGTGGGGAAATGCTACAGAGTTTGAAATTTACTGATGTACTCTCAATACTTGTAATTCTTTTTTTTTTTAATTTAATTTAATTTTTTTTTTTTATTTAATAGCCTTTTATTTACAGGTTATATGTATGGGTAACTTTACAGCATTAACAATTGCCAAACCTCTTGTTCCAATTTTTCACCTCTTATCCCCCACCCTCTCCCCCAGATGGCAGGATGACCAATAGTTGTTAAATATATTAAAATATAAATTAGATACACAATAAGTCTACATGACGAAACCGTTATTTTGCTGCACAAAAAGAATCAGACTCTGAAATATTGTACAATTAGCTTGTGAAGGGAATCAAAAATGCAGGTGGGCATAAATATAGGGATTGGGAATTCAATGTAATGGTTTTTAGTCATCTCCCAGAGTTCTTTTTCTGGGTATAGCTAGTTCAGTTCATTACTGCTCCATTAGAAATGATTTGGTTGATCTCGTTGCTGAGGATGGGCCAGGTCCATCAGAACTGGTCATCATATAGTATTGTTGTTGAAGTATATAATGATCTCCTGGTCCTGCTCGTTTCACTCAGCATCAGTTCGTGTAAGTCTCTCCAGGCCTTTCTGAAATCATCCTGTTGGTCATTTCTTACAGAACAATAATATTCCATAATATTCATATACCCACAATTTATTCAGCCATTCTCCAACTGATGGGCATCCACTCAGTTTCCAGTTTCTAGCCACTACAAAGAGGGCTGCCACAAACATTCGTGCACATACAGGTCCTTTTCCCTTCTTTATGATCTCTTTGGGATATAAGCCCAGTCATAACACTGCTGGATCAAAGAGTATGCACAGTTTGTTAACTTTTTGAGCATAGTTCCAAACTGCTCTCCAGAATGGTTGGATTCATTCACAACTCCACCAACAATGCATCAATGTCCCAGTTTTCCCACATCCCCTTCAACAATCATCATTATTTTTTCTTGTCATTTTAGCCAATCTGACAGGTGTGTAGTGGTATCTTAGAGTTGTCTTAATTTGCATTTCTCTGATTAATAATGACTTGGAACATCGTTTCATATGACTAGAAATAGTTTCAATTTCTTCATCTGAGAATTGTCTGTTCATATCCTTTGACCATTTTTCAATTGGAGAATGGCTTGATTTTTTATGAATTAGGGTTAATTCTCTATATATTTTGGAAATGAGGCCTTTATCAGAACCTTTGACTGTAAAAATATTTTCCCAATTACTTGTAATTCTTAAGAACAATGCAATTAGGAGTATACATAGACAGAGGATGCAGATATATAGTGACTTTGGTGGGATGGTATTAAAAAGATCAATTGGGAGCTGAAGGAAAGGATAAAATGGAATAAATTATTTAATATGAGAAGGTACAAAAGTCCTGTTATAGTGGAGGGGGAAATAAGTAGGGAGAGAAGGAGGCATTGCCTGAATCTTACTCTCATTGGAATTGGTTCAAAAAGGGAAATTACAGACACAACCATTTAGTTATAGAAATTTATCTTACCCAGTAGGGAAATAGGAGTGGAAGAGATTAAATAAAGGTGGCCTGGAGACTGACAGAAGGGAGGGAAGACTGGAGAAGGCAGTGGTCAGAAGCAAAAAACTGAGAAGGGAAAGGACTGAAAGGAGAGGACAAACAAGAGGAAAAACAAAATGGATGGAAATATAGGTAGTAATCATGCCTGTGAATGTGAATGGGATGAACTCACCTATAAAAAGGAAGCAAATGGCAGAATGGATTAAAAAACCAGAATCCTACAATACAGAGACACAATAAGTGTGTCTACAAGAAACACGCTTGAAGCAGAGACACACAAAGAGTGTGGGCTGAAGGGGCTGAAGCAGAATCTTTTATGATTCAGCTGAAGTAAAAAAAGCAAGGGCAACAATCCTGATCTCAGATAAAGCAAAAGCAAAAATAGATGTAATTTTAAAAGATAAGAAAGGAAACTACATCTTGTTAAAAGTTTAAATATACAATAAAGTAATATCAGTACTAAACATACATGTACCAAATGGTGTAGCATCCAGATTCTTTTTTTTTTTCTTTATTAAAGCTTTTTATTTTTCAAAACATATGTGTAGACAATTCTTCAACATTAGCCCTTGTAAAACCTTGTGCTCCAATTTCCCCCACTTCTCCCACCCCTTCCCCTAAATGGTAAGGGGTTCAATATATGTTAAACAATATGTTTAAATCTAATATAAGCATCCAAATTCTTAAACAACAAATTGAGTTAATTACAAGAGGAAACAATAAAACTATACTAGCGGGGATCTTCAACTTTCCTCGCCCAGAATTAAATAAATCTAACCACAAAATAAACAAGAAAGAAATGATGAAAGTGAATAGAGCTTTAGAAAAGTTAGATATGATAATGAATAGGGATACAAAAGAATATGCCTTTTGCTCAGTGGCACATGGTACCTACACAAAAACTGACCATATATTATAGCACAAAAACTTTACAATCAAATGTAGGAAGGCAGGAATATTAAATGCATTCTTTTCAGGTGATAATACAATAAAAATTACATTCAACAAAGGGCAGTGGAAAGATAGGTTAAAAATTAATTGGAGGGGCAGCTAGGTGGTGCAGTGGATAGAGCACCAGCCTTAAAATCAGGAGAACCTGAGTTCAAATTTGGTCTTAGACACTTAACACTTCCTAGCTGTATGACCCTGGGCAAGTCACTTAACGCCAATTACCTCAGCAAAAACAAATAAATAAAATTAATTGAAAACTAAATAACTGAATCCTAAAGAAAGAGATGATCAAAGAAATGATCACAGAAACAATCAATAATTTAAAGAGAATAACAAAACAATGAGACAACATACCAAAACTTAAAGGATGCAGTCAAAGAAGTACTTAAAGGAACATTTCTCTCTCTAACCCTTATATAAATAAAATAAAGAGAAAGCAAATCAATGAAAAATAGAAAAAGAACAAATTAAACATCCACAATTAAACATCAATTTGAAAATCCTAAAAACCAAAGGGAAATTAATAAAATTGAAAGAAAACTATAGAACTAATAAATAAAACTAGGAGCTAGTTTTATGGGGTGAGGGAGGGGGAACAATAAGATACAATATGCCATTGATTAATCTGATTTTTTTTTTAAAGAAGAAAACCAAATTACCAGTATCAAAAAATGAAAAGGGAGAACTCATCACCACTGAAGAAGAAAGCAAAACAATTATTAGGACTTATTTTACCCAATTATATGTCAATATAATTGTAAGTTATATAAATAAAAATGGAGAATATTTACAAAAGTATAAACTTATTCTGTGCCGTATCAATCAAACTAGAAACTATTTGATAGAGGAAGAAGAAATTACAGCAAAATTAATCTGGAAAGACAAATACTCCAGTAGAAACAGTGCTGGATCAAAGGGTATGCACAGTTTGATAATTTTTTGAGCATAGTTCCAAATTGCTTTCCAGAATGGCTGGATCCATTCACAATTCCATCAACAATGTATTAGTGTTTCAGTTTTCCCACATCCCCTCCAAAATTTATCATTATCTTTTCCTGTCATCTTAGCCAATCTGAGAGGTATGTAGTGGTATCTCAGAGTTCTCTTAATTTGCATTTCTCTGATCAACAGTGATTTGGAGAACCTTTTTATATGACTAGAAATGGTTTTAATTTCTTCATCTGAAAATTGTCTGTTCATATCCTTTGACCATTTATCAATTTCTCCTGATTACTTGAAGAACTTGTTGCTTCTGAATTAAATTGCTAAATTTAACCATTTCATGTTTTCAAGTTTGCAGCTTTGGAATTTTTTTTTTCTATAGATGATCAGTGAATTCTTTCAAATATTATTTCATTTACTACATTATGAAGTTCTGGACAGTTATCTCCTTTTATGTCTTGCATTATGGTATTAAGCTTTTGATCCTATTGTGTTCTTCTGGAAGATCTATAATCCTTATGTTGTCTCCATACATCTTGAGTTTGAGATCAGTATGTTTTGCTGGCATAGTGAGAATATTTTCTTTAATGTTAGTGTCTTTTGCTTCTTTTCTTCTAACTTCACCTTCACCCTTATAAATTTACATTCCCAATCTATCCTCTCTTGTGTTTATTTGGTGATACTTGGTCATCAAAGATTCCGGTTTTTCTATCTTGCCATTACTTTTGTTGTGAAGACCACAAATCCTGCTTTTATAATTCTCATTTCTCTTTTCAGAAACAGGAAGTTATAGTCCTTCTAATCAAAAATTGGATTATTTTCCTTTGTTTTGCATTATTTACACATGCCTGAACTAATTTACTTAATCTGGAAATCATATTTTTTTTTCTGCTGTTAATGTTTTCTTTGATGTTTTATTTGCTTATGTTGAAGATTTCTGAGTTTTTCTTCTTCCTAAGATCTTCAGTTATTCTTTTTTTCCTTTTTGATTTTCCCCTGTTCACTCTAACTCCCTCTTCTCTGTTCAAGACTTCTTTGGGGTGCTAGATCTCAAAGTGTCTCAGCCTTCTCCTACACAGGCTAGGTTTGTGTTCCCAAGTGACTTTTGAGAGATCAGAATTGGCTTCATCTAGATTCTGAACCTGGTAGGGTCCTTTGCTGTCGTTTTATATATATATATATACACATATATATATATGAAAAAATATTTATATAAGCATTGAAAAGGATAAAGGAAAGCCATGATCATTGAATATTTAAATAGATGTTGTCAGGCGTTAGGAAATATTAATATCTTACAATTAATGGAAGGAAGACTGGGGAGGCAATGTATATTTCAAGATCCTTTTACCTCAGCATACACAATTGTTCTCTCTCATTTCTCAAATTTTTATATAGCACTATTAGGATTTCTAATGTTGCTCAGTCCTTGCCAGAGATATTGGAGTGGTTTGTTAATTTCTTCTCCAGCTCATTTTACATATGAGGTACTAAGGCAAATAGTATTGCCCACTGCTACTAAGTAACTGAGACAAGATTCTAATTCAGGAAGATGTCTTATTGACGTCTATCCACTATTCCAGGCAGCTATCTGTAGTAGGAGCTCTACCTTTGTTTGAATTCTCTATTGTATCATACCTATTTAATATGCATCTTAACTCATCTGTTAAGAGTTGTAAGCACTATAAAGGTATGAATTGTACCATTTTTTTCAAGACTTGAATCCCTCAGGGCCTAAACACGATGCTATGCACATCGCATCTAATCAGCTCCACAGAAAATTTAAACTCAAGAGCTCTTCTTCAACATGCTCGACAGGAAAAATAGAAATTTCCAAAACTTCCCAGTGGTGGCCAAACAAAATAATTTAGACATTTCCTGAATTTGAGAGTCAGCTATTGTGATGGTTACCACTCTAAGGAGAAATCTCAGTCCTTACATCCACTGGCTGTAGGAGCTTCCCTTTTCCAAGACTGTTCTCTCACCCATGAATATTTGCATTATAACCTCCTAAGTCCAGGATGAAAAAAGTATTTTATGAGCCTAAAACGTTATCCAAGCCAATAAACATGAGGTACCTACTATGTGCCGGGCACTAGGCCAAGCATTGGGGATACAATTAAAAACAAGGAAAGGGAAAATAACGCCACGCCGACGCGAGGCCTGACTGAGAGCCCAGTTTCTGCCCGGCATAAAGGAAGGCGGTGGGCGGACTCCGGTTACCCTCCCGCCCTCCCTCTGCAAGGGAGAGCAGTGAGGGGGTGTCGGTCAGGACGCGCCTTAGCAGCTGGTGGTTCCTTGTAAGCGGTGGCCTTTCCCGGGGGACCAGCCGCTCCACCAAGCTGAGAAGGAAGCAGCGCAGCCGACGCAAGCACAATGCTTGCTTCCTATCCTCCCTAACGGAGAGCATCGGGCGGGGTTTGGTGGGGAGAGGCGGCCGAGAGGGGGCGGTATCCAACGAAAAGCTCCGACTGCTGTTGTTAATGCTACTAGTATTATTTCCCCTATTGTCAGTGTTGGTGGGCAAAATAAGACGGATACAAGAGATCTCCTACGTCGCCTCTCTACCTCTTGCTGCAGATTCATCCACATGGGCTCAGTTTTGGGCTCCCGGTGCCTTATCGGTGAGTGGACGTTCCTCCACTCCGTCGTGGTTATTTCTCTCTCGGTTGCACAGCATCCGTAGCCTCCGGACTTGTCCAAACTACCAGCCGTCTAGGCTAGTTTCCCGAGGCCTCCCTTTAGCCTCCTCCCAGCACGTGACGCGCCTCAGCTAAGGGGGCGGGGCAACGGGGGGCGGGGCAGAGTTCCCCGGCCCGCGTCCGCGCGCTAGGGGGTGGGGCCGATAAAGGAGGCGGGGGAGGAGGACCCCGGCGCGCGCGTCCGCGCGGGCCCGCCCTGGCGCTGCGGGCGCAGGCGGAGGGAAGGAGCCGTGGGGGAGGGAGCCGCGTCGCGGGAGCTGCCGGCGTCGCGGCCATGGAGAGGGGTCACGCGGGGCTGGGGCCGCGCGAGGGCTTGGCGCCCGAGGAGGAGCTCGAAGCCCCGGGAGCTTCCTGGAGCGGAGACAGCGGCAATGTCTCTCAGAGCCACAGCAGCGCCTCCGGGCTCTGGGAGGAGGAGGAGGAGGCGGCGGCGGGGGCCCAGGGGGAGGAAGGCGAGCGCAGCGGGCGGCGGCGGCGGCCCAGCCGGGACCGCACTGGCGACGCCGCCGGCTCGGACTTGCCTCTGCTCCGCCGCACCGCCGCTGGCTACGCCGCCTACCTGCTGCCGGCGGCGGGAGAGGGAGGCGGCCCCGAGGTGAGCGGGCCCGGGGAGAGGAGGCTTCCTCGCCGGGCCTCCCCCCTTCCCCCACCCTCTCTATCCCACCCCGGGCTCGGACGGACTTAGCCGGCTGTCCTGGGACGGCTTCTCCCCTCGCCCGGCTCGGGTCGCTTCTAATTACTTCCTGATGTCCTCGCCATAAAGTGTGCTCCGCCCCCTGGGAAGCCGGGAACCCCTGATCCGCCGGGCTAGGGAGGGGACGCGACCCCCGCTATCTGACCCGGGCTAGCGTAGCAAAGCGGTCAGCCAACCTCCCTGCGCTTACCGAGTGCTAACTGTGTGGTAGCAAGCCGTGCCCGTGGGGATGCAGACTCCTAGGCACTTAAAAATACACCTTTCTGGCTGTTTGAGTCATTCTCTCTCTCTTCTCTCTCTCTCCTCTCTCTCTCTTCTCTCCACTCTCTCTCTCTTTCTCTCCTCTCTCTCTCCTCTCTCTCTCTCTGTCTCTTCTGTCTTCTCTCTCTCTTCTCTCTCTCTCTTCTCTCCTCTCTCTCTCTTCTCTCTCTCTTCTTTCTCTGTCTCTCTCTTCTGTCTTCTCTCTCTCTCTCTCTTCTCTCTTCTCTCTCTCTCTCTCTCTCTCTTCTCTCTCTCCTCTCTTTCTCTGTCTCTCTCTTCTCTGTCTTCTCTCTCTCTCTCTCTTCTCTCTCCTCTCCCCTCTCCTCTCTCTCTCTCTCTCTCTCTCTCTCTCTCTCTCTCTCTCTCACTCTCTCTCCTCTCTCTCTCTCTTCTCTCTATCACTCTCACACTCTCTTCTCTCTATCACTCTCTCTCTCTCTCTCTCTCAATCAAAATAGTGTGGGGTGGGAGACTCCAGCCGCCGAACACCTCAGTAAAGGCCTCCTCGAGGAGTTGATACTTGAGTAGAGCTTTCTAGACAAGTAGGCATTCCAAGAGGTAGGGGTGAGGCGGAGAAAATATAACAAACATTTATTAAGCGCCCCTGTGTCCCAAAAGCTCTGGGGTGGTTCTAGCTTTTAAAGCTTTAAATGTTTCAGGTAAGGAGAGCAGCCTGTGCAAAAGCCTGAAGATGCAAACAGATCCGTTTCTTTGGGCTTTAGAGTGCATGATGGGAAGTAATGTATAATAAACTTGGCAATTTCGAACTACTTCCAGTCCCACCTCCCCCATTCATTGGAAGGAAATTCACTGTTAGGAAAGTCAAAATAAAAAAAACATTTCCATTTCCCAGTGTTTAAGAATGGTACCCGTGACCTGGCTTAAGTTTTGTACAGCCATTGAATCTCCTGCTTAAATGTTCTTTGCATTTTTCAGTACAGAACTTTAGTAAATAAGTAGGAGAGATGGAAAAAGGAAATCAAAGTAGAAGTGAAAGGTGTCACAGGGGCTAGAAAAGTACTATTTTGTTAGTACTTAGTATTTTAACAAGATGTTTTTGAGCTTAGGTATTATTTTATTGTATTGTTATGAATAGTTTGTAATAAAATATATTTCCCAAACAGACTGAAAACTGAAGGATGATTGTGCTGTTCAGTTAAGATATTGTGTTTTCCTTTACATGTTAAGCTAGCTTCCTAACCAAGTATTTTGTAAGAAATTTAATTTCTCAACTCTGAGAACTCAGGCAGCATTGGCATAGTGGAAGGAATACTGGATTTGGAGAAAAGTAAGGCTTGAGTCTGGACTCTTCTAGCTTTACCACAAATTTGACTTTGAACAGTTTCTGAGCTTCAGTCTACTGTGAAACATGAGGAAGCCAAGAGATGTCACTTAAGTTACTTTTGTCTCTTTTAAATGTGATTCATTGAGCATTTATTTATATATATATATATATGTGTGTGTGTATATAATACACATATATTATACATATGCATACATATATGTATAATATATGTGTGTGTGTAGATATATATATATATATATCTACACACACACACACATATAGATATGTGATTTGGGGACTTAATACTTCTTGCTACAAAGAGAAGTTAACACTTTAAATATTATCCATTGGTTTTTACAAAACATATAAATACTCGTCTCTACCCAGATGATTGCTGTAATATATATAGACTGAAGACTTAATATTCCTTAATTCAATGTGACCTCCCACGAACAAGTGCCTGCTTGTCAGATTTAGTCAACAACTCAAAACTAAACATGTTCATAGCAGAAACCATCACTCCACCTGAAATCTCTACTTTCATTCAAATTTTATGTCTATTGAAATAAGAGTATATCATCCCTTTGATTTTGCAAAGTCTTAATATATTCCCATATCTCTTATATCTGTATTCTTCTCTCAGGTGGACTATTGTCACAACTAAGTGTTTCTGAATTTTGAAGATCAAATGAGATACCCATGGAAAGCCAAAAACTTATATAGAAATTAGCTATCATTTCCTGACTCATCTCTAATCTATCTTTCACATAGCTGCCAGAACAATTTTTCTAAGGTCTGACCATCTCTTGATACTTATGGAATGTATTTGATAATAGAATTTAGAGCTGGTAGGGACTAATTAGGGAACATATATTGCTAAACTCAAGGGATACAAAGGCAAACATACAAAAATGTTCATAGAGGAGAAAGGGAAGGAAGGGAATAAGACTGTGGAAGAGACTGAAGATAATATAGGCCAGAGAGAGAACAATTTTCTCAGAATTACACAAGCAGTAGTAAATAGATAGGATTTAAGACTGTGGAAGAGACTGAAGATAATATAGCCCAGAGAGAGAACAATTTTCTCAGAATTACACAAGCAGTAGTAAATAGATAGGATTTGAACTTCAAATCCAGACTTCTTTGTACTCAGTTATTCTTAGCAAATCTAGTCTTTCTTAGAAATCACATCTTTTCCTAAATGCTCACAAACCATCTCTTTAATAATCCATTTGCTGAGGCTTGAGGTCAAGATTTTTTGGTTCTGGATCCATAATTTCATCATCCTTTTGTCACTGCATATCAGCAATTCATCCATAACTTGGATTCCTAGAATTTCCAGGAGTACAATGTCAAAACTACCAGCCTAGAATTTCTAAAATTTGCTAGCTTATTCTCTCCTATTCATGATTTTTCAAAAATTACTTTGATAGCTTGCTTCTTTCACTGCTCTAATATGTAATTTCTCTGGGCCTAGATATTAGCAAAATTTGATCTGCCTTCTTCAGTTATGAGGGTAAATTTTCCATTATTACTTGTTTTTATTTTTTTCCCTCCCTATTGGAAACCCTGCAATAGTTACTCTTAATTATCCTTCTATATCAGTTTCAGATCTTGAATTGTGGTTTTAAACTTTTCAGCTTATCTATCTCTAGTTAATGCTATTTTGGGGTATCTTACATGTATTATTATAAGATAGGCTTAAATAGTCTGTTATAGGCCCCCTTTCCTTCATTACTCATCTCCTGCTTTTCTCCTTTTGTGCCATGTCTTACTTTCTTTCAGTGTTTCTTAAGCCACAATCTATTTGTCGTTCCCTCTCCCCCCCTCCTCCCCCAAGTTGTGTCCAAATTCTTGAGACTTCATCTAGAGTTTTCTTGGCAAAGATTTGCCAACTGGTTTGCCATTTCTTTCTCCAGCTCATTTTATAGATGAGGAACTGAGGTAAATATTGTTAAATGGCTTGCCCAAAATCACACAATAAGTGTCTGAATCCAGATTTGAACTCAGGAAGACAGTCTTCCTAATTACAAAGACAGTACTTTATCCACTGTGCCATGTAGCTGTTCTCCATATTTTACATGCATGCAATTTTCCCATGTTTAGAAAAGACTCTTATTCTCTAAAGTATGCCGTTTTTAAAGACCATATCTTCTTTACGTTTAAGTAGGGGCTAGTTTGCCTAATAGCCAAAATAAATTAGTTATAGCTATATAGTGAACATCATTGATTTAAGCCCTCTCTTCTTACACCTATGAACGAATTATCCTTTTGGTACCATACAAACTACTTGTGTTTTATTCTGTAGCCTCTTTGTGGTATTGATGTCTCAACATCAGTAGGTTGGTATGCTTGTACGCCAAGAGAGGAAAAAGTGAATGAGGTTTTGAATTTTAATATTTTTGGAATTCTGAAAGTTTACTCATTTACCATATCAACTGAGAAATCTTAAAAATGAATACACTGATTATTTTTTCTACTGACTATATGAAATATAGAATTGATCAGCTACTACATGATGAATTTTCTTTTTTAATCACTTTAGACATAGGGAAGTTGTTGTCTTTCAGTGGAGGGCGCTCCACATTAATGAAAAATAAAAATCACTTGAACTAGAGTAACATAAAAATTAGTGCAAAGAATCTATGGATAAGTCATTTTCACTGTATTTTCTATCCTGGTAATCAGTTGATTAGAAAGTTGCTTCCAAAGTTTATTGATCCTTCAGTAAACTCATGTATGACAATTTCAAACATCATGGTTAAACTTTCTATTTTTGTGTTGCAGATAGAAGCTTTAGACAGGAGTCTTGAAGACTTACTAACTAGAGTTGATGAATTTGTTGGGATGCTAGATATGGTATGTTTTGATGAAACTCATTTTGCTGTTCCTTTTAAATAGTTATAAATATGCACTTGTATTTAAATGGCCATGAAACTCATTTTCCATTCCATTTTTTAAGGCATTGTTTAGTGCTATAAGTGCTGTGTTCACACTAGAGTTACTCTATATGTTTTCATAAGTGATTTCTCTCCAGTGGAACATAAACTACTTTTGAAAGAATTGTCTCTTTTGTCTTTGTATTGCCAGGACCCCACCCAGTACAGTGCCATATAAAGAGTAGGAAATTAAGATTTTTAAATGGCATCAAGGAAATATATAAATGGAAAGTAACATGCAGGCTAACCATGTAGAGAGAGCAAGGGATAGATAACAAACTGTGTATGCTGGACTGATTCCTATATAATATGGAGATCTAATGAAATTTATCGACTCTTTACATCCACAAGCACATCAGAGGTATACTCCTTAGGAAATACTGTTTGAATGTCACATTATGAGGTAGACAGATTGTAATATGGATCAGTGGTGGGGAATATCTACACTAATAAAATCACTAGATTAACTGAAGTAAAGGAAATTCAGAATATGTATGCATTCTAGTAATGGTATTCATATTTTTCTAATTAATATTCATTCATTCATATTTTGTTTTAGATTCGAAGTGACTCCTCACAAGTAGTCAATGAAAGTGTACCTCATATTCACAACAAAGCCACTGAAATGAATGAGATATATAGAAAAATTGACAAATTGGAGGTAGGTAGTGACTTTTAAAAGTATATATGATACAAATTAATTTTTGAAAGTTTTGAAACAGTGTATTACTATGTTTATAGACTTGCATTTTATTGAAAATTTATTTAGCTCTGTATTTCATTTTAAAACTATTTTTCATTTATCTTTTTGTTGGCACCAACTTGTTCTCAGCTAAGGTAACTAAGCTAAACTAAGCTATTCAAACTTTGATGTATAGGTAAAATGAATTGTAATAAACTTCAAAGGGACATTTCATTGTGTTTAGAAGCTTCACTATCCTAGTACTTATCAAGGATATATGTTGTTTATCCTCTTAACAGCAGTTACTTTAAGACAATATCTATAAACTAGCAATATAGGTAGCATATTTATAATTTTTTAAAAATGAGTATTGTCTGAAAAGACTAGTGGGCAGTTAATGCAAAAGTTCTAAATTTAGTGGTAAGAATTAAGAATAAAAGACAACATCCTAGAAGTTAATGATGGGAATAAGCCACATGTAGTGACTACTTGATAGCAAGTTGAAAATAAGATTCTTTTCTACTTTCAGAAGAAATCAGTGAGAAATAATGGGTTTAATTTTCATTAGGTTTTTTACGACATGGTGGCTAAGTTTTTAGAGATTCTGGAAAACAGTTTGGGGCTCAAAAAATATTGAAGATTAATTTTCTTAATTGGATGTGAGATAAAAAATCAGGTTATTCATAGAAGGTCAAATTACAAACTCTAAAGTCATCAATACTAGTTTAATTTCACCCGCTTTTTGAGTGACTTAATGTTCTTATTGTGACTTCATTAAAGCTAATTTTTATTGTTAATCAGCTTTTTTGTATATATTTATAAGAGTCAGAGAAATGTACAAGTAAAATTAGGCAAGGAATTTTATCTTTAAAAAAGCAGATTTTAACTTTCAAAAATGTTTAACTTAAGATATGAATTAAATAATATCAGTGCCACTTATTAAACTGTTTTACCTTTTCTTTTGTCATTCAACACAAATGAACATGAAAAACTGAATAGAGACATTTATGTAAATAGGATGGCAGGCAGGAGATAATTTGTTTTCTTTAGTGTAGGCTTATACTGGTTGCTAAAATTTTTTAACTTTTGCAGTCACCCATACATTTGAACCATACACATAGGGATAAATAATACTGAAAAGTCTTCTGTTTCTCTCAACTCCCACATTTTTCCTTCTTACCTAGGCTTTTGTTAAAATGATTGGAAATTGTGTGACAAGAATGGAAGAGCAGGTGACAAAAGCAGAAGCAGAGCTTGGAACATTTCCCAACACATTAAAGAAACTTTTGCACACAATTAATGTGCCATCCTTCCTTAATGTAAGTTACTAATTTTAGAGGCTTTATTGTATCTGGTTTTTTAAAAGCTCCTGTAGATTAAATTATAGCCCTAACTTTATACTTGGGAAGCTTCCTTGACCACTAGCTAGTTTTTTAAACCAATGAAATCATAGGTATGGATAGGAAGACATTTTTAAAATTTAGAAGTTAGTAACTGCTTAACTTCTCTGGCTGAAAAGGCAACATGTTTTTGAAGCTGTCACAAATAATTTTTTTTAAAGCAAGCTAAATCTAAAATTTGAAGGATAACAAATAAGTGGGACAAAATCTTTTGTAATATGTGATATGAATAATTTTTCTTTTTTGCAATTATTTCCAGAAATCGTATTCCACAAAACAACAGCAAACTGTCTATGAACCTCCTATCCTTTTCAGGACAGAAGACTATTTTCCTTGTTGCAAAGAAGGACCTCAGGCATGATACTGTACAATACAACTACTTAAGAAAAGACATATCAAAGGAGAAGTTCTTATCTTGAAAAGATTATTATTATACATATCTACTAGTTAGTGTATTTAAGATGTTGTGTATATTAAATAGGTAATTTTAAAACAGTATTTTTCATTTTGTGCAGATTGCATAGCTTCCCATGTCTTCCAAATCTCAACTAAAATTTTGTTTAAATGGGGGAGTAAAATGAGTAAATATTTCCTTATAATTATCAAAATTGCTACTTTTGTATTTATACTATCCTTGTGTCAACAGTATTACGTTTTTTAAGATTTACATTCACAAGGTCTTAAAGAAAAAACTACTGAAGTATTACAGAGCATTATTTATTCTTAATGGTTGACAGTCTTCCTATAGTTTATTTTTTTAAATAAACTGTTAATTAACATGATTTGAGCTTTATACATTTTGAATTGTAAACTATGCAAGACTATTAACTTGTAATTAATTTTGAAAATTATATTGAAATAGTGCTCGTTATAATCTTGTTTGTAAATGACTGTGTACATAGTTTGAGTTATAATTTAAATTCAATTAAAATCAAAGACTTATTTGCATAGATTTTTCTCTTGAAGTGCTATTGAGCAAAAGCCTAGGAAACTTTTTTATAGAAATTTTGTTTTATCTTGAATACAGATTTCCATTTTCTCAATGGATACAGTAAACTTTAAGAACTTCCATAAAAGGTTTACGTGGGGGGGGAAATTGTAGTTTACTCTTAGCTAATGTTTTAGCAAAATCATACAATTCTTCTAAGTCAAAGGATCATAGAAACATTAGAAAATTAGAAAGGCCTATGGAGGTTTGGTCCTCTGATCAAGAAACAGTTGCACTGGACTTCAAAGTAATTAAAATCACAAAATCAGTTAGTAGAAGATTTATATAAGTAAAAGAGGAAAAACTTGTGTCCTCCACCCTAAATAGTAAGCTTTGCATTCTTAAAATTGAAGAGTTGGATGAGGCCCCCCCCCCCACCTCCCTTATAGGTGAGGAAAATGAGGCACAGCAATGTTGTGACTTGCCTGAGGCCTTACAAGTAGTGACAATATTTTGACCCCAAATCCAGTTCTATGCAATGTCATTTTTTTCCCTATTATATTCCGTGATAACAAGTTGGATCTTCTTTACAGTAGCTAAAAAGATGTAGTCTTTTCTGTATAATAGATTTCAGCTTCCATTTCAGAGCTTTGGTCTACCTTTCAATGAAGAGGACAAATAGGTGTCTGGGTCCATTCTAGATTCCTTTAATTGTAAGTAATACTGGTGTTAATAGAACTAGGACAATTCACTAGGATTTTATACTTTGCTAATAAGTATTTGTTACTGTTTGATACTCTAACCATTATTCAGTGTCCTCATTTGTTCTCAGTAAATAATTTTGGCAGTTCTTTATTAAAAAGCCTATAATTCAGGATCTTAAGAGCTTTCTATATTAACACATGTTAAAGTTTGCAAAGCATTTTGTACATATTGTCCCATTTGTTTCTTACAAATGGATGGACTACAGTTAAATAACTTATCTAAAGTCACACACTTCATGTAGGCATTAGATTCAAACCCCTATCTCTTCAACTCCAAGTGAAACACTTTTTTCACTATTATGGTATTTTTAGTATACACACACACACACACACACGTATGTGTGTGTGTGTGTGTGTGTGTATGAGAGATTGTATATATACAGGTTAGACCAATTCTGATCACTGCAAAGTCCTGTTACCTGGATTCAAAAAATCAGATGTACAAGTATAAGTGAAGAAAGATGGGGCTTCCACAGTATACTGAATGAAAGAGATGTGGAGTGTTTTATTGTATTAGAGGCTCAGTGAATTAGCACTGACCTAGTGTAGTGCCAGAAAAACGAATATACCAAGTTCTCTCACTAGAGTCTGAATTCAGTTTCTCACATGTTTACTTATGGTCCTTTAGGTTCTAAAAGAGTACAAGTTTAGATAGTTCCTGTTGAACACCGAAGACTTCAAGTACACTCTAAAAAATGAATTATTTCATCTAAAGATCAGCTAAATTTGGAGAGGCTTTTAACCAAGTTGGTTAATCTATAACAGGTTTTCTGGCCAAAGCATTTCAAGAAATCTAACAAAAGATTACAGCTGCATCAGCATCTACCAGAAAATTAAGCCTACCCTACAAAGGCATCTTGCCATGTGCTCTGCTATTTGTTGATCAGTTCCTCCCTTCTCCCCAGCATGAAAAAACTATCCTTCAGACCTAGACGTCATGATTTTCCCACCACTCTTTTCTGTCTTCCCCAAACTAGCCTCAGCTTTGGCTTGTTAAATCATTTCAGATCCTATGTGATACCATTTGGGGTTTTCTTAGCAAAGTGATTTGCCTCTTCCTTCAGCACATTTTATAGAGAAATTGAGGCAAACAGGATTAAGTACACTTACCTGGGATCACAACACTAGTAAGTGTCTAAGGCCAGACTTGAACTTGGAAAGATGAATCTTCTTTACTTCAGGCCCAGCACTTTATTCATTGCAACTTAGCTTTGGCACTCCACCCTTAAAGGTCACTAAAATCTCACCTAACCCACTATATATAGTCAGTCACTAGACCATATTTCATATACCATTCAGCCCCAAGATACCAGGGCATAGTTAGCACTAACATCTTACCACTTGTCCTATTATTATCCCCATACTTAAAATCTACTGCCCTATAACTATTCATATAATTCCCTGGCCTCTACTCCTCTGTTGTGTCCCTATATTAATATAAGTTTATACTTGCCAAGAAACCTACTTAAATTGGAGACAGACTGCTCAGGTGTCTCACACCAACTAGCAAAACCTTTTAAGTTGGTACCAGACCAAATAATGGTCAAAAAATGCAATAAGAAACTAGTGAGTACATCAAATTATTAGCCAGACACTCATGGTCAAGGGACCAAAATCCATAACTTGCTGATTTATTCTATGAAAGCAAGAAATATTTGAACAAAATCAAATGGCTAAAAATGGAAAATTATATAAAAAACAAGTGATCTTATCTGGCAAACAGATTAAGAAGAGAGTTTTAAAATGATTGGATTCCCCGAAAACCAAAAACATTTCAAGAAATCTGAAATTAAAACTGCCCAGAACTACTATAAGCAGAGGCCAAAGTGAAGATGAACAAAATCTATTGAATCCTTTTAAAAGGAACTCTTAAAGGAAAAGTGCCCAAAGTATCATTGCCAAAATTCACACTTCCTCTTTTAATAGAGAAGAAAAAACTCTCAAGTATCCAGAAAAAAATAACAAGCATCAACATTTTAAAAGGTAATAGACAATATAAGACAAACTAATTTCCCTTACACATTCTACAGGGGAATATGGACTTTAACCAAAAAAAAAAAAAAATTCAAACATTCCTGATGAACCAGTTAAGTAAGAACTTTGATCTTCAAAAGCAAGAATCCAGAAAAAAAGTTAGGTAAATTGTTTTGAGCAATTAAAGTTGTAAGATGATGTACTAATAGCAGGAAAAGAAACAATATCTTGTAAGGGTATTAATTAAATAAGAAAAACCTGTCCTGTAAATGGATGTTGTTTGAAGGGAAAGGAAAGGTGGAATTTGATTTTTCTAATTTCAGGGCATGAGTAAATAGAAAGATGAAGAGGTAAAGTCTGTTCAAATGAATAAGATTTAGTGTGAATATACATGAAGCTGAACAAATGAACAAGTAGGGATGAAGGGGAAGGTTAAGAAAGGGTAATATTAAGGAGGGAAGATACAAGCAAAATAAACTTAATGATCCTGAAAGGAATTAAAGAGAAAGGGGAAAGGTGTTTATATTTTTTTTAAAAAAGAAAAACATCTATTTATTTATTTAATGTTTTCAGAGATTATAGATTCACTTCTTTAAAACAAAGTTAAAAAATCCAAAGGTCCCAAAGTAACAATGCAGTAAACGTCAAATACAAACAAAATCAAAGGACACCAGGACATTTTGTTTTCATTTCACACATAACTTCCACAGCAGACTGAAAAACATACCCAAAGTGAGGTTTGGCAATTAATCTCCCATGATCTATATTAGCTTCTCAGTTTAATGTTGAACTGAGAAAGTGAGTTAGATCCTTCATAACTTTAATATGCATCTTCCTATTGGCTGAGAAGCATCAAGGACCTTCTTCCTTCAGTTGTGGAATTTTGGGATAGTCCCAACTGTTAGGACTTTGATTTTTCTTTCTATGTTTTCTTTCCCTCCCTTCCTTTCCTGTCTTTTATATGTGTGTGTAATCATTCTGTGTGTAATATTGTTTCTTTAACTAGGGAATGGGTAAGTAAATTATGGCATATAAATGTAATGTAATACTATTACCCCATAAAAAATAACATGAGATAATTTTAGAAAATCATAAGTGCTAGGAAATGTCAAGAATCAGGCAGCTAGCAGAGTACCAGGCCTGAAGTCAGGATTCATCTTCCCGCGTTCAAATGTAACCCCAGACATTAGTTATGTAATCCAACCCTGCTTGCCTCAGTTCAGGTATAAAATGAGTTGAAGAAGAAAAATGGCAAATCATTTCAGTATCCTTGCTAAGAAAATCTTAACTACAAAAGAACCAGGTGAACGATTTTCACAAATAGGAAAAAAAAACAAAAACCACTTTGAAAGACTTTAAAGAACACAGGTCAAAGCAATGATTAACCATGATTCCAGAAGACCTATAATGAAGCACCTCCTGACAGATATGAGTAGAAGAAAATACATTTTTGGACACGGCCATCATGTGGATTTATTTTATTTTGCTATGATTTGTTACAAGGGGCCCTCCCTTTTGTTTGGGAGAGGTGGGGCAAAGGGAAGGATTAGCAAAAATGCCAAAAAAAAAAAAAACCCAGCCATTTTAAAAAATGCACACAAGAAGAAAAAGGAAATGCAGATGGAAGCACAGGAATGTAGAATGGCATTGGTACTTGCTTTTTTAAAGAAGGGATGAGAAATGGATATTCGGTCTCATATATGTAAAATCCCCTTTTTATGTATGGAAATATTTATAGTGTTAAAAACTTTAAAAGAAAAAAGACAGGTTCTTTAAAGGTAGGGACTACCTAACTTTTTTTATTTGCATCCTCAGGTCTGGCATATTATAGGCAGTAAAGAGTATCCCTCAGTGGGAATACTCATACCAATAAGACCATAGGAACACTATCAAATTGCACTAACAGAAACATGGTTCAGAATAAGATTATATCTTCTTTCCAACCTGAGTCAAAATCTGTAGTATTTTGTTGAGTTTGAGGTACTGCATGTTAGGTAAGCACTGACAGTCTGAGATGTATTTGAGGTGTCAAGGGAACTAAAAAAGCCAGGTAAGCATTTTCTAGTGTCCAGTTTTTTCTTACCCACCAACAGTCCCTCTTTAATACTCATACTTACACTATATTGTCATGAGGATTAATTGAGGGAACTGAGTTCAGGTAACAGAATGTGACAGTAAGTAGGGTTTCATGGGATAGGAGAGTCAAGTATATTTTTGCCAAGGCCCTAAAGCACCAAGTTCTTTGAGAGACCTATTTGAGCTCAAAGAAAGTAAAATTAGCTATCTGAAAGTATTATAAACTATCTTTTAGCAGTGGTATGTTTGTCAGGTTTTCAAAAGAAAGCTGGATGACCATTTGTTAAAGAAGTTTATAGACAAGATTTTTGTATAAGACAAGATTTATAAATGGGATTAGATGACTACTTTTTTTTTTCCAACTCTAAAATTATTAGCCTTCTTTCATCATTTATCCATTAGTACTGGGCACCATAGAATATTGTTTTAGGAAATAGCTCATGCTATTAGGTGTGATAAAACATTCAAATAATAAACACATCTGCAACTTTTTGTGGTATCAGCCTCAAAAAAAAGGAACAATTTCTCATGGCTTCAGTAATTGGCATAATTCAGACTAGAATTAGTTCATCCAAGTCCAGTTATGTTTTCATTTGATTAAATAGTGGTTACAATTGTTAAGTATCCCTTTCCTTCAAGTTTCTACAACTTTTTATATGTTTAACCGCCCTAAAAAGAGAATAAAAAGTGATTAGGTCATTTTGAATTGAAGGGGATTAATAAGTTTTATGATCAAAATACCTGAAGTTCAACTTGGTATGGTGTCTTTTATCATAGTGGTTAAAGAAAGTATTATTGCACAAAAATAGGTCATAATTAGATCAGAACTTTTTTTTTCTCCCATTCAAATGAAATGATGTGAAGTGCTTTGCAAACCTTAAAAACTATCCTTGCTATTTACTAAATTTTATCTGCCCTCAAGAAAATATGTTGCTAAATTTGAAATATTTAAAGTCGAAATAGTAAACTATCAAATCACTGATTTATAAGGAAGAAGTATGATCAAGCCATTAATTAATAATTCTTAACAACTCAGGAACAACTTTTACTTTTATATCGGGTATGACAAAAGGGATTAAACATTAAAATTTTCCAAAACAAGATAACTTAGGTCAGCAGGCAAAGTCCAGGACACAGACCACACCAGCACAGATTGTGCCCTATAAGCCAGCAGCAGGGAGTGACTGAATCAGTAGTACCTTCCAGAGTTAATCTGCTCATAAAGAATAAGGAAGTGATAAAGCTAGTCAGAAGATTATAGAGGATCCTTTGCTGGCACTGGGTGAAAAGACTGCATTGCAGTTTCTAGTTGCAGTCTCCAGTCTTCATCCCAGGGCAAGAAGAAACACTAGCATACTATCCAGCTTTAGAGGAACAGAGAACCTGGTCTTAATTCTAAGGCAGAAAAGGATGCCTGTGGCTGCTCATAGACCAGAAGAATAGTAAACACACCTCTCCTTAGATCATACCACCTTAGCTTGGGACTATGCCTCCTCCCCATCCAGGGTGCAGAATCAAACTTTAACATCAAGTTAAAAGTCAAGACAAAGCAAACCCAATTTTAAATCAGAGAGGTAAAGGAAAAATTGGTTAAAGGAGAATGATGAAAAGAAACCCAAACTCCAAAAACCAAAACCCTCAACCATGAAAAGAGGCAATAGCTTGGTAAAGGAGATACTGAAGTACTGAAGAAAATATCTACATGGACAAAGATGTACAAGAATCCATTGAAGAACTACTTAAAAAGAATTAGAAGGTACAAAAGCTTACTGAAGAAAACTGTACCCTAGAAAAAAGAATTGGGCAAATAAAAACTAAAAACTCCACAAAAGATCACGAAACTCCACAAGAGATCATTGGAAAAACAACTCACTTGGAAAATAGATCAGGGAAAGAATCACTGGACTACCTGAAAGCCACCTTTCAAGAAATTATCAAGGAAAATTGTCCTGTTATTATAGAAACAGTATAAAATTAAAATGTAAAGAATTCACCAATCACTTCCTGAAAGAGACCCCCAAAATGAAAACTCCCAGGAATATTATAGCCAAATTCCAAGTCAAGAAGAAAATCCTGCAAGCAGCTCCTTCCCCTCCACCCCCAAATAAAACAATTCAAACATTGTGGAGCCAGCTAGAATTACATAGTATTTAGCAGTTTCTACGTTAAAGGATTAGAGGACTTGGAATATGACATTCTAAAAGACAAAGGAATTATAACTCAAGATTATAATCAAGAATCATTTATACAGCAAAACTTGAGTACAATCCTTCAAGGAAAAGAAAAAGATATTTAATGGAGGACTTTCAAGCAATTCTATGAAAAGACTAGAAATACAAGTCACAGAGAAGCAAAAAAAAGTAAACAGAAAAGAGAAATCATGAAGGATTCAATAAGGTTAAAGTATTTGCATTTATTACATGGGAAGATGATACTTGTAACTCCCAATTTTCTCATTAGAGCAGTTAGAAGCATTATACACAAAGAACATGGATATGAGTTGACTAGGATATTCAAATTCAGTGTGTGCAGGAAGGAGGAAGAGGTTAAAATGGGGTAAATTATTGCTATAAGCACAAAAGAACTTTTACAGTGGAGACTAGAAGATAATGCTTCAATCCACTTATTACAATTGGCTGAAAAAGGGACTAACACATTAAAGCACGTAGATTAAAAAAAAAAAAAATCATCCTCTAGGGAAGGGGAGAGGGGAATTAAATAAGAGAGCTGATAGAAGGAATGGCAGTAGTGATGGTCAGAAGCAAAACAAGAAGGGACAGGGTGAAAGAAACAAAAGGATAAATGGGGGGCAATTGGATGGAGGGAAATATAACTGAAAATTTTAAAATCAGATTTATAAAGGCCTAATTTCTCAAATATGTAGAGAATTGAGTCAAATTTGATACAAGTCATTCCTCTAATGATAATCAAATAGAAAGTTTTCAGATGAAGAAATCAAAATTATTAAGCATATGAAGTGCTCTAAACCAAGTCACACTTTGGCTAATGATGGAAACATATTGGCGGGGATGTGGGGGAAATGGGACATCAATGCATCATTGGTACATTTGAACTGATCCAATCATTCTGAGGAACAATGTGGAACTCTGCACAAAGGGCAATCAAACTCTTTGATGCAGCAGTACAAAACTAGATTTGTATCCCAAAGAAATATTTTTTTTTTTTTAAAGGGAAAATGACCTGTTTATACAAGATTATAATCTTTTGTGGTGGGCAAAGAGATACTCATCAACTGGAGAATGGCTAAACAGATTGTGACATTTGAGTAGAGTGGAATATTACTGTTCTGTAAGAAATGAGCAGGATGCTTTCAGAAAAAACAAGAGATATGAACTGATACAAAGTGAAGTCAGCAGAATTAGGGGGAAAACATTGCCTACAGGAGCAGTAATCAACTGTGAATGACATTCTCAGCAATACAAAAGATCTGAGAACCAATCCTTAAGGATTTAGGATAAAAAAAATGCTACTTCTCCCTTATAAACATGGTTTTCCCTTATATAAGCTAGCTTCTAGAGATGGAATGTTTTAGGTTATTTGTTTACCCAATGTTTATACAATGCCATATACACACACACACATTATATATATATCTATATAATGTGTGTGTATATATATGTATGTGCTTAATGTTTTAAAAAATAAATCTCAGATTCTAATATTTATTGTGACTCTCAGTACCTTCTTGGATCCGGTCTTCCTTACTTAACCCATTTTGTGACCTGCAAATTTGATAAATAGACTATATCTTTCTTCAAGTACTTATGCATTCTAGCATACAAAACCCTAGGATCATTATACTAAAGCTGCATCCAGCCTAAGCTCCTTTCATAGGAAAATAAACTGGGGTCCAAAGAAATTGTAACATCGATTTATGGAAAATTGTTTAGAAGGGTCTATATGTACTAATGCTCAACACAGCTATTTCCACTGAATAAAAAAAAAAAAGTTTAAAGTACTTCTATCAAAGTACTTGAGTTTTTTTCCTCTTAATTTTAGATAATCCGTTCTGAATATGGTTTTAATTAATGATAAGTTAGCTGACCATGTTTTTAATATTATAAAAACTAAAAATGGCTATCCTTGGTGCTAGATATATTGGTTACTGCTTTGAAATAACAAATTTGGGTTTTCCTTTTAGTCCAATTATTTCGGCATAAAATAAAAGCCACTTCATGAGCCTAGCTCTCTAACTTCTTATAGATCAAGTTCACCAGCATTGTATCTCATATATACATTATAAACTTAATTTAAAATTCAAATATTATTATATGTAAATATATTATAATAAGAATACAAAATTAACTAGTATTATGCTGGGGCTTTCCCTCTAGCACCTGAGCACTTTTAAAATTCTATTTCTACAACAACCTAAGGCTGAAATATGTTTATATTTACACTTTAGAAGTTTAATTAAGATGCTTAATACTTTAAGATCTTACTAATCAAAAAGTGATTTCTATTAACCAGCAACCAAAACTGTACAAGAGATTCAAACATCATAGGTCATAGCAAACAACATTCTGTCAAGACAAAAGAATTTGGCTGTGGAACGGGGGATATTCTCAAGCCCTCAATTCTCTAAAGGGCCGACTATACAAACTGTCCCATATTGGTTCAAGAAGGGACCACTTTTGTTCCCAATGATAAGTGCATCTCTTCCTTGCTATTTGGTGAATTTTTTCTATGTGATAATACCTAGTTTGTAGGCCATAGGATGTCATCAGTAAACTGTCAGCTTTTTTCTATAACTCTAATGAGCTTAGGTGATAGGTTGTATTAACAACTGCCTTTAGATTTTGCTTTTTTTTTCCCACAATGGCTATTTAATACTATATAAAAACTTTGTATGAAATCATCCCTCAAGGTCATGATGGTAGTTTACAATGTAAAGAATGAAAAACATTTTCAATAGGAAAATATGTAGCTTTAATTCAAAATAGACATTTTGAAAACAATTTATAAAAAAATTTTAAATGGGAAAAGTTCAGCAAGCTTTTTCTTTGAAGTTTACAATAGGAGAGTACATTGACAATCACAATCCAATTATACAATTGCTTCAAAAGACAGTGTAACAGTTGCATGCAGTATTATCCCAAAAATATTATGTATAAAGTTCCACTGAATAATAGGACCCAAGCTTTCCATTGAGCATTCCAACTTTTCCATCATATGGGTTTTAAACCCTATATCCCCTTCAATAAAGAGCAACAAGATATGATGGTTGCTTTCTCCCTCACCACCCCCCTAACCCCAATCCAGAATTTAAACAATACAACAGACTTAATGACTAGACTGGCTACTCTGTTACTGGATTGTGTTCATTTAAATGATTTTAGATTTTGTAAAAGATTCTAGGTAATATCCAAGATCTCCATTTATAGTCAAAGTATAATAGAAGAAAGATCACATAACTAAACATCAGTACAATGACATACTAACCCAAACAGTTGTATCCTTCCCATTTACCAATGTTAAAGAAATTCTGTCACTGTTAAATTTTAACATACTAATTGCTGACAAATGGCCATTAGGCCTAATTTAATCCTATTAGATCCACTGAAAATTTCATGTAATCAGCATGTCACTATTACACTGACCTGGATATTAATTAGTAACCACCAAGTGGTAAAACTTCTAGATTCTTATTTCCTTTTCTTGGAAAACAAAACAAAAAAACTCCCTGTCCCCTCTGGGCAGTTTCTAAGCAAATTAAAAGGGACGGGGAAAACTCTTCAGGTAGTCCAAATTTCTCACTGAGTAAAAGGCACTAAAAAGGTACTGCCTTATCTCTCTTCATGGAAAATAATGTATGTCAAAAAAGGAAAACTTATACTGAAATGTGTTTCTGGTATCTAGAGAAAAGTACTTCATTTTTGGTAATAATGATGCTTTTAAACTTATCAACTTATCATACCACACACCAAATTTTGGATTTGGGTATATATTCCATAAATAAAATTTTTTGATTTCTATAAAATGTAAAAGTAAGCACATTTGAAAAATTATAAATAGGTCACAGTACAAGCAATTATTTTACAAAGGAGAAATTAGCAAAAGTTAATGCAGCACACTATTACTGCATTATATGCATTACTGGATTTTTATTTAACACTCGTACTCCTGTCTCTAAGAAAAAGTTTGCTGTACCATTCACCATTAAAAAATAAACTACCTATTGGGATGAATGCAAAAATGGAAAAAACAAAAACAAAAAACAAAAAATCCCAGAACAAAACAAAATGTGGTTTTGGTTTCTAATTATCTCAACACCACTGGGTAAACAAGCAGATATAACACATAAGTTACATTTAACTGGAAAAACTAATAGCATAACCTCCACAAAAACAAAATAAGAACTATTCGTACTGTGTGCCCAGAAATATCTAGAGAAGCAGTGTAAGACCACTGTAATTCATCAGGTCATTACACTGTAACAGAAAACCTAAGTGCCCTCCACCCTTTCCCCCCAAAAAAAAACCTTACTAAAAACTAGTTTTTTGATTGCTTATCTGTGATTTCTTAAATAGCTTTTTTTTTTATAAGGTTTGTGTTTCACACTCAAAGTGTAATCTGTGCTTAACGTTTTTCAGTTCTGACATATCAAAGCCCAAAAGCACAGAAGGTTTGTAATTTTTTATTGCTCTTAGGCAGGTATATCTTCTTTTCCCAAAAAAGGATGCAACATCAATTTTCCACACCCAGAGAAGGGATGATAACAGTTCTATCTCTTTTTTGCTAGGATATGGCCTCTTATGGAAATAATCTTTAAGGAACTGTTTTTTCTCCTCATATGAACGGTCTTCATACTTCTGGGGATTTAGTGCTAGAATATGAAGAGCATCATCATTTATTAGTGGACCTTCAGTCCTACTTTCATTCTTTTGTTTTTTAGAAGGCACATTCACTGCTTTTTCAGAAACAGAAGTGATGTCATTATCTATGATAAGAGGTTCTTCTTTATCCCTTTGGTCCTCTGCCCCAGAACAGAGATCAGGAAGTTTTCTCTTGACAGGAAAAACAGAATCATGTATTTCACCATTCACTAATGGCAGTTCTTTTTCACTAAGATCAGGCTGGATCTGAAGAGCTGAACTACTAACTTTGGGGGCACTCCTGCAACGTAACAAATGTACAGTGATTGCAGTTAATGTCATTTTTCCAGTATATACCCCACAGCAATGGATGCACTTGAAAGCAGGAGACTTTAAGAATGTATGTACAGTTGGCATGACGTGATGTCTTTCCTTTAAATGTATTTCATATTTTTCTGTGGTTACAAAGGTACCAAGGCAAAATGGACAGGTACTGACTTGTTTTCCAGGGTTGTTATGTTCCTCAAGAGTCTGTGGTCTCACTTTAATATAGATCGGTACAACTGTCTTGGAGTACATTCCAGCTAATATTGCCAAATAGACTTCCCTTTCTCCAAGTTCTTCCTTTGGCAACATGGTAATGAAATCAATATGAGGAAATATTAAGTCACCATTAGCATCATTATCAACCTGGAAACCTCTGTTGCTGTAATCCACAGATAATCTCTTTTTTCCAAGGTGCACAGTCCTATTATGATCTGAAAGACTTCTAATGTTATGGAAAGTATATTTACAGAATAAGCACCCTAAACCATGCATTAATAAATGATGCATCAGTTCTTCCTCTGATATTAAGCATTTACAAGAGATACAGCGAAGACTTTTTTCTTTCATCCATCTTAAAAATGGTGCACATGCTGCAAGTTTTTCAGGCTCAAGTTTTTCACTGGATCTTGATCCACTATGTTTATGAGCCACTTCCATGTGCACCTGATAGACATTAGATGGAAAGAGTTCATTGCAAACTGGGCAGGTTTTCCATTGTTTAGCTTGTTTGAGATTGACAGCTTGGCTTGTTTCTGGAGTAGATGAAGATGCCGGGACAATCATATTTTGGGAAGTGCTTACCACTATAGGAGGAGAAGGTGCACCAGCTGGGGAATGAGATATCTGGGTAGCTGTACTAGACTGCATGAGCTGAATTGGCATTTGTGGTGGTGTAACATTTGCTACACCACCAGGTGGTACAGGCAATGTAACTGAAACTGGTGCTAAGGTGTATGTAGGTATTCCGTTAACTTGTTTCCCTGTTGGTATTAGTTGTCTAAGGATAGAGCCTGCAGTTAGGAAAGTGGCATTCTGGGAGACATTAGGTCTGACTGGCTGATTTACAGGAAGAACACCTGGTGTAACTGGTTGATTAAGATGGAGTACTCCAGGTCGCACTGCCTGGCTAACTGGAAGAACTCCTGACATAACAGACTGATTGAGTTGAAGAACCCCTGATGGGACTGCCTGGCCCACAGGGAGTACTCCTGATGGGACTGCTTGGCTCACAGGGAGTACCCCTGATGATACCTTCTGGCCCATGGGCAGAACCCCTGATGGTACCGTCTGGCCCACAGGCAGAACACCTGATGTAACTGTTTGGCTTACAGGGAGCACTCCTGATGTGACTGACTGGCTCACAGGGAGCACCCCTGATGTGACTGGCTGGCTTACAGGGAGTACGCCTGATGTGACTGCCTGGCTTACAGGGAGTACCCCTGATGGGACTGTCTTACCCATAGAGATCATCCTTGGTGGAACTCCTTGGATGACACCTGATGCAACAGGTTGGTTAACAGGAAGCACATTAGGTGCAATGGGTCTATTTATGGGAAGAACTCCGGGTCCAACGGGTCTATTTAAAGGTCCAACAGACTGATTGAGGGGCAAAAGTCCTGGGTGAATGGTTTGGTTTATAGGGAGAACTCCTGCTCCAACAGACTTATTGACAGATCCAACTGGTTGGTTTAGGGGAAGAACTGTAGGACTCACAGGCTGATTAAGTGGGAGGCCATGAGAAACAAAAACTGGTTGAGGAACAGATGCCTTAAGTGCAATATTGTTCTGGCCCACTGGCAAAGGGCTAGATACAAGAGTTACGTGTGATTGGGCAGCAGCAGGGGCACTATGGGTAAGAGTCCCAGAGGCACTTGAGGCCACAGTTACCGCCTGTGACTGTACCAGAGTTTGGTTTTGATTATTTTGTGGCAAGGCAAGCTGAATGCAAGTAGAAGCAGCAGCTGTTAGTGCTGGAGCATTGCTGCTAGTTAAAGGAGACATGGCCATATTTGCAGAAAGTTTAGGAGCAATGTGCATTTGCTTAAGAAGTCCTGTTTTTTTGATATGTTCTGAAATTACAGATCTGAGCCTATTTTCCAGATCTCTATGGGTATCTGATGTCAAAATATGATACATTAAAGCATCCAGGCTGCTGGCACCTATGTTACATTTTTTACAATAGTACTTGTCAGAAGATGGAATCATATTGGCAAGTGAAGTGCTGTCATTTTTCACTTGTTCAGGCATTTCATCAGTTCTCATGCCAAAGTAGGAGGTAATCAAGTAATTAAAATGTGCTATGAGTACATGTTTCTTCATGCTGTAGTACAAAGTGTTTGTAAAATGGCATTTTAAGCATGTGAAGTTTATCACATCACTCCTGGATGATTTAGATTCACCCAAAATATTCATGGGGTAATTCTGAATTTTCCGGTAAGAAGAATGAAACATCCGAAAGTGTTTTTCCACAACTTTAGGCTGAGAAGCAAAAACACACTTTGAACAAGGAACCACCAACTCTTGATCAATTTCATCTTCATGGTAGCGATGCAAATGATTTTTCAATGAAGAAAGTAGTTTTGTTGAATATTTGCACAGGCTGCAACAATATGGCTTTGTTCGATATTTCTGTAGAAAAAAAATATTCTTAGTATTAACATTCAGAATGAGAAACGTGTTTAAATGACCAGAGCTAACTCTTACTACCATAAGTGCAAAGTCCCTCCAAAAAAACCCATTCTCTAGTTAAGATTTTTAGAAGTAGTTTTGAAAGGACCTCACTCCAATTGGACAAAAATAATTTTTTCTTTTCAAATAAATTGTGTTTAATCTGTACCTAACACCTAAACCATAACAACTGCTATTGAAATAAAATATTTAAAAGTTTTACATCCTTTTTAATTTTTTTAAATTACAATGTTACTCCACAGAATTCCACTCCAAAATCTCATCGTGGCAGAGATAACTCTGGGTTTTCAAAGTCCGTGTCAGCAAAACATAATCTGACAGATTCTACCATGCTCAACAGTTAAAGATCTCTGAACTCAAGTCACCCTCCCCCCCCCCCCCCCCATTTTAAAATCTCTTCATAACTGTTCTTCATCATCATCCTTTGTAAGATTCTGCAAGTCAATTTGTATTCTAACCTAGTAATACTGCTCGGCAAGTAAATAAAATGTTCAACAAAAGTGTTTTTAATGGGTTCTTTTGGTCTTATTTCTAAGGCAAATGCTAGTTGAATATCTGGATAGAATTATTATAATCAGTGTCAAAGGAATTTCTAGTGTTGTATTCCCATTTATTTATTTTTTAAACAGTTCAGAGTTGTTTAAAAAAAAAAATCTGATTTTGGCCCTACCAAATCAACAATCTGACTGCTTGTAGCTGATTCCCATACTTTACAAGTCTTTTTCTTATGTTAAAAATTATTCCTTCTAGTCAACTCCACCCTCTTCTACCTGTTTGCCAGTCTCCATTTTACTTCTAGAACTCAACATCTTTTCCCCATAACCTTTGCCATTGCTCCCCTGTGCTGTAAGCAAGACAGGGCAGGCACTGTTTTGCTACTTGTATCAGTATTCCCAGATAGTAAGTATGTGCTTTAAAAATGCATTTTCATCTATTTATTCTTTGTTATTTGGTGCTTGCCATATCTGTTGTTGTTCACGAATCTTTCATTCTTGGAGAAGCTAATGACATCATAGAAGTAATGTATTGACTTGTGCATGAACTAGATTTGAGCCATGCAGAGTTATGTAGGTTTAAAGTCTTTGGCCTCACTCTCTTGCAGAGTCATCAAAATTCTATTGCAAGATAAAAATCAAGATGATGTCCAGGATGTGTTATGTGACCCTTGCTCTGTCTAACCTTTTCTCAACAAACGTATATAGGATACAGAAGGATGAACTTTCTATATAATCCATAAGTGGTCTTGGTCTATAGGTCCTTAGATTTAGCTTTTTATCAAAGTCTATTACAAACAGTTAAATGAATTCTCAGAATTACACATCTAAAAATTATCAAGTAATCCAGGTTTTTCTACTTTCAAGTCTAGTGGCTCTATCCACTCTCATATTACCTTCCCTTCCTTCGTTCCTCAAACTGGATTTCCCTAATTCTCTATATTTACCATTTTCTATCTCCAAACTCAAGTCACCACTATCAGTGATGATATGTTGATTTGACTTGGAAGATCTTGGAATCTGAGCACTTGGTGAATTGAGGAATAGCTGACCAAAGCATGGCATGTTAATAAAAGAGAATATACAATAAAAATTTGTAACTATAAAGTATTCAAAAAAAATCTTTATATGAAACACCACAGAGTAAAGAAAAAACCACCAAAAACATACATAGTTAAAGTATGAAATTAAAGTTAACAATAAAATTAAAATATTAATGCTACACACAAAGGGCAAAAGCATCAGGGCATTATCATGTTGCAATCAATGCACTGTCTTTGGAAGGTATGGTTCGAGACAACTGATCTAAATCATTTATATCCCTCATTTAAAAAAAATTTCAGAATGTATTCCAATTTTTCTGTGATTTTCATTACAAATCTGAGCTGCATTCTCAAAGAACAAAATATCAACTTAAAAAAAAATAAGTAGAGGCCAATTACAATGGTACACTAATATAAAAGTTTAATCCAGTTAAAAAATTATACCTCTCATCATATGATGAACTATCATCATAATTCACTTGTCCATTGCATTACTTTCCTGAGATCTCTAAGAAGTTAGCTGCTTTCAATGAGGTAAGAAATTTTCCCTTACACTAAGATAATTTGAATGTTTTGTTACTTCCAGAATTGCTATCTTTGTCCATTTGTCCACCAAATATTTAACAAATTGTGCCATTATCACACAATGTAGTCCAACCTGATATTTCTAAAATTTTAGCTTACAGACGATTGTCCTCCTTCAATTGATCAGTAATCAAAATTTATGTAGAACAAATATACAGTGTCCTAAAAATCTTGGTGCAATTCTAAATCTTAATAGCTTAATATTAAAAATAAAAGATTAATAGCTTAGAATTGTATTAAAACTTTTGGGACACTTTTGTGGGAGTATACTTACTATGTTACCAAATACCAAAAATGTTATCATTTTTCTTTTCTGGGAAAAACTTAGTACCTCTTCATTCATCAAAAATACATTCTGGATATATCAAGTACCCTTCAGAACTTTGCTTATAAGTGTATTCCTAACCTTCTCTTTTAAAACAGAGTTTTAAACTCAACTAATAATACATACCTTTCTTTTTCCTGAAGATTCCCAAGGGGAAACATCTCCCCAAGATGTATTGTAAAAATATTTCTCTCCAGGATCATAATCTTTAAGGTCCTTTAAAAAGGGGAAAAAAAAAAAAAAGGTTAAATAAATTCAAAAACTGAAAAAATAAAAACAGCTGTCTAGTTGTCTTTGTTGTGATTTTAAAAAATTAAAAAAAAAAAAACAAACACTTGAACTCTAGGTTCATAATATAAAGCAATATTGTATTCATATAGAGGTCTTCAACTTGGGCTAATTCACACACAATTTTTAAAAGCCTTGACAGCTGGTTCATCAAACCACATCAAATCAGATAATTGGAACTGGGAAGAAGAAGGTATGAAGAGTGAGAGAAGATTCTAGAAATGGGTACAATGATAACATATAACTAACTTTCTATGAGTAAGAAAAGAAGTAGTTATTAAAAATTAAGGTGAATAACTGAAAAAGCACATGTATTTAGGGATATTTAGTGAAGAACTGTTCTACTTAACTCAAGAGCCCTTCAGAATGTCACACAAATATATATTGAAATTGATGACCTTCAGTTATGAAGAAAAAATGTTAAAGAACATGCAATATGTTACTTAAAAATTGATAAAATATCCTAAAACTATCTCTAACAAAAAATGACTGAAATGAATATGTTAAAACTAAAAGGACAGTTATCAACTAGGGAATGGCTAAAGTATAGTATATTAATGTAATGGAATACTACAATACTGTAAGAAATGGGGAACCAGATTGTTTTAGATAGATCTGTATGAAATCATGCAGAGTGAAATGAATAGGAGCAGAACTGGAAAACAATTTCCATTGTAAAAATGAAAAGATACTCCAAATCACTATTGATTAGAGAAATACAAATTATGACAACTCTGAGATACCATTACACACCTATCAGATTGGCTAAGATGACAGAAAAAGATAATGATGAATGTTAAAGGGGATGTGGGAAAACTGAGACACTGATACATTGTTGGTGGAACTGTGAACGGAGCCAACCATTCTGGAGAGCAATTTGAAATTATGCTCGAAAAGTTATCGAATTGTGCATATACCCTTTGACCCAGCAGTGTTTCTACTGGACTTATATCCCAAAAAGATCTTAAAGAAGGGAAAGAGACCTGTATGAGCCAAAATGTTTGTGGCAGCCCTTTTTGTAATGGCTAGAAACTGAAAACTGAATGGATACCCATCAGTTGGAGAATGGCTAAATAAGTTATGGTATATGAATGTTATAGAATATTATTGTTCTGTAAGAACCAACCAACAGGATGATTTCAGAGAGGCTTGGAGAGACTTACATGAACTGATGCTAAGTGAAATGAGCAGAACCAGGAGATCAGTATATATGGCAATAACAAGACTATACGATGATCAATTCTGATGGATGTGGCTCTCTTCAACAGTGAGATGATTCAAACCAGTTTCAATTGTTCAGTAATGAAGAGAGCCATCTACACCCAGAGAAAGGACTATGGAAACTGAGTGTGAACCACAACCCAGCATTTTCACTCTATTATTGTTTGCTTACATTTTTATATCCCTTCTCAGGTTTTTTTCTTTTTCTTTTTAGATCTGATTTTTCTTGGGCAGCAGATAATTTAACATATTTAACATGTATCGGACTACCTGCCATCTAGGGGAAGGGGTGGAGAGAAGAAAGGGAAAATTTGGCATTGGTTTTGCAAGGGTCAATGTTGAAAAATATTTTGAAAATAAAAAGCTGTAAAAAAAAGATTATGTGATGATCCACTGTGATGGACTTGGCTCTTTTCAACAATGTGATCCAGGGCAGTTCTAATAGACTTGTGATGGAGAGAGCCATCTGCATTGGGAGGACTATGGGGACTGAGTGTGGCCCACAACATAGTATTTTCATCTTTGTTGTTCCTGTTTGTTTTTTTTTCCTATCATCCCCTTTCCCCCTTTTGATCCAATTTTTCTTGGATGCTAACTATAGAGATAATATTTAGAAGAATTGCATGTTTAAAACTGTATTGGATTACTTGCTGTCTAGGAAGGTAGTAGGTGAGGAAATGGGGAGGGAGAAAAATTTGGAACAAAAGGGTTTTGCAAAGGGGAATGTTAAATACTATCTTTGTATGTACTTTGAAAATAAAAAGCTATTTTAAAAAAAGAATTGGAAGTTGGAGTGGTGCCCATCAACTGGGATGTGGTTGAATGCAGTGGTATGTGACTGATGAAATTCTATTGTGCTATATGCTATAAGAAATGAAGGAGATGGTTTCAGAAAGACTGAGGAAGACTGAGGAAGACTTAAATGAACTCAAAGTAAAGTAAGCAGAACTAGGAAATATATATACAGTAAAGAAAATCAACTGTGATATTTAACTATTTTGATCAATACAATGATCCATGATAATCCCAAAGAATTCATAGAAAAATGTTATCTCCCTCTAAAACGAGAACTGGACTCAAACAAATTGAAGCATTTTAAAAAATTGTTCTTGTGCTTTTTCCTCTCCTATCTTGACTAATGTGGATATGTTTTGCATGACTTTTTATGTTTAATAGTTGCCATATTTCTTACCTCCTTATTGGTGGAAGAAAAAAGAAAATTTAAACTGATGTCCAGAATAATGTATCACACGGTCATTATCTTTTATGGATGCATAACAAATTCCTATACTATAATACAGATCCAAAAATACCCTTCCCCCCAAAGCAACTCAATATTAAAAAAAAAAAAAAAAAAGCAATCAATAAATGATACGGGAATTGAATGATTGCTCACAATTGCTCAATCATAATACCAACAGAGAAAAAACTCAGGAAAAACATTTTTAATAGATCATACCAAATCATCAACACTCAAGGAACAATTTTCTCCCTACCCCCTAAAAACAGAAATCAGCAAGAAAACCAAAATCATAGGGAAATATATATATATATCTTGACACCTCATCTGCTAATGCAGGTATACTAAGGCTGTAATAGGTTAATTCAACTAGGCAGGGGTCCTCAAACTATGGCCTGAGGGCCAGATGTGGCAGCTGAGGACGTTTATCCCCCTGACTCAGGGCTATGAAATTTCTTTATTCAAAGGCCCATAAAACAAAGTTTTTGTTTTTACTATAGTCTGACCCTCCAACAGTCTGAGGGACAGTGAACTGGCCCCTTATTTAAAAAGTTTTAGGACCCCTGAACTAAAGCAAGCAGTTACATCCTTCATTCATCTGTACAATAGCCTGCAAAACATTCAATATAAAAGAAAAGCAGGCCAGACAGCATTGTGTCATAAGATAATTTCTATATCAACTCCACTGAACAAGATGAAAGATGTGGGGGAAAAAAATAGGGTGGCCAAATCCTTTGCCTATTTCTTATAGCTTGATCCTCACGAGGGGACATAGCTGTTATTATTACATATGAATTTGTCAAAAGGAGAAATAAATCCTTAGAGAAATTCAGTCACATTCCCATGGTCAAATAATCAGTGTCAGAGACAATATCAAAACCCAGATATCTACTGAACCCTAAAACCTATCTTTTTTTATACACACCACATCAACAATAAGAAATGTGAAAGAGAAATGGTATAAAAGAGATTGTCCAAGAAATGTGAATAGAAAATACAGAAGGTCCAACATGAAGCAAAAGCAAAGGAGTACAACTCAAAAACAGTATCCAGAGTATCAAGAGATCTTGAGAAAGGTCCACAGAGCATTTATGGCAAGACACAGAATATGGGCTCACAGAATAAGATGGTTTGGAGAGATTGCAATCTTCACGAGAACAAAGATTTATCAAAATGCTTTTCAATGTAACCTTTTCACCCCATATATAAAAAATAATATAATCCATTACTAATGATTATGTCAAATTTTCTGTTAATCCCCATTGTCATTATCTTGTTCATAAAATTAATACAAAATGAGAACCAATTCTGCTGTTTTTGAATAGTTTCCTCCATCTCACCATCAATATATTTAAAGGGCAAGTCACTTTGCTTCTTTGAGTCTCAATCCTCCTATCTTTAAAATTAGGACACTTTCCTAACAAGCATTTACTAGTCATTTACTATACTAAGTATAGCCAGGCACTTTGCTAAGTATAAAAAAAGAGAAAACACAGTTTTGCCTTTTCCTCCTTTACGGGGAACAGAACATACAGATACCAGAATATACAGAATAAAGAGACATATGTATGTATATGATTACATACACAATTAAGAGAATTTTTTTAAGATGCTCAAAACTAATTATCTTTATTCTGAGATCTTTATACAAGGTAAATTTGACTAATCTAGTTGTCAAGGACATCAGACTTTTCATAAAAGACATATTCCGTTTGTTGGCAGCCCTCTTTGTAGTGGCTAGAAACTGGAAAATGAGTGGATGCCCATCAGTTGGAGAATGGCTGAATAAATTGGGTATATGAACATTATGGAATATTATTGTTCCGTAAGAAACAACCAACAGAAAGATTTCAGAAAGGCCTGGAGAGACTTACATGAATTGATGCTGAGTGAAACAAGCAGGGCCAAGAGATCATTATATACTTCAAAAACAATACTATATGATGACCAATTCTGATGGACTTGGCCATCCTCAGCAATGAGATCAACCAAATCATTTCCAATGAAGCAGTAATGAACTGAATCAGCTACGCCCAGCGAAAGAACTCTGGGAGATGACTAAGAACCATTACATTGAATTCCCAATCCCCATATTTTTGTCCACCTGCATTTTTGATTTTCTTCACAGGCTAATTGTACAATATTTCAGAGTCTGATTCTTTTCGTACAGCAAAATAACGGTTTGGTCATGTATACTTATTTTGTATCTAATTTATATTTTAATATATTTAACATCTACTGGTCATCTTGCCATCTCGGGGAGAGGGTGAGGGAAAGAGGGGAAAAATTGGAACAAGAGGTTTGGCAATTGTCAATGCTGTAAAGTTACCCATACATATAACCTGTAAATAAAAGGCTACTAAATAAAATAAAATGTAAATTAAAAAAAAAAAAGACATATTCCAATTAAAAAAAAATCAAAACACTTTCCTACAACTGGTCCAGAAGTAAAACTATGTAAAGCACAAAACTACATTCCAGGACAGACATGGAGAGCGAGAGAGCAAGGAGGCATTCTGGAAAATCCACAATGTTTTGTTAAGCTTGATAATTCTCATTATTTGTGATCTTACCACAGTTCATTTGCATGTTTTTCCTCCCTTTAATATAATGTAAATTTGAAAAGAGGGGATGTTTTGCTTTGTCTATGAACATCCAATGTTTACTAATGTATGATACTTAGTAGGAATGTCATAAAATGCTTGCTAAACTGAAAAGAACTGAAATAAAGAAAATGTTTGCCACAATACTAAAGAATTAGCCAGATTAAATATGTTAAAGTTCTATAGGGTTTGCCAGAGAAAAATTAAATGGGATAAAGAGATGCCTATAAACTGAAAATCTCATTGAATATTTATTCTAAATGCTGAAACGTGGTTGTACTATTGCAAAACTCATGTGGCATCACAAGTATGCAAAGTGCCTATATCACATACAAAATTATCCCATTCACTCAACAAAAGTTTATTCTATTACTTACTATAAGCAAGTAAAACCCTATGAAAGCTGTAAAGGTAAGAAAGACAGGATTATGCCTTCAAAAACATTACTATATAAATTTTTTTTGAGATAAATTCTTTTATGATCTGTGATGAAAAAATAAGTGTTTTCTTCAGAGAATTTGACAGGAAGTTATTAATTAGATTACGGGGGCAAGTAGTGACATTTAATTGGGGGAAAAATCAGAAAAGCCTTTTAATAGCTTCTGCCTATAGGCAGGACATTTAACCTTCTCCAAAGGAAAAAACAAATAAATCCTGATTTTTTGATAACTCCCAAGCTTGCCACAAGTCGATCAGCTATGATAAGAAGGTATGTTTTTGTTCTTAGTTCATATTCCACACATGGTAGAGCATCTCCCAATATCATAAGAAACCTAGAAAACCTTTCTGGAGATTAAAAATTTTTGAACTTGGAAACTGAAGAGCTTAGTTAATGTTTTTCAGTCACTGAGATTTGTAAATAGGGCCTTCAGAATAAAGTGCAGATCAATAATTAAAAAGCATTTGTGAACAGGATTTGTACATATAAAGCACAATTTAGGATACAAGAAGCTCATAAGAAGTTTATAAGAGTACAGTGAACCAGAGATGGAAAGTTTTCACAATGATAATTTGTGGATCTAATCATGAGGGCCAAATTAAAAATAGAGATAGAAATCAAGTAGAATCAAGCTCTCAGGCAGGGGTTCATTTTTATTTTCTCTCATTCTTTGTTCTTATTAGCATAATGCCTTGTACATATTAAGCCTTTAAAGATTTACTAAATTTATAGATCACATCAAGTACAGTAGAGTAAAAGGTACAAGACTGTGCCCTCAATCTTTAATCTTATCTTTTCCCTTTAAATCCTTCACCAACATCTAATAGTAGACATAGGTTTTATTTTTAGACTAGGCCAAAGCTACATCTCTCAAGGCTTCTTAATAAGTAATTATATTTTCATTCAGTAAGAAACGAACACACAGGTGGTATGAGAAAAAGACAGGGATGAGACAACAGGGGTTTCCAAGATAATCATGGAGTAAAAAAGCTTAGAGAGTGCTAAGGCAAAAGAGAATTTGAACAGGTAGAATACTGTGAGGAACAGAAAGAGCATCTAGAAATCTGAAAGTAGATGATGTAAGGCCTTTAATACTCCCCATGAAAAGCTTGAAAAAATAAAATAAAACCTGGAAAATAATTAAATGCAAACACACTTTGCTGAACTTTCTGTTCAAGGAAACAGAGGTTGTGGACTGAGGTAAACTAGAAGGATGTTAGTGTACTTGACAGAAATAGGGAAGTTAGTTAGGGAGAAGGAAGGAAGATAGTGAGTTCTGTTTCAGACATTTAAGTTTGAGATATCTATGGACTATACAGTTTGAAATGTCCAATAGACAGTTGATATACAACTCTAGTGAGTTCTACAAGTATGTTTAACAGTATCTGCATGAAGATGATAATTAAACCTATGAGATTTGTCAAGTCCTCTAATTTTGAGTGAGAGAGTAAATTCACCCAAAGTACTACTATAAGAACGATTCTTGGAACATTTCTTGACATCTCAAGGATATAAATGTGGCATACAAAATGTCTATATTACTTCAATAACAATTTTTTTTTGATTATGTCCTTTATTCCAGTTATCAGGTGTTTTTTAAAAAATGTGGCACATGTCACAGTGTTTCATGATAAATAGTCAATACCAAAATTGCTATCAACACAAATAAAGAGGACATAGACTCTAAACAACAACACTCGGAAAGAGAAACCAAGCAAGCCACATATCAAGTACCAATGAGTTCTTGAAGCAGAAAAATTTACATGTAAATTCTATCAAACATTTAAATATCTAATTAATTACACAATAATGCAAGCACCCTTTCAATTTCCATTGATGAGGCAGATGAATCTAAAATCAAGAGTAAGGAAGAATTAAAAACTAGATGAAGATTATTAATTATTTCTATAAAACTATCAAAAAACAGCAAATAAAGTAGCAACACATAGAAAAATACTCATTAAAACAAGTTATTTATACTACAGATATGTAAGATTGCTTCAACATTAGGAAAATATTCATCAACAACAACAAATGATAAACAAAATATATCATTCACAAAAATACTGAAGAGCATAATATGAAAAAACTTTTCCTGAATATGGTTAAAAAATATTTAACTAAAACTAAGAGTTCATATTTTCAATGGAGGAGTGCTGCTGGATCCATCAATTTCAGATTTTACAATCAGATGTCTTCACTATTATTTGACATCATACTTAAAATTCTAGTGACAAGAAAAAAGAAATTAAGTAGCACTTCTCTTGTGCCACCCTTTATTCCCTTAAAAGATAGTATAACTGCATTAGGAAAAGAGGACAATAATTAAAAATTAATAGAGGCAGTCAAATAGCAGGATACAAAATATCTTCACAAAAATTACTAGCACTTCTGCATCTTTCTAAAAAGTAAACCAGAAAGATAAAAATTTCATTTCAAAGAAATTACCAAAATTTTAAAAACATGAAAAGTCTGAGACTTTACCTGCATAGGACTTAAACTCCATTACAAAACAAACATCAGAGAAACAAAAAAGAAAAAAAAAAAATCAGTAAGATCTTCCTGATGTAATTATGCCAATATGATACTTTAATTGCCACACAGATTTAACTCTATCTCAAATCATAAAAGAAAAATTTGAATAGGATTACGAAAAAATATTACAGAATATATCTACCTAAATTAACAGAATCTACCAGAAGATTCTTCATTCAATAAAAATCCTTCAAAAAACTTTAGAGCAATTTGATGGAAAACAGTTTTAATTAATTAAATTTAATTTAGTTAATTTAATTAAACAGAATAATTACATAAAATTTTAAATTAAATAAATTTTAAAATTACAAGAGAATACAAGGTCAAATCTTTTACGTCTTTGGATAGAGAAGAAACTAGTACCTAAGTAGAGGATCAAGATCATAATTTTAGTGATATTTTAAATCTTCTGCATGAACAAAATCAATGCAATTAAAATCAAAAGATCTGGATTGGAAAGGAATCTTTGCAGCAAAGTTCTAATACAACAAAGAATTGAAACAAATTCATAGCAAGAACTATAATAAATAAATGGTCAACATATACCAACAATTTTCAAAATAAATGATAACATAAAAAAATTATTCAAAATTATAAATCAATGTCAGAGAGGAGGCATAGAACATTGATGTTGTAAAGGTTAAAAAAAAAAAAAATTATTAAGTTAATCATACCTGTTCAAATGGTGATCCTTACTACTGGGTTTTACCCCAAGAAAGTTAATGACAAAAAAAGTCACAAAACATCATACTAGATTATTAGTAATTTTAATAATCTTTAACTGGAAAATGGCTTAAAAAATGTGCTATACCAATTTAATGGAGCATTACTAACAGGAATTACTAACAAGAATCATAGAACTATAGTAATATTTTACAAACTGGATAAAGAATATTAAAATGCACAATGACCACAATGAAGTTATCTCTAAAAAACAAGTGAATTCAGGTCAAATATATTGGCCAATCTTCATTCCAAATGAGGAAAGTTAAAGTATACTTCCTGTGTTTTAAGAAATGCTAAATTTAAAAGTCAAATATTATATGTACTATAAATCATAATCTAAGTTAAAGTTTTATGCTTACCTGTTTTTTATGAGAAGACACTATGGAGGGAGGAGTTGTTCATTGGGAAATGATGTATCAAAACAAAATGTATTCCTGAAAGATGTGCAAACAAAATACATGCCCAATAATTGGAAAATAACTGAGTGAACCGTGGTATATCACCAAAGTGGAATATTTCTATGTATTAGGGAATAAACCAAATACGAATAGTTCAAAGTAACACAGAAAGACTTGAGCAAAATGATGCAAACAAGAAAGCAGGGAACTAAGAACAGGATACCTAATGAATGCAATAAGGTAAATCAAGTCAATACAGAGCAACAAGTAAATGGTGGTAGAATGTAATCAGTACATGGAAACAGTTCAACAGAGAAAAGAAACTGGAGGAGGAAAAGATTCATAGGAGAGATGGCACTAGAACTCAGTCTTGAAGGAGTAAAACAATTCCAACAAGCAGAGATGCATGATGTCCAATCCAGACATGGGAAAGATGCCCTACTTAAACAGGAGGTAGGAGAGCAAAGAACAGAAAATAGTTCACAAAGTTCCCATTAAAGGAAATAGCAGCCTAAGGGAGTGGGGTGGGGAGAGAAGATATGATAGTTGTTTCCAAGTATCTGAAAGCCCTCAGATACAAAGTGTTTTGATTTGTTTTGTTTGCTCCACACTTCACATTCTTCATAAGGTAGAACTAGATTAACGTTACAGAGAAGTACATTCAGATTTGCTGTTAAGACTTCCAAATGTTTACAGCTATTAAAAACTAAAATTGCCTGCCTCAAGAGGTAGCAAGTTCTCATTCACTAGAGATCTTTAAGCAAAGGTTGAATAGTCACTGCTGCATTTTTCTGTAGATGTTATTTCTAAAGTCAAGTATGGGTTGGTTTAATTGATTTCCAGGATTCCTTCCAACCATGACATTTTGATATTCTGAGCTAACTGTACCACGAGGAATGGCAAATATGAAGAATTACCAAAAAATTTTTGGGGAGATTTATTTAAACTTAGAGTGAAAAAAGCAGACCCAAAAGAAATATAAACATCATGTCCACAACAAAATCATGAACAAAATACTAAAGCATAACAAAACTCACATTAAATACAATTGACATTGTTCCAAATTATTTTTTAAAAAAAGTAGAATATAAAAAAGCTTATGTGAAACCATAAATTTCTATTATATTCTCCTTTTTAAAAATCACTATTACTTTCAAAGCTCTCTTCTGCTTATTGATGTTTTCGTCTTAATTTTCTTCTCTTAATCCTGATGCATTTTTAAAAATGCTTCAGATGCTTCTCTCTCTCTCTCTCTCTCTCTTTCTCGCGCTCTCTCTCTCTCTCTCTCTTTTAAGCAACACCATCACTAATCTTGTATGTCCTCCCAAATCTCATCCTCAATTGAAAAAAAAAAGAAAAACAAAACCCTTGTAACCAATACTAGTCAAGCAAAAGAAAATTTACGCTCTGGCAGTATCAAAAAATAAGTTTCTTATTTCACAACTCTCTATTAGGATATAAACAGCATGCTTCATCACTGATCCTAGAATGATCATCTTACCGCATCAAAGGCCAAGTTCCTATCAGATGCTACATCAATCAATAAAATCATTTCATGATTTTCTCCATTCAAGAATAAATAGGAGTGAAGGAAGGTGGAATTTGGGATTTAAAAAAAGGTGTAACTAGCTATAGATAAGTCAAGGAGGCAGGGATTCAAGAATAATGGACAATGTATAGAGTGGAATTGGTTCACCCAGGGATCAAGATGATAATAGCCTTTCTACACCTCAGGGGAGAAACTCAAAAACAAAAAAACAAAACAAAAAGAAAGACTGAGGACCAATTTCTAGGGATAACCCCCTCCAAGTTAAAGGACAATAGTAAAAGGAACAATGGATTAAAAATCTTGAAAATATGACTATAAATCATGGCTTTGCCATTTATTGCTTACAAGATCTTGGACCACTATGACCTCTAAACCTCAGTTTTCTCATCTGTAAAAATAAGGTTTAAGCTAAATGAATCCTAAGCTCCTTTCTAGCTTTAAATGTTATGATTTTTGGATGATAAACATACATAATTCATTGCTAAACCCATACTTAAAGCATTTCAAGCTTGGTAATTCTTTGTAGAGCTTTTATGGGTTTAGTGAAGCTTGCAAAAACACAGGATCAGTTCCAAACTACAAAACTAATTTAAATTAAAAAATTATAATGGTAGTGCTCGTTTCGACAGATGAGCCGAAGATTAGCACAGCCCCTTTGCAAAGATGACCCACAAATTCATGAAGCATTCTATATATAAAAAAACAAACAAAACTATACTTTTGAAAAAATATTTTTATACAAGCTACTGAATTTCTTCTTATTCTTCAGGAAGTGATACTACTTGGCAGTGATGCTATTTGAATGCTAAAATAGCCAAAAATCAGTAAGAAAAACCAACGGATATTTCTGTAACATTTTAAGATTTGTAAATTATTTTGCAGAATTATCTCAGTTGATCCCCCAAACAATAGCAAAATCTATGAGGTAACTCTTATTTTACTAATATGAAAACTTTAGTGATTTGTCCATACTCACAATGCCAGAATTCAAACGTAGGTCTCTTTTCTCTTTTGGGTTTTGCTTTTTTTTATCAAGGGAGAGCGTGAACATGGCAGTTCTCCATTGTTACAAATTAAATAATCAAGAGTTTCCTGCCTTTGAGGAAATAAGAATCAGCCCATCCAGAATGTAAGGAATAAGTATCTTCTTGGTGAAACCACCTTCATGATAATGGAATCACCCTTGCTAGATAAGCATCTAGGTGTCTCCTAACTTCAAGTTCTGTATTTTACTGAAATATATCATCAATAAAAAATGAAAGAAAAATAGCATAAAGACTATGATGAAAAAAAATAAAGGCACAATTGGACAATAAAGTTGGCCCATCATGTGGCAAAAACATGTAGCAATGATTAATGGAAAGCCAGTCACTTGCTTTCAATTGGAAGCAAAGAAATATTAATATATTTGAAGGCTCCTTTCTCCCCTAAATGGCTTATGATGAAGAATGCATGAAAAGATATAGTAAAAATAAAAAGTCTCACAGAATAAAAAGTTGTGGATAGATTATAATCTGTACTGATAGAAATTACAATGAGATTACAAATTCATCCAACTATTGAAACCAGGTACGGTAAAAATTATTTCATGTTGTTAGCTTGTAACAATTCAGTTGTATAGCCCCTGAGAACACTATATAACATGCATACAGGTATAACACACACATATATGCATATGTATCCATAAAAACAACAATCTTCTCCTCTTAGTGATTATCTTTATATGAGCTACTTCTCTACCTTATTTGCCAAGAAACATTCCATTTATTTCTATCTGAAGATCAAATAGGCAACTGTTATAAGGCTGTTCATGAATAAAACATAAACAACTCACAAGTGGGTTTAAAAAAAAAAGACTTAGACATATTAAAGAAATTCAATAATGACCCATTTCACTACTACTTCTAAACATCTCTAACTACTCTAATAATCAACATAGTACTATCTTTACAAAGGTTTTTCTCCTTGTTAACAGAAACCTAGAAACTGATCCTCCATTCCTTAGATTATAGATAGGAACTTAGTATATGGGTGCAGGAGAATTTTGTTAGTTTACAATATCCAAAAGTATAAGCAATATCAACAGCATTCAATAATAAAAATTGAGCTTCAAAACATAACTGACAGAAATGAAATGAAGATTTGGAAATGTAAGCAGCCAAGCTGGTTTAAAGATATCAACTACTTATTGTTTCTATATTTTTATCAACTATGCTTGGAAAATTGGACCAACAGAAAATTAGTTATCAGATAAAAATTAAATATCATTTATGTGAAGTAATCACACACTTATGAAATCACAAATCCTTAAAGTGCTAATGATTTAAAGTAATTACTATTTTTTTGAGAGTTTAACAGAATATTTTATAAAATCAATTAAAATACATAAACTTCCCATAAGTAATTACTATTAATTGGACATTTAAGAATTATATTTACTTCCCTGCATTCAAAAGTCCCTATCTTCATAAAGTTAAGTTCACATCACTTAAAAAAACACTTAATTATTTAAGAAATGATATTTTTATTATCATTTATGGCTATAAATATGCAAAACTACTTCACAAAGAACTCACTGCAATAACCAAGACAAGTAGCAGGCTAAGTCAAACTTTCCTTAGTTGACTATATGTAAAGAAATAAAACTATATATATATATATATATATATATATATATAGTAAGACTTTATACTAAGAAACTAAATTTAAGATATCTGTTTATTTCACATCGTTTCAAATTCTTATATGAAGATGTGTATTACACATGTCAGAAACCATAAATTCCCTAAACATGCCTGAGTTATTTTGAATCTTAAAAAACAAAATTAAGTAGTTTTTTCCTCTTAAGGAAAATATCAATAAAATTAAATTCCCTAATTTTGAAACTTAAATTTAGTGTGACAAGATTTAAGTAATTTTGGTTTAACAACCTGTAGTTATTACTAGTTCCCTCTTACCTTCAATAATTCCTTGCAGCTATCAAGGCCAATATCCAAAAGAATGCCTTTCACTTTTTTTCGAACCTTCCTAATATTGTCAAGATTTTCAACAGGATTTTGAAACATTGTGACTTTCCTAAAGAAAAAGAAAAAGAAAAAAAAAAAAGAATATGATAAATACATATCATTAAGAGGTTGTATTTCTCTGCAATTAAAATTTTAAAACATTTTAACACTTGCTTATTGGGATCTGTACTTCTCAAAAGATAAATAAGAAAAATTTCTCTTTGTGGCCATAATATCAAAAGTTATAAGTAGGAAAGATGCGTTAAGTAATCATTAACAAAGTACATGAAAGGAGTAATAAAGTAATTACACAAGAATGAAAGGTAATGCTTTTTACAATCATTCTCCAATACGGATGAACTCTGGATAAATAGTATAATAAACATTTTGTTATAATAGCTGTACTTTGTCTTTCCTGAAGCAAAAAAAACTATATTTAAAAGTTTTTTTAAATGTCTATATTTAAGTTTTATTTTAAAAATTATATCAGATTGCAGGCATATAAGTACCCTGTTAAGCTATGAAGTGGTCCAACCGAACCAGACAATTTAGAATCATATACTTTAAAAACCATATTCTTGACTCAGAAACAAAATATTCATAGAACTTTTTGTAGTACAAAACACTGATAGCAAAGTAGATACCCATTGAATAAAGAATGAATAAACATGTGGCAAATGGTTTACAAATACATAGGAAATTATGAATAAGTAATTTAGGAAGTCATGGGAATTACTTCTGAACCAAAACACCAATACACAATAATTATAAGAGCAAAAACCAAAATTTATGACTTTTTGAAGAATTGTTAAACTAAAATCCCTTTCTTCATTGCAGAGGTAAGGACTACAACTGTGGAACATTGCATGTATCAGAAGTTCTCAAAGTTTGACTGAATCCTGAGGCCTACCCTCAAACCATTTGGGGAGGGAGGGGGATGGGAGAGGAGGAGAGAGTCTTAGAAATTTAAATTATTTCCATATCAATACTAGAACATTTTGTGCCTTTTAAATTATGCCTCTTTTTAAAAACCAATTTCTGTGTATGAGGCTAGATTTTCTTCATAAACATAAATTCAAATAATTTCTCAACAGACTGAATGTATAAGTGAATATGGGAATCTAGCTGTGTTCTATTAAGCTAGCCATTAAAAGAAATTTGCAAAATTATGTAAAATAATGTAAAATCTCACTATTTTGGGGAAAATAGTTATTTTTATAAAATTATTTATATTAACATGTAATTGGATTGTTATTTAAATTACATATTAAATATTTGATATATGTAACAGAAGTATGTTGGAGTCAGTCTGAACCAAAATTAACTTTTCAGTGTGAGAATTTATCTCAGAAATCAGTCAAGAGAACTGTCAAGATTTGATCAATTGCTTTGTCTAAACAATCACAATCAGAAAAAATGTTAGCTGGTACCATTTCACACTTCTCAGATTAGCTAAGATGACAAGAAAGAGATAATGATGAATGTTGGAGGGGATGTGGGAAAATTGGGACACATACACTGTTGGTAAAGTTGTGAACTAATCCAACCATTCTGAAGACCAATTTGGAACTATGCCCAAAGAGCAATAAAACTGCAAACCCACTGATACTGCAGTTTCTCTACAGGGCCTATATCCCACAGAAATCATAAAAAAGGGAAAAGGACTCACTTGTGCAAAAATGTTTGTAGCAGCCCTTTGTGTAGGGGCAAGGAACTAGAAACTGAGTGGATGCCCATCATTTATGGTGTATGAAAGATATGGAATATTATTGTTCGGTCAGAAATAATGAACAGGCTAATTTCAGAAAAGCCTGCAAAGACTTACATGAATTGATGCTAACTGAAGCAAGCAGAATCAAGAGAACATTAACACTGGACACAGTAGTTACAAGATTATGGGATCATCAATTGATGGGACTTGGCTCTCTGCTCTCTCTCTTTCTTTTTTTTTTTGCTGTGGCAATTGGGGGTAAGTGAATTGCCCAGGGACACACAGCTATGAAGTGTTAAATATCTGAGACCAAATTTGAATTCAAGTGCTCCCAAATTCAGGGCTAGTGCTCTATCCACTGCTCCATCTAGCTGCCCCTGAAGTTTTTTATTTTCAAAACATATGCACAGATAATTTTTTGACACTGACCCTTGAAAAACCTTGTGTTCCAATTTTCCCCTTCCCCCCACCTCAAATCGCATGTTAAACACGGTAAAAAATGTTAAATCCAATATAGGCATACATATTTATACAATTATCTTGCTACACAAGAAAAACCAGATTAAAAAGTAAAAAGAAAAAAAAAAGGAAGAAAAAAGAAAATTCAAGCAAATCACAACAAAAAGAGTGAAAATGCTATGTTGTGATTCACCCTCAGTTCCCACAGTCCTCTCTCTCGGATGATACTCTATCACAAGACCACTGCAACCGGCCTCAATCATCTCATTGTTGGAAAGAGTCCCGTTCTTCAGAATTGACAGTTGCATAATATTGTTGTGAATCTTGTTGGTGTTAATGACACTCAGAAAGATAACTATGGAGATCGAATGTGGATCATAGCACAGTATTTTCACCATACTGTTGTTTGATTTTTCCCCCTCTCATGTTTTTTCTTTTCCCCCCTCTGACCTGATTTTTCTTGTATAGCATAATGAATGTGGCAATGTTTGGAAGAATTGCACGTGTTTAATCTATATCAGGATTGCTTACTGTCTTGGGTAAGAGGAAGTAGAGATGAGAAGAATTTGGAACACAGGATTTTGCAGAGGTGAATGTTGAAAGTTATCTTTGCATGTATTTGGAAAAATAAAATACTATTAGAAAATTAACAAACAAACAAAATTTGTGTTGGCCATAAGATTGTCTCTCCTCAAGAGGCTAGCTAGATGGTAAACATTTACTAGAATGCCCTTACAATATAATTTATAAAAACAATAATTTTGCAGAGAAAAAAGGGTCCTGAAACCAAAAAGTTTGAGAATTGCTAAGTGTTACATTATTCAAATTGTTGATGCGCTGGTTATTTTGCTTAATTTTTATTTCCTCTCTTTTTAGTCTGCTTCCAGGGACAGTTCCTTGGGAAAGATATAGAAGCTATGTATATGAAGTAAACAGACCTCAAGAAATATGATAATTTTTAAAAACAGAGACCAACTTTCATTAAGAACATAAGTCAAAATCCTCAGTTGACACCACTGTCCCCTCAAACTATAATCCTCTTGTTCTCTTTCCTTTTGCAAAAAATTCACTTTTTTTTTTTTCAATTCCGTTACTCTCTTACTAGCTTTAGCTTCTTAACTCCTGTCAATTTGAGTTCTTATTTTAGTCAACTAAAGAAGTTCCATCCAAAGTTATCAATGATCACTAACAACCAGAGCAAAACTCTGCAGTATGACAACTTTAAGTCGGTTCTCATTGTTGCCTTCTTAGTCTCCTCTGATCATCATCCATATTGTGTCCCTTTTTTGCCAAAATTCCTCTCTTCAGTATAATTCTCACCTATCCATCTTAGTGACTTAATTAAATAAGTATAACTATATTTATATACTTTTTGGTATGAAAACACCAATTACCTACTAAACTTTTCAAATCTGGATGTCCTACAGACATCATACTCAACATGTTGGAAAAAATAAATTATCTTTCTCCAAGAATTTCTTTATTTCTGTCAAAAGCACATTTATCTTTCTATGTACCCATAGTTCCCAATCTCCAAGGCATCATCAATTGCTTAACACTTCTCTTTATAAAAGCTATTGCTTACAAAATTTTCCTCTACCTGTCTCTTTTCCACTTGCACCACCACTACCTTATTTCTGGCTCTCATATCTGTTGATTTTATATTTATTTCTATCTTTCATATACATCTCTCTTCTGAACACTCTGGTACAGGCCCCCAGTATTTCAAACCTGAACTATGCAATAGCTAATTGGTATCCCTCTCTTTCCCATTCCAGATAATTATTTATCTTCAACTGTCAAAGTAATCTCTTTACACATATCTGACCATATTACCCTTCCCCTACTCAATAATCTCCATCACTTTCAAGACCAAACAACAACAAAAAAAGTTTGGTGTTCAAGTAATTTGTAACTTGCCTCCTCATTCCTTTCTAGTCTCTCTATACCTTACGTTACTCACTTCCTTCCAACCCCCCAGTCCCACACTCTGTAATATAATGACAATGCCTTCCTGTTCCTAACTCCCAACTTTTGGTTGTCCTCCATGCCTGAATGTTCTCTCTCTTCATCTGTCTTCTGCTTTCCTCAACTACCAGTTAAAATACCACCTCCCACAGGAAGCCTTCACTGATCCCTCTCAATTCTACTTTCTTCCTTCTGATGATTTTTAACTTAATCTATATTACTTGCTTATTCATAATAGCAAGATGTTGTCTTCCCATTAGATTGTGAGCTTCTTGAGAGCAGGAACTATCTTTTATGTTTTTTTAGTATCCCCAATGCTTAACACAGTGTCTAGCATACAAACCACTATGTATGCTATGTTAATAAATGATGACTATTAAAATAACTTCCTAACTGGTCTTCTCTTCCTTCTTCAATTTGTTCTCTATTCAGGTGGCAAAATTTAAAGGATAGGTCTGACCACATCATTCTTGTGCTCAATAAACTCCAGCGGCTCTCAAATACCTTCCAAATCAAATATAGAATCCCGTTTGGAATATACAACACTTACAATCTGGCTCCAATCTACCCTTTTAGCATTATAGCATTTTATTTTACTTCATGTTGTCTACCTTCCATCTAAAATGTTCTTCTTACTATTCTTTATCTCTAGTCTGTAATACTTCAGTTTGTTTCCCAAGTCTAGAATGCATTCCATAATCTCAACCTCTCACGGAAAAGGGAAAGGAATACACATTTAAGTATCACCTCCTACATTCTAGGCACTACATGCTAAACACTTTAAAAATCTCATTTGATCTTTTCCTTAAAGCCCAGGTCAAACGTCACATTCTTCATACAGTTTTTTAAATTCCCCAACATTTCAGTAATGTTCCACAACTCCTACCAAATTACTTTGTGTGTGTGTGTGTGTGTGTGTGTGTGTGTGTGTGTATATATATATATATATATAAATAATATACTTATATGTGTACATGTTGCCTTTAATAAATGCTTGCTGACTGAAAGTTTAATAAGACAGTGAAAAGACCTAGAACTTAGGCTCAGTATTGCCCTTTATTACTTAGCTGGATGGACTTGGGCAAGTTATTTTGTTTTTGTACTTGTTTCTTCATCTGACAAAACAGAGCAACTGTCCTACCTCCTTCACAGGTTGGTATGAGGTTCAAGAGATAATATGCTTGAAAACTCTTTTAAGACTATATAAATGTAAGGTTAAAACTATATACAAATTCATTAGTAGAAATTCAATTCAACTTTTCAGGAAATATCTATTCTACCAAGTATAATACAGCTATTAACAAATTTTAAATGACATAGGTTTATATGAGGAATAGACTAACGTGATAAGAGTTTAAAAGTTTACAAGTTTTCCTAACAGTTACATTTAGGGGTAGTCACGTGGCACAGTGGATAGAGCACCTATGCTGAAGTCAGGAGGACCTGAATTCAAACAGATTTGACACTTAACACAAGTCCTAACTGTGTGACTCTGGGCAAGTCACTTAACCCCAATTGGCTGAGCCAAAAAAAAAAAAAAAAAAAAAAAAAGGTGACATTTTAAAGTTTACAAAGTATTTTACATATCAAAACTGGATCCTCACAAATAACTCTGAGAGACAGGTGCTATGATTATCCCCATTTTACAGATGAAGAAACTGAGATAGATGAGTTAAATGACTTGCTCAGGATCACACAAATAATAAAAGATGCTTATCTGGCTATATAAAAATTGTGAAGAGTCTTTACAAATAAACTGAAATATAAAACTACATATTTTGAATAATTTTGAAGAACTTTGCTCAAACATTTTACTTAATTTTATCTAGCATTTCCCACGAATTTGGAGAATAATAATATTTAAATATTGATTATTTTTCTTACATTTTTCAAACTGTCAGTTTACTTAAGAGCAATGAATACTAACAACATCAGAAAAACCAAAATGTAGTTTCTTTTGCAAAAACCAAAAACACAAAGAAATGAGGAAATAACAATATCTACCATTTATAAAGCACTTTTAAGATTTACACAAAACTTTACACAAAGTTAGAAATATTATCTCATTTTGGAAATATATACTTTAAACTTTTCATTTTATACAGATTCCATAAAGGTAAGGTGACTTGATCAAGGTTATAAATAAATAAAAATGTCTTACAGCTATGGCTAAAAAATCAGATAGCTTTCACAAGGCACTAGCTACAAGAGTTTCCAACCATACCCTTATGTTCATATATTCCAATTGTTATCTATATCTTAAATTACTGCTAATAATAAGGCAAATGGGTTTTGGGATTGCAGTGGGTTAAAGAGGGAAGAAATGTTTTACTGGCACTATGAAAAAGCCAAAACATTATATGTTCATATCAACCCAGATTCAAGCACTCATTAATATATGACCTGGCAATTTTGTTGCTGGAATGTTTATATCATTACATTCTCACACCTGAGCAGTGCTTCCTGGGTTTTAAGACATACTTCAACTGCTCATTTTTCTTATCAGCTTAAGAGCAAAAGCACATATCATAATTAAATTTTCTGAATACAAATACTTATCCTTTCTAAAGCATTAAAACATCAATTTAGCCTATCGATCAAATCTTTCTAAAATATATTTCATAATTTTCTTTCTTAAAAAAGCATATATAAAAAACAATGTAATCTTTACATGATGACGCAGGTTCATTATTATGATGATTGGTAGATTGTCCTATAACATGGTATCTTTTGAATTAAAGCATGGAAACGAACAAGGTCTTACTAACAGTACCAAACTGCTAGGCTCCAAATTCTTGTTTCTTCCCTTTTGTCATCTTGCACATTTGCCAAATTGATTCATGACAAAAAAACCCCCAAAAAACAAAAAAACAAAAAAAACATCACAATCTCCTGACCTCGAGCATAAAACCTCTGAACTACCCTAACAACTGAGCTAATAAAAGGCAAATTATCAGATATACAGTGGTCCAAATGAATGGAAAATAAGCAACACAGAGGAAGAGACCTGTTCTTAGCAGACCCTAAGGATGCTTAAAATCTAATTCTAGTCTTTATCTCAATGTGAAAGAATACAGCACTTTAAAAAAAAAGAAAATTGAATTATAATGATTTCAATAATTAAACTGATGAATCATTAAGCAAGTATTGTGCTGAAATGGAAAAATAAGTACTGGACTGGAAACCAGAAGACTTGTTCAATTCTTTGAAACTTCCTAGTTCTTAATTCAATCTTAATATTTAGTATTAAGCATTTCTAGACTTCAGCATCCTAATTTGCTTTTAGAAAAACAAGAGAGGAAAAATATAACAGGAGTCAAATTGGAATTATCATACTAAAAAATCACAACATTAAGGAATCCCTAGCTCAACTTCTATTATTTTCAGGCACTAATCATACAGGATATTAAGACAGTGGTTTTCTATCCAATGTCCTCTATAAGAAGTGAAAATCTATTCATTGTTCATTCAAATTTCATGAGTTGACAAAAAAACAAATCACTCTGGTAACTCCCCCTTGGTAAATTTGTTATTATTTATTCTCATATAAATGACAACCAAACCTGTAATTTCTGATACGAGCACTAACAATATTAGCAAAAATCAAATACCTTTTCCCAACAATTAAAAGATGAACATAACTTTTAGAGGTGCTTTCTAGACCTTTTAGAATGCATGAAGCCTTGAAAGGCCACTTTAGAAGAAAATGATTTCGTAAAACAATCTAAAACGATTCATATTATTTATAAGTGTTGAGAACTTTTACTACCCATGGAATTGAAGAACTGTAAGGCAATATGAGGTCATCTAGTTCAACATATGTAAGTGACCAAGAATTTCCCTTACAATGACCTCCAACCTTCACCAAAGGGAAATATATAGGCCAGTCCCTACAAGGTACACAAAACTGAATAACAGCCTTTATTCTGTGGGACTTTGGCAGCAGTTTCTTCATCTGTAATATAAGGAGATTTCCTGGAAAAAAAAAAAAAACTTTACTTTCCAGCTTTATACCTTATGATCCCACAGCTGTCAAGTCATTAACCTACCTAGCAGAGCCTGAATTTTGTATTTTTAGATAGGAAGAAAATGACTTGCACTACACAGTGTACAAGGGAAAAGTACTTTGTAAAACTTAAAAGTGCAACATAACTATCTCTGTAGTCACACTGCCACAAAACTGTCCAAGCAAGAAAAAAACCTTAAATGTGACGAGTTTTTTCAATAGTTTAAAAAACTTTTAAGGGAGAACTGCCCAACTGTGTTCAGATTAATCAGTTTCGCATATTATAGTGGGAAAAGCCGATGTCAATTTTTTCTACTGAGATTTTGGAAAAACTACTAACAAGATTTCCAAACATCCCCTGAAAATGTTTAAATGAATTATGACACAGAACTTGACTTCTATAAATAAGGCAAAGAATAACAGCATTATTCTCTTAGTTCAGAATTTAAAGTAGTGGCAAAGTTAAAAACATTAATATTCAGTTTTGAAGTAAAAAGCATCAATAAAAGTGTTAAGTTGAAATAATTTTGTCGTTTATACGCAAGTGAATACTCCAAACTAAATGTGGACATTTAGATTTCAATTTCTAATGTAATTACATTTCTTGGGCTTTTATCTGAAACTTAGTTTTTTTTTTTTTTAAATCTCAGAACATGTTTTAAAATATAGTAAGAGATGTAAACAAAAGAAAGCATTCTGTGCACTTAGGAAAAGTGGGAAGTGAGACTTTAAAAGTCATTTAATATTTACATAACAAGTGCGATTTGGTATTCGCTCTAGAAAATAAAGTGAACTATTTATAAGTTCATAATCATAAAAACTTCAAAGTTAACTTTTCTCCGTGGGGGAGGAAAGAAAATAAAAAGTAAACACATTTAATCAATTAAAAAACAGGAAAGGAGTCTTTAGAACCTCGAGTCCTCGGAGTCTTCTGGGGATCCACCGAATTCTCTATAGCTAGCTATCGCCCAAGGCTCTAAGCAGGATTGTTATTATTTGGGTTCTTAGCTCGCCGAGTCCGCAAAGCCGGCTCCCCGAGGGCAAGGAAGCTAGGAAGACCGAGGAAGGAGAAGGGCCAAATGCACCGGGCTGGGGGAAGGATCCGGAGCCCAGGTGATCCCGGACATCGTTTTTCCCGTCTCCCCTTTCCCCGTTACAACGCCTCCCTAGCCCACGTGACTTCCCCCAGGCCGGACACGAGGGGTTAAGGGCACCGAGGAGAACGGAACGTTCTTGAGCCCCGGGGCCCCAAAGCTGCGCGCAGCCGGCGAGCAGCCCGAAGAACGTCCCCCAGATTCCCCGGCCGTGAGGTCACAATGCGGTTGCCTCTGGCCCCGGGAGAGAAGTGGAGCGGGGTAGGAGGCGGGGGCGCGGGAAAATGCAGCAAACATAAACTTCTCACTAACTAGAAGGCAATTTACGGGCACAAGAGGTCCCAGCTCGGGGCAGACGGCTCGCGCCCACTACCGTCCGTCAGATGGTCCCCGGTCCCACCCCGGCCCGGGACGCGCCCGCCCGGCCCGCCTCCCCGCCCCCTCCGTCGAGGAGGTCGGGAAGGCGGTGCAGACGGGCCTCCTAGCGATAGCAGCGCGCGCGCCCTCAGACGGCGCGTCTGACTGATTGAGTGTGCGGAGCGCGGCTTTTCTTTCCTCTCAGTGCAGCCGGGTCAGCGGACGCTACTGCGGGATGCTGCTGGCGACCACACTGTACCTACCGCTCAGCGCTGAAGAGGGAGCTCTTTTCCTCCTCCTCCTCCTCCTCCTCCTCCTCCTCCTCCCGCCGCCGTAGCCGCTCCTCCTCCTCCGCTCCTCACAATACCATCCAGACGCCTCCCCTCTTCGTCTCCCTGTCCTCCCCTCCTTTCCCCTCCCCTCCTGCAGAGGGGCTCTTCTTCTTCCACCCGACCTAATGCCGGGGGGCTGTGCAGGAACTCCAGTGCGGGCGGGACCCTCGGCGTCAACGCCCCACGCCTCCCCTGTGCAGGCAGGGACCCCCTCGGTGCCTCAACACAAATCCATCCCTAACAGCAATACTGTGTCCCCTCCTCCCTCCACAGCCTGAAAGAGAAAATGGCGCTCGATTTACCTCAGGAAATGACGTAGGGCCTCATTTGCATGCCAGTTAAGTCAGCCAATAGGAAGAAAGATTGTATTGGGACACCTTGGTTCTTCCAAACAGATCACCTTGGGCCCCTGAACTAAAGCTGAATGAGAGGTCCAAAAATGGTAGTGAGAAGAAACCACCTGTTTCTTACCCACCTCTCAAGAAGAAAAAAAAAATACACCTCTATTCTTACTAATATACTTAGCTTCAGTGGTCTATCACTTAAAGGAGCATCTGTATAAACTCTCGTGAGAGTTTGAGGGAGTTGGTGATGACATCATGAGAAGGGGGTGGGGAGATGATGTCATCAACCATGTGATCAATCACATGTTACCACCAGAGCATTGCCTCATTTGCATGGAATGGGGGTGGAGCCACAGGATAAGATGAAGAAATTAGTAGCTCCACCCACAAGTGAGAGCCAATAGGAAACAACCTGTGAACAGAACCCTATCTTGCTATTGGAGAATACCACTTTTGATGACAGAACTTTGAAAAATATTTTTCATATGACAAATGTTGGTAATAAAGTGATTAGGGTCCCAAGCACTAACTTCTTAATTCATATTCTGAGGAAAATCTATTTCAGATGCTTACATGAGAAATATTCAGTTTTTTAAGTCAATATTTTATGGTGAGGGGGTTAATTTCAAAAGTTTATATAGTCTTAAATGATCTAAAAGTTCCATCATGCCAATAAGAAAAAGAAGAACTCTTGCGTTCCTAGAAGATTTAAAAAAAAGCTCAAGCAATATTTTGTTGTCTTATATAGAGTGGTAGCTTTTGGAGTATCTTGGTTTTCTAACCAAGAATCCATCCATCCATCCATCCATCCATCTGTCCATCCATCTGTTCATCCATCCATCCATCCAACTGTCCATCCATCCATCCATCCATCTGTCCATCCATCCATCCGTCCATCTGTCCATCCACCCATCCCTCCGTCCATCTGTCCATCCACCCATCCATCCGTCTATCTGTCCATCCATCCATCCATCCATCTATCTGTCCATCCACTCATCCATCTGTCCATCCGTCCATCCATCCATCCACCTGTCCATCCATCCATCCATCCATCCACCCATCTGTCCATCCATCCATCCATCCATCCATCTGTTCATCCATCCATCCATCCATCCATCTGTCCATCCACCCATCCATCCATCCATCTGTCCATCCATCCATCCATCCATCCACCTGTCCATCCATCCATCCATCCATCTGTCCATCCATCCATCCGTCCATCTTTCCATCCACCCATCCCTCCGTCCATCTGTCCATCCACCCATCCATCCGTCTATCTGTCCATCCATCCATCCATCTATCTGTCCATCCACCCATCCATCTGTCCATCCATCCATCCATCCATCCACCTGTCCATCCATCCATCCATCCACCCATCTGTCCATCCATCCATCCATCTGTTCATCCATCCATCCATCCATCCATCCAATCCATCCAATCCATCCATCCATCCATCCATCCATCCGTCAATCTATCCATTTAATCTTTCCATCCATCCATTCATCAAATATTATGGAATCTTTACTGTGTTAGACATTGGGGCTAGTCTAGATAAAGGCATAGTGGTATGATAAGGTCTGTGACCTCAAAAATTGTAAAATAATGTACTAGATAAAACATGTATCCAAATATTTGCCCAAAAGATAATATATGTACATAAGGTATATATAAGGATAGGGATTAGATCTGTATTTTATTGTTTAGGGAACAAGAAATGGAAAGAGAAAATTCCCTTTGCCTATGCTGATCAGCACTTTCTGTGCAACTTAGAAGGTAGTCTAGAACACTAAACAGTCAGGTGACTTGTCCAAGTTCACCAGTATATGAATAATGTAACTTCTTGTAGCTAAAAGACATATGTCCACTTTGCTACATTGCCTCTCCACTAATATATGTGTGTATTAACTGAACCGTATATTTAAAACATAACAATTTTTAGGCTCAAAGGATGTTCTAAGCAAAAAGCAGAGAGAGTATCCAGATGAATAAAAGAGATGGCCAGGATTATTGTCAAAGATTCAGAGTTAGAGAAATTTGCCCTTTTTCTTAAAAAACAAACAAACAAAAGACATGCCAGGAAGTCAAAAAATCACAGAAATAGAAAGAACTTCAAAAAATTCAATACAATTTCATACATATGTATGTATATTTCTATATATTTATTTATAATATAATTTATATTTTATATATAATTTAATATATTTAAATATATAATTTATATATAACACAATAAATATATATATAGTACATATATATTTATATACTATATAAAGATGATGCTACCAATCCCAGACAATAGACCTTAAACTATTCTTTCAGATGTGGTCAACATTTTCGATGAGTTCATCTTTCTTCCCTTGAGATCATCACAGTATTGTAAAATTTTATACACCTTTGAAGATGAAACCTAAACTATTATTGAAGAGTAAAATAGATACTTATATAAGTACACCTACAAATTAGGATATGTTTATCATAAGAAATAACTAGAGAAATTCTCAGGAAAAGATTATCTCTTTGCAATGATTTGAATTGTAAATCCTGCCTTGAGAACAAGGGATACAGTATCCCAAAGTGTACTTCCTGAAGGCATTTTCAAAGCAATAGAATATAAAAGGATCTCAAAAAGATTTGTTCAAAGATGTTTTAAAATATAGGTGTTTATATGAGTTAATACTATTAAAACATTCAACAAGTATTTACCACAAGTCTATGTGGGTGCACTGTGCTAGAAAAGATACTAAATTTAGTCCTGTGATTGGTTGGCACCTCCTAGTTCCTCCATTTAAGGAGAGTGCAATCCAGCCATTTCTCCATACTATTGGAGGTCCATTCCCAAGGAGAGGGTCCAGCCCACTCTAGCCTCTTTTTGTTTCTCTCCCTCCCCTCCCGCCATTTTCAACTTCCTTTTAGGTGTTTTTTTTTTTTCCCTATTTGAATGTAAGCTCCTTCAGGGCAACAACTGTCTTCTCTTCCCCCACCCCCCACCTCCCCACCTCCATCCCCCCACCTCTTTGGCTTAATATTTGTATTCTTAGCCCTTACTTTAGTCCTTTGCTTAATGTTGGTTGACTGACTGAGCTAATAAAAGGTTCCTGCCTTTAGGAAGTTTATAATCTTTTAGGACTATTGTTAAATATGCAAATAATAAAACAACATGTAGGCAATTATGATAATCACATGAATTTAAGCAAAATATTATATTAGGAAGAATGAAACAAGACTAAAATCAAAGCATTAGATTGGGTTTGAAATTCATCTTCAACACTTCCTATGTTATCCTATATACAATCATTTAACATCAGTTTCCTCATCTGTAAAAATGGATAACAACTGAAGAGGTCCTACTTTGACAGGGTTGCTTTCAGATTAAATGAAATCATAGAATTAAATCTAGAAATGAACTTGGAGGTCTCCAAATGATACTCTCTTCATTTTACAGATAAGGAAACTGAGGCATAGTGAAGTTGAGTGACTTGCCCAATGTCACATAGCTATTAAATGTCTGAGATAATATTTGAATTTAGGATTTTTGACTTCAAATATAATACCCTAACCACTATGCCTTCTCAGTGCTTCATGAGCTGTTTTGTAAACCCCAATGCATTATTATGCAATTACGTTATTATTATGTAATTATTAGGTCAAAGGTGGGAAAGTTATTACTTTTTGTTTTGTAAACCCCAATGCATTATTATGTAATTATGTTATTATTATGTAATTCTTAGGTCAAAGGTGGGAAAGTTATTACTAATTATGGGGATTAGGGAAGTCTTCATGGAAGAAGTAGTATTCAAGTCAAACTTTAAAGTATGGGTAAAAATTTAATAGCCACACGAACAGAAAAAGGAAAAAAATGGTAAAAGGCATAGTGTGAGCAAAGGAGTAATGGAAAAGAGCTAAAAGTACGCTTAAGGAGATTATTCAAATATAACCAAAACATAAAATTTTTCATTTGTTTTGTAAAAGTATCTGTTGTATCTAAAAATATGATGGAAAAATAAATAATCCAAGGATTATCATCAATTGGGGAAAAATAACTTTGAGAGGACAGTCTTATTTTTGCCTTTGTATATGGTTCATATTAACTTATCTTTGTCTCTCACACAAATGCAAAACAGAATGTAAGCTCCTTAAAGACAGGGACTTTCCCTTTTTTGTTTTGAATATTTCATGACAATATAATTAGTTCATTTTAAACATAGGAACAATGTAATGGTCCCTAATTTCCATATTGTTCGCTTCCCTGCACTTTAATGAATTTATTTTAGATGAAAACTTGTGAATTCAGTTATGAATTGCTCTGAGTCCCCAATTAGGAAAATTCCTAATATTTAGGGAGAGATTTATTTCTCTGCCAAAATTCCTATGCCTGTATTTACATTACCTCTTTCTAAGCCTCTTTGTGCTTGAGGAAAAATTAAATTTCCTGGAGACTTTTGGATAACAGGGTATTATGTATGATGTCAAGGAATAGGTAGGCACAGAAGAAGTTAAGGAAAGAGTAGAATTTATCTCAGGATTTCCAGTAAGGGAGTACATACATATCTCTTGGGCTCTAAGAAGCTTGAGCTAAAGGCAGACTTCTTTTTTTTGTCACTATTCAATCCTCCTTATCTGTGCTTTCACTGGTTGCCTTGGGGCTACTAGGATTGCCTCAGCTCTATAAGACCCTGCTTCCAGACACTCTCAACCCCTATCTGGTTCTGAAGTAATTCTATCCTTTTATATAAAATTCCTTAAGGTTTAACTTTGTCTTCTGATTAGATTAGATTCTGATCAGAAATGGCTTCTGAATAATTCAAAAGATATACAGGTCCAGTTCAAAATTAGTTCTGATGGGTAGACTTATTCAGTCTAGAAGTGTTCTTAACTAATAAAGGTAATTATTTTAAGTAAATAAGATAATAAAATCTCACTTTTATATTTTATATTTTGCATTATATTCTTAGTATAGTATAAATAACCCAATCATGAAAATAAGCTTTCTCCAAAAAATATATGTACTGAATGATGAAGTGGTGTATATATGTTTGACATATCAAAACATTCTGTCCAGTCTTCTTTTTAAATCTTTTTTAAATCTTTGCTCATCTTTCCTGTCTGCTTTTCTTTAACTTCCAGTGATAGAATTGTAGCCTATTCTTCATTATCCAGTTTATGAATTATCCTAGTCTTTTACTTCTCTTTAAAAATTTTGATACCTGCCTTTCACTTATTTTAATACTTGATAGCACTTTCAATGAAACAGAAAAAAGGAAGAATTATTTTAAATAATTTTAGGAAGTTGGAAATATTGACTTAAATGAGGCTTTGAGATTTCTTTGTCACCCCTAAGCCTGTACTAAATTGAAAAATGAAGAGTGGTCATGATTGTTAGCTAAGAGGCAAGTGAATGTCAATTATTATTTTCTAATTAATAGATAAATTATGACATCTGAGAAAGAAAGCATTTATTAATTCCCTAATGAAGCAAGAATAATGTCCTACCTCCTTCACTCATGAAAGTAAGGCTAATTTTTTTCTTTAAAAGTATTGAGATAATCCCTGAGGCTTTAGCTCGGAGGACTAAAGGTACATCTGACATCACTGCTAAATCATCTAATTGCAAAACAGCCATTAAGAAGAGCTTCCTCTGATATTTACAATTTCTCTGATGGGAAATGATGGGCAACTTAGACAAAAAAGCTTTCACCAGCCAAATCAACTTGGGAATTTCTAATTTAGTTTTAATTGGGAAGGTGGGAGGGGAGGAAATAGTTAAATTTGTTCTTTTTCTAGCTTTTTAAGTTGCATTCCCAATTCATTGGAATGCTCTTTCTTTATTTTGTTGACTTAGAGATATAAATTTTCTTCTAATCATTACTTTTGCTGTATCCCATAAGTTTTGAAATATTGTCTCAAAATTGTCATTCTCTATAATGAAATTGTTTCTTTGAGTTGTTCTTTAACCCATGTTCTTTAATATTAGGTTATTTAATCTCCAACTAGTTTTTAATATGTTTCCTTCATTCCTTATCAAACATAGTTTTTAATGCATTATGATCTATAAAATAATACTTTTAATATTCCTGTTTTTCTGATTTTAAGTATAAAATTTTTTTGTACTTATAATATAGTTAATCCAACCTCCCCATAGTCAATCTTTGTAAAATTACCATAAACTACTGAGAAAAAGGTATATTCCTTTCTATTTCCATTCAATATGATCCAAAATATAAAGAGAAATTTTATAAGATTAGAAAAACATGGGACATATTATCTATCAAACTGATGAATAGGTGGACAATTTATGAATAAATAAGAAATAGCAAAATTAGGGGTAAAATAGAAACTTTTGATTACATTAAATTAAAAGGCTTTTGTAAAAATAAAACAAATATAGCCAATGTTAGAAAAAAAAAGCAGAAAACTGTGGGGAAATTTTCTAATAATTTAACAAATAAAAGTTTTATATCTTAAATGTGTAAAGAAATTTGCCAAATCTCTAAGACTACAATTCATTCCCCAATTGATAAATGATCAAAAGACAGAAATGGGCAATTTTCCAATGAAGAAATCAAACAAATTTATAATCATACTTAAAAAAATTTGTAGGAGCAGCTAGGTAGCACAGTAGATAGAGCACCAGCCTTGAAGTCAGAAGGATTTGAGTTCAAATCTGGTCTCAGACACTTAACACTTCCTAGCCATGTGACCCTGGATAAGTCACTTAACCCCAATTGCCTCAGGGGAAAAAATTCTAAATTATTGATTAGAAAAATGCAAATTAAAACAACTGTGAGATATATTGAGATAACTACCAGATTGGCTAAAATGATAGAAGAGGAAAGTGAAATGTTGGAGAAAATGTGGAAAAATTGGGACACTAATTCATTGTTGGTGAAATTGTATGATGATCCAACCATTTTGGAGAACAACCTGGAATTATGCCTAAAGAGTTATTAAACTATCCATACCCTTTGATCCAGCAATACCATTATATGGTCTATTTCCAAAGATGATTGTTGTCATTATTTAACCTTTGTTCTCAAAGAGTAACATGACATCAGGGTGGTGATATCATGACAAGCAAGTGAATTAGATTTAAATGAGGGTAGGCTGTGCAAAGTCCAAGTCTCACTTTCTCTTTCATGATCCAGGGGCAAGATATAGATTAGGGTAGCCAGAGATGGCCAATCACTCCAATCAATTAACATTAAGGAAAAAGGGGAAAAAACCTATAGTTTCTAAAATGTTTATAGCAACTTCTTTTGTGGTGGCAAAGAACTAGAAACTGTAGAAATACCTATCAATTAAGAATGGGCTAAACAAGTTGTGATATATTGTGATGGAATACTACTCTGCTCTAAGAAATGATAAGCTCTATGATTTTAGAAAATGATGGAAAAACTCTCATGAAATAAGAAAGAGCAAAATAAGCAGAACAAGAGAATTTTGCATATAGCAACAATAATAATGTTTTAAGAAAGACTTTGAGTGAATAAGTTATTTTGTCTATTAGAAATACCCAAATTATCTGTAAAGACCATATGAAGAAAGACACTATCTGCATCCAGAGAAAGAAGTGATAAATAGAAGAATTTTATTTATATATACTTATTTATGGCTAATGGTAGTAGAGGGGAGAGGAGGCAAAGAGAAGGAAGGGAAGGAAAAATAAATAAATTTACATGATAATTTTGTGATAGAATTAAAAGGAATAGCAAGTTGTGCATAGTAGAAATGCAGTTTTATATACAATCATCTTTGTTTTTTTAATTGTCCTATGTTATGGGGATGTTTGTTTTATTCCATAAATTAAAAATAAAATTTTAAAAAATTTTAAAAATTAATAAACAAAGTATTTTATCTATTGGATGTACATCTATCTTGAATAGCCTTTCTACAAAACTTAATGAGTTTTCTTTAATTAGCTTTGCAATAACCTTCATTAAACTTTGTATAATCATATTTTGTTCTAATATTAAATCTAAAATACCATAAACTTGTTAGAAGCATGCCCAACCCAGAATGCCCATTATGTGCTATTCAATGCTCTCATCAGTAAGGTATAAAAAAACCAAAATAAAATAGATTCTGCTTTTAAAGAGCTTATGTTGAATCAGAGGAAAAAACATATATACATATGAAGGCATATAAAATAACTATTAAGGTAATTTCAAGCAAGAAACAGTAATAGCTGTGGGATCAGGAGATCCCTTATATGGTAATAAATATTTGAATTGAGTTTTGAAGAAAACTAGGAATTCTAAGGAAAGAAAGATCTCTCCTAACTTTCTCACTTCTACTAAGCAAACTTCTCACCTTGAAAATGTCCCTGCTTAAAATGTCTGTAGCAGCCCTTTATGTAGTAGTGAGGAACTGGAAACTAAGTGGATGTCCATCAGTTGGAAAATGGCTAAATTAGTTATGACAGATGAATGTTATGGAATATTATTATTCTATAAGAAAGATCAGCAGGATGATTTCAGAAAGACTTGGAGAGACTTACATGAACTGATGCAAAGTGAAGCAAGTAAAACCAAGAGAATATTGTACACAGCAACAAGAAGATAATGTGATGACTAAGTCTGATGGACATGACTCTTTTCAATAAGGAGGTTATTTAAGCCAATTCCAATAGAGTTGTGATAGAGAGAGCCATCTGCATTCAGAGAGTACTATGAGAACTGAGTGTGGATCACAACATAGTATTTTCACTTTTTTTTTTTGTTATTGTTTACTTGCTTTTTCTTTCTTTGTAATTTTTTCCTTTTTGATCTGATTTTTCTTGTACACCATAATAAATGTGGAAATATATATAGAAGAACTGCACATGCTTAACATGTATTGGATTATTTGCTGTCTAGTGGAGGGAGTGGGGGAAAGAGAGGGAGAAAAATTTCGAATACAAGATTTTGCAAGGATGAATGTTGAAAACTATCTTTGTATATGTTTTGAAAATAAAAAGCTATTTTTTTTTAAAAAAGAGAATATCCCTGTTCCTATGACCCCATCTTCTATTTGATGAGTTACTGAACTCACATTAAAAACTAGAACTGGGCAAATGGAAGATAATGATTCTATGAGACATCAAGAATCAGTGAAACAAAGTAAAAAGAATGAAAAAATGGAAGAAAATGTAAACTATCTCTTTGGAAAAACAGCTGACCTGGAAAATAGATCCAGGAGAGACAATTTAAAAATTATTGGTCTACCTGAAGGCCACAACCAAAAAGAAAAAAAGCCTGAATAGCATTCTTCAAGTGATCATCAAGAAAAACTACCCTGATATACTAGAAACAGAGGTGGAAATAATCACTGAAAGAATTCATTGATCACCTTCAGAAAGAGATCTCACAAGGAAAACCCGAAGGAACATT